>NC_086103.1:111718202-112019869 GCF_963921235.1 Mobula hypostoma | reverse complement strand
GACAGGTTTTGGATTTTCTCTTGATTTGTCATGATGCACAATGTTTTTGTCGAATAGCTAAAAAAAAATTTCTGCCTCAATATATTCTTAGTTCAATATAAATATACAAAATTAGGCAGAAAATAGTTGAGGGCTGAATACTTTTCAAAAGCACTGTACGTTCCTCATTGGATTTCAACAAACCAATTAATTCCCTACTGGTCCAAAAGATTTTGAGCTTCATCACAGGCTGTTCTTGAGGCTTGTGGACCATAATTTATTTCAGGAGAGAAGATTTGCAAGAAAGAAGATAAAACAGTGGGGAGTTGATTTGTACTGATGGAAATAAATATATATATTCACACAAAGATTTGGACTTGCCACTGAAGTACAGGCACAATAACAGTGTCTGATAATTTTATTGTGTTTGAGAGAGCTATATATGTATATATGCACCCTACCGTATAGGAGAAGATTTCACTATTTCAGCCAAAATGATGATGATTACCAACTGGCATCAGTACTAATTTTGTAATTTTTAGGTAGAGCACATAACCTGCCCGATTCAGGTTCATTGAAACAATGCAGAAAAGGTTATTGATAATCTCATTAGCATGTTCTCAATGCAACTGTTTTCAGTAAAGCTGAGAAGGGCTGCTGAGCAACAAGTGTTCAAATTTTGAGTTGAATTAGCCTTTCCATATTTATACTGTAAAATTGAAAGTTTCATACTGTCAGGGTAACAAGTTAGCACAGTGTAAGCATTTTTATTTCAGGGAAAGAAAATTGCTCCTCGGGTATGAAATAAGTTATAACTTTTTTTTAGGTTAGAGTTTGATATTTCAAAGGTACAATTTAATGTCAGGGAAATGTATACAATGTAGATCCTGAAATGCTTTTCCTTCGCAACCATCCACGAAAACAGAGGAGTGCCTCAAAGAATGAATGACAGTTAAATGTTGGAACCCCAAAGCATCTCCCCCCCCCAGCTTCCCCCTCCCACGCATAAGTGGCAGTGAGCAACAATCCCCTCCCTCCCCGCCTCACCGGCAAAAAAAAGCATTGGCACCACCACCAAACACTCAAGTGTGAGCAAAGCAATAGCAAAGATACAGACTTGCAGTTACCCCAAAGACTTTGCGTTTCACCTAGTATTCGACATACCGCAGGTTCTCTCCCTAACAAGGGAGAAAGAGGTGTCTCCCATTTTCCCAGCAAGCGGGCAGACATAACAAACAACTCGCTGGTTCATGATAAAAGTCTATTACGTCACTTTTTTCGAGCTCTGTGCCTGAAGATCACAAAGATCCTGGGTCTCTAGGCACACAGCAGGTATCCGGACTCCCCCAATGACACATGGGTTTCCTGTTGTGACACCGACCCTCGATCTGCCCATCTCCAGAGCCCCTCTTAGGCCAAGCCTTTGATGTGCCGAGCAATGCCAGTTATGGAACCCCGAGAGCAGATCCAATTCCTGTAAAGAACCGTAGTTAGCGTGTAACTGCAGTTCAGGGTCTTCAAAAGAACCCTGAAAGTGAAAAATAGAGATTTTAAAGATGGAAATAGAGCTGTTTCCGAAGATGCGAGCAAAGGAATCGTCTTTGTGTAGTTTTTGACCAAATCTTTCTATGTGACTGGTCTAACATTGGGTGGCACGGGTTAGCGCAGCACTTTACAGTACCAGCAACAGTTCAATTCCTGCCGCTGTTGGTAAGGAGTTTGTACGTTCTCCCCACGACCGTGTGGTTTTCCTCTTGGTGCTCCGGTTTCCACCCGTGGTCTGAAGACGTACCAGTTGGTAGGTTAACTAGTCATTGTAAATTGTCCCATGATGAGGCGAGGGTTAAATCAAGGGTTGCTGGGCAGTGCGGCCATAAGGGCCTATTCCATGCTGTATCTCCATAAAATAAAATAAAAATAAATCTAAAAAGCATACAAATATTACGCAGCATTAAGGAGCATAGTTCGTTAAAATAAGTTGTTCAACAGGAACAAAAAGAATGGAAAACTTCTACACACAAAATGTTGCACTGCCCCTTTCAGGCAAGGACCTGTATCAAATTAATTCCATGTACAACCACCTGTTTACACAGTTATGCTTGAGTGAAAATCCTGCAGACAGGGGTGATTAATGCATTTTCAGAAGACAAAAATGTTCTTTACCAGCATCTCACTCCCTAACATGCAATTCAGTCAGGTTCTGGAACCAGATTTTTGAATGACTGACCAGGAGAAGGAACAACTTTTGACATGATTGTTCTGAGCAACATTCACTGCGCCACTGTAATTCTGAATATAAGCATTTCATTATTATGAGATCTCCCCAGATTGTTCCTTCTCTGAAATTCCGCTGATTGTATTGAGGCAGGAACATCATTATCTCAATAAATCCAATTCTTCCTTGTCCATCCAGTTCTACTTTGGAGCCAATGACTAGATGTTAGATTTTGCTTTTTGATCTTCTCCTTGTGAGCTTGCTTGTCCCCTTTCTCACTCCTTCCCTCTGACTCCCCATCTCTCCGACCCAAAGGGATGGATTTCATTAATGCCATTTTAATGAATTTACTCCTTCTAATGCTATGCGGCTAATATTTCAATACGGACACTGTTATCTATAGTCAGCTGAATAAACTTAACATTCTGCGATAGTATACCCCTGCATTTGTACGCACAATTTCTAGAGGGATTGCGTAGGTAGTTGCAACTTTTTTTTCGGTTGTTTTTTGCTACTGTTGGGTAAAATGCATCCTTTCATGCATTTTTAAGACATTACATTTTTAATAACCCCATTATGATAAAAAGGGAGAATAAGTTGATTGTGGGAGTATCTGAGAACTTAAATTGCATGCCTCTCTTTCAGAAAGCTTCAAACTCTTTCCAGGTTTTTTTTATTCACCAACTTGCACTGAGAGGTTGTTTATTTAACAGTCTGGCAGGGTTAAAACCCACTACAACAATTGTGGGCTTTAATCTTTTATTTCTTTATCCTTCCCCCATTACTTCCCTTTCCAAGTTGTTATAGTTCCTAATGAGCTCCATTTGGTTTCTGGTCATACTTTTGTCAGTTTAAGATGACAATTCCCCATGGGTAAGAGTTAAATGGGATGGGCCATCTCTACCAAACTGAAACAATGTAGTACTGTGTTATGCTTATTAAAAGGATAACATTTATCAATAAGGCCTTACAGCCCTCAGTTTCTACCCCCAAGTTTATAAACTGGATTGAAACTTTGACCTCATTTGCAGAATATGCGGATACTAGTTAATTCCAGTCCATAGGGCTCAGTCACTGGCTGCACCTGAATAGAATATTGCAAGTCTCAAAGCTATGTATGGATTAATTCCAACAAGATATGCTCTAGTAATCTGCCTTTATACTGTTGTGTGCAACACCTTTGCCTAAATACACAACTTAAAAGATTTAGCAGTACTTAGTTTCTTTGTTTTGATATTTTTTTTCATTTTAAACAAATTTTGGGAGGGTGTTTTTATTATTATTTTCTGGTAGTCATGTAATTGTTGAGCTTGCAATATTTCACTCTGCTTAGCAGCCCACCATAAATTCCTTTACTTTTTGTTCAGGCCCACTTCCCGAAGGCTGGGAACAAGGCATGACCCCAGATGGGGAGATTTACTACATAAACCACAAAAACAAGACCACATCTTGGTTGGACCCAAGGCTTGATCCTCGCTACGGTAAGTAAGCCTTTGCTACAGGTAATGCTTGACTTGTTTTTTAAGCTGTCGAGCCAAACTTTGTAGTATTCTTTGTGGAAAATTTTTAACAAAGCAGATTGCTGTGTTTTGTTGTGCTAGTGTCTGACTGGCGAGAGCTAAATCAAAACAGTGTGCAGATCACTGAGCAGGTCAGGCTGGGAGGATATAAACTCTTTGAAGCTTTACAAGTATTGACCCTACGACCACTGTGGGCCCCAAATTGGAGAGCAGCTTTAACTCTTCCTTTGCCAGAGATCTGAAGCGTGTATTAACCACTACAGTGTATGCTTTTTAACCATACCAACCTGGCTCGCCTTTTTAAGATAAACCTTGTAATCATTTCAGAGTGATGAATAAATCTACCTATTTTAATTCCTGGCAGTTACTCAGCTTTGATTCAGCAGTTAAATCAAGCGCTTAATCTTCGTTGCTTTCAGTCCGGTTGCATGTTAGGACCTTTGGGTGTAACGACGACTCTTGGGGAATTATGGTGAAGGAAGAAACGTAACTTGCTCCTTGTGTATCTATTGATGAGCATCTCTTTGCTTCAGAGATTGGTTATATAGCCCATTGATGTGCTCAGTATTTCATTTCTGCTTTCCCAGTTTGGGCCCACCACTTGTGCGTTTGCGTTTAGTACTGCCAAAATATCCCAGACACACTTGAATACGTGCCAAGTCTTTCTTTGCAGTCGGATACTTAATCTTTTCCAGGCCCTTTGAGTCAAAGAGCTCAAGTGTAACTGAAAGCAAAACGAGAGGTGGGGGGGGGGGAAGCATGTGTGCTGTTGGAGAATAGATCTAAACAAGCCTAAATAGAGACAGGCTGTTGTATTGAACTTGAAAGAGTTTCCCTCCCACATGCGAGGTCAGGGACTTATTGTGGTTTTTATTTATTTTGTTCTGCAAGCCAAGAACATTTTTATAAGTTGCTAACCTTCATTGGCAGGCTGAGCACACTTTGTGCAGCCAATATACTTTGTGTGTGTGTGTGTGTGTGTGTGTGTGTGTGTGTGTGTGTGTGTGTATATATATGTCTGTGCTCCTTTCACTGTTCAGCATTACTAGGTGTAAATTCTAATGGCCAGAACTGAGCGAAATAGATGTGATTCTGTGCTGCTTCTAGTGTTAGAGAATTGGGTGCAATGTCATTTCTTTAATTATCTGGTTAACCATTACTGGATTTAGAAAAATATTGAGCCAGTAAAACAATTCAGCCATGTAAAATATGGAATATAGAACAACCAACACAATAGAGGCCATTCGGCTCACAATGTTGTGTCGACTTTTTAATCTACTATAAAACCTACTAAGGTATTGTTACATCCTGCAGTAGAACTTGTGCATCGTATTGACTCTGCCAGTCCAGCACTCAAGATGGTATGTGGTATTGTAAGTTAGTTTTGCAGACATGGATAACTGTCCCTAGTTTGGGTTCAATAATTCGAACGCAAATTGCAGCCATTTCAGATGTTTTTCCAAGACTCTAAATTTTCACATATTGCTTATTGCCAAATAAAAAATCTGCCATTAACTTAAATGTAAGCATTTCAGATGATTACATTCTCCTTTATAAAAATTTATAAAGATAAAAATATTATGCAATTTCAATTAAAAAGTTTTCTTTACAAAATTCAAGCATTTTAATCTGTAAAACTACTGCAGTAACTTTAAATTACTGAAGTTCTTTTAAAAAAAATTGTACCAACATTCTTGTTTAGTACAGAGTTTAGTTTCTTTGTAAATGGAAGTAACTCTTATATTCAAGAGTTTTTAATGTATCTTTTACTTGTAGCTACGAGAGAGTTTACTTTTTGAGTCTCCCTAAAGAAAATGTGTGTGTAGTTAGTAAAAACTTTCAGTAGTAACCAGTTTACCCCTGGGGGTTTTGCTGGTCTTAACAAAAAGGCCTTGTTTCAACAATCTGCTTTCAAAACTAGTGCAAAAGATAACTAAGTAAATTTGAACTTTTTTTTTACTCATGCTTAATATTCTGATGTTTTTACATCAGTTGTATGAAGTTTGGCTAAATAGAACTGGGAAATAATGAATGGCATCAAGGACACATATATTGAGAACCCCCTGAACAACTCGTATACCTACCAGAAAGCTTATGGAAAATGCTAAGCTGCCACATTAAAGCATTGAACGGACTGTAAAATCACATGTAGCAATGTACAAGCATTGGGGAAGGAAAGAATAGAATCTGTAAACCTGCCTTTGGATTCATGCATGCTGTTTCAGGAGGAGGAAAGTGGATATGTTCTGAATCCTTAATGTAATGATAAACGAAAAATTAGTTCCCTTGAACCAATTGCTCAATAGTGAGGAAGTATCTTGTTTCATGGTGGTCTGCAGTAAACCATAATAGTCTGGGTTTTGGCCTCATACAATTTATAGCCAAAGAATTGAAGGAAACAGCATAATTATTTCTGCCATTTGTATATGAAACATGGTAGTGGAAACACAAAATTCTAATCTGCTTATTTTAGTAAATGTTTCTAACCATTATTGCATGACCATCTGCAATAAAGCATAATAAGTTCCTGTGAAACTGGCATATTGTTGGAAAACTATTGATACAGAACAGCTAAGCATTATATTGGAGAGAATGGGGCAGAATAGTTAAATAATCAATTGCACTCTTTATATTGTTATATTTAATTTCTTGAGTAATATGGAAAAATAGTTTTTACTGCTCCTGTAAGTTTGAAAATCATGCTGATCTAATACTGAGTTAATAAGTGAACATTTGATTCCACCTCACTGAAGGGCATGTTGTGTGTGTGTGTGTGTATATATCTAAAGAGGTGATTGCTTGGGCACAACTGTAGCCATATTGCGCTGTAGATCAGTTGGTATAACAAGCCTGAACTAGAAAGTCGAGGCACATTATAAAAAGGCAGCACCACAATTTTGCTTCAGAATCAAAAATTTAATAGTTTATTATCAAAGTTCAAATTACATACAATATGTCACCGTATATAAATCCGAGGATCACTTTCTTGTGAACAGACAAAGTAAATCCAAGAAACATAATGAAGAAGGCACTCAACAGGAAGGAGGCAACCAATGTGTAAAAGGCAGACTGCAAATACAAAAGAAAAGAAATAATAATAAATAAACAATACTTATCAAGAATGAGATGCAGAGTCCTGGAAAGTGGGTCCATAGGTTGTGCAAACAGTTCAGTGAGTGAAATTGAGTGAAGTTATCCCCACTGGTTCAAGAGTCTGATGGTTGAGGGGTAATAACTGTTCCTGAACTGTGGGTCCTGAGGCTCCTGTACCACCTTCCTTGATGGTAGCAGTGAGAGGAAAACATGATCTGGGTGGTGGGAGTCCCTGATGATGGATGCTGCTTTCCTGCAACAATGCTCTGTGTAGATGTGCTCAATGGTGGGATGGTCTTTAACCTGTGATAGACTGGGCTGTATCCACTACTTTTTGTAGGATTTTTCTGTTCAGAGCCATTGGCGTTTTCATACTAGGCAGTGATGCAGCTGGTCATGTACTATCCACCACAACTCTATAGATGTTTGTCAGAGTTTTAGATATCATGCTCAATCTTCAATAAACTTCTAAGAAAGTAGTGGCGCTGCTGTGATTTCTTCATGATTGCACTTGTGTGCTGGGCTCAGGACAGATCCTCTGAAATGATAACACCAAAGCATTTAAAATTGTTTAACCTCTCCTTCTGATCCTTCAATGAGGACTGCCTCAAGGACCTCTGGTTTCCTCCTGAAGTCAATTATCAGCTCCTTGGTCTTGCTGACATTGAGTGAGAGGTTGTTGTTATGGCACCACTCAGCCAGATTTTCAGTGTCCCTCCTGTATGCTGATATACCACCTTAGATTAGGCCTACATCAGTAAACCTGAACATGGCATTGGAGTTGTACTTAGCCACAGCCATAAGCATAAAGTGAGTGGAGCAGAGGTCTAAGCACACAGCTGTGGTGCACCAGTGATGATGGAGGAGATGCTGTCAATCCCACTGACTGGGGTCTGCAAATGAGGAATTTGAGGATCCAATTGCACAAGGGTGTCTTGTGGCCAAGCTGTAGTCAATGAAGAGCATCCTGATGTGTATGTCTTTGCTGTCCAGATGTTCCAGGGTTGAGTGAAGAGGCAATGAAATACCACCTGCTGTGGGCCAGTAGGCAAATTCAACGGATCCTTGCCACTTCTCAGGCAGATGTTGATGCGTTTCATCACCAACCTCTCAAAGCATTTCATCATGGTGGACGTAGGTGCTACTGGATGATGGTCATTGAGGCAGGTTACCGTGTTCTTCTTGGGCATCAGTGTAATTGAAGCATGTTGGGTATCTTAAGACTACTGAAATGAGTGGTTAAAACTCGCAGTGAACACTCTAGCCAGTTGATAAGCACAGATCTTTAGTACTCAGCTAGGTACCCAATCTTGGCCAGATGCTTTCCATAGGTTCGACTCCTGAAGGATGCTCTCATCTTGGCCTAAGAGACTGAAATCATAGGGCCATCAGGGGCTGTGGGACTTTCTGAAAGTTCCTCCATATTTTGACAGTCAAAGTCAGCATAGAAGGTATTGAGCTCATCTGGGAGCGAAGCCTTGTTGTCCACTATGTGGTTTGGTTCCACTTTGTAAGAGGTAATAGCATTCAATCCCTTCCACAGTGTCGAGCATCCTTCACTGATTAAAGTTTGGTCCAGAATTGCCACTTTGTCCATGAAATGGCTTTCCAGGGATTCTACCTGGATCTCTTGCATCTTTCCTGGTCACCAGACCTGAATGCCAGTGACCTGGCCTTCAGTGGATTGCATATCTCTGGTTTGTCCAGGGCTTCTGGTGGAGAAAATTGGATGATTTTGTGGGGACACATTTGTCCATCCATGACTGTTTTTATAAAGTCCATGACAACATTCATTCAGATCCTCTGAGTCCTTTAACACTGACTTGAAGCAATCCTGTATCCACTGCCCTGCCTCCCGCAAACATCCCTTTCTTGGCCTTAGCTCTGGAGCCTTGCTCTTTAGCATCTGTCTGTATGCAGGTAGAAGACAACCAAGTGATTAGATTTCCCAAAATGTGGTCTAGGCATGGGACAGTAGGTGTTCCTTATCGTTTTTTGTAGTGGTCAAGTGTGATAGGAACCCTGGTGCTGTAGGTTATGTGCTGATGATAATTGGACAGAGATTTCATCAAGCAAACAGGAATGAAGTCCTGACTATGATTTGAAATGCATCAGACTGGGCTGTTTCTTGATTGCTCACTATCTCGAGTGCCTGATTAACATTGGCCTTTGGCAGAATGTAAAGGATCATGGATGAGAACTCTTCAATAGTAGAATGGTTGGCACTTAATCATTTAATGTTCCAGGTCAGGGGGTGGGGGGCCAAGAGTATGACAAAATTGCCATTTCAGAGCGGCACAAAGATTTTATCATGAAACACAGCCCCTACCTTTTGCCTTCTCTGAATCAGCAGTTCGATCCATCCTGTGTGTTGGTAAACAGCCCTCAACATGTCACCGTGGTTCCCAGGTGCCATCTTGCTGATATATGCATATTACTGACCTATGCTGTGAAATTTGTCAAAACATCTACCTCGCATGATGGGTCACTTGACGGAGCTGCTTAAATCTCACTAATTAGACTACTGGCTGACTTTCAATGCAATAACTAAAGCAGCATATATAACTTAATCCTAGTTCTGTGTACATGTGTGTTTTATCATTGCTAACTTGTTGCATTTATGTCCTTGCGATTAGAGTACTGTGTTACTTATTTCTTTAATAAAACTTTCGTAGTTCCAGTAATCCAGACTCCAACTAAGTGGTCCATTTCTGCTGGTTGGCAACCCAGTTACAGGGTACGTAACACGGAAAAGCCTGAAAGAGCTCATAAGAGTGTTACACTAAGCGTAAAACTAGACATAATTAAGTGTTTCAATTGTGGTGAACGAAGTAAGGACAAAGTGAGTTTGGCTTGTGGAAGCTGACAAAGATGATGTTGAAGAAGTTTTGGCATCCCATGACCAAGATCTGACAGATGAAGAGCTGATGCAATTGGAGGAAAAAAGGATAACAATCAAAACCGAATGAGTAATGATAAAGTACGACTTTAATTTTGAAAGGGTATGTCGGTTTAGGGGATATTTGCAGGATGGTTTGAGTCCTTACAAAGAACTGTGTGATAGAAAAATGCATGAGGCTCAGCAGTCAAGCAAGCCTGCCACATCAGCCACAGCAGACGATGAACTTCGACCTTTGACATCAAGGCGAGCAGTCATAGGAGAAGATGAGTTGCCTGCTCTAATGGAAACAGGAGATGAGATGACACCCCAGTGTCCCACCACCCCAAGCCCCAGGCCACGGACAGATACCGATTTGCGGAAAATGCAGCGGTGGCAGGGATGCACACAGCACATCGTTAAGAAAAAAGCCGAAATAAACATGCTAATTAATTAGGTGCCGCCGACATGTAATTGTCAGCCCAGATCAGAGACGACACAATCGGAAATCGGCACTGATCTGGGCTGACAATTACGGGCTGCACCTAATTAATTAGCATGTTTGTTTCGGCTTTTTTCTTAAAGATGTGCTGTGTGCCTCCCGGCTTCGCGGCAATGTATCGCTCAGCGGCCTGGAGGGTGGGAGGCCACTGCACCACCCAAACTCCAACAACTCAGTCTAACACACCATCATCAGTGTGCTCGGTACTGAACCAATTCCGGTAAGTGATACTACACTGTACATACATTATTTCTACTTTATATCGGCTGTGAATTTTTACGTGTTATTTGGTATAATTTGGCAGCTTCATAGCTTAAAGGTTACTGGAGAGCGCTTGCGCGTGTTTTTGCCAACAGCGCTTGCGTGAGATTTTCTGCCGACGGCGCTTGCGTGAGATTTTTGCTACGGAGAACAGTGCAGTATTGATTGTGGAAAAGTATTTCTACTTTATGTAGGCTGTGTATTTATCATATGATTCCTGCTTTTACTATATGGTACTGTTATTTTAGGTTTTATGTGTTATTTGGCAGGTTATTTTTGGGTGTGCGAACACTCACAAAATTTTCCCATATAAATAAATGGTAATTTCTTCTTCGCTTTACGACATTTCGGTTTACGAACCGTTTCATAGGAACGCTCTACCTTCGGATGGCGGGGGAAACCTGTATACCGATTGAAAAATGGGGAAAAAATTCTTCAATTAGCTAATTCATCCTCTATATGTGCTAAACATGTGTTGATACATTTTAAAGTAGTACACGGGGCTCATATGTCCAAAGGTGTAAACTATCTCGTTATTATTCTTATATTAATCCTATATGTGATAGATGTCATTCCGAGATAGCTTCTTTAACTCACATGTTTTGGTCATGTCCTCTGTTGGAAAAATATTGGAAAGATATTTTTGATATTATTTTAACAGTTTTGAATACAGACTTACAACCTCACCCAATTACTGCTATTTTTGGATTACCAATGATAGACTCAAATTATTTAACCCCTTCAGCTCGTCGGATGATTGCCTTTAATGGCTAGAAGATCCATTTTGCTGAATTGGAAAGGAATTAACCCTCCTACTGTATTTCACTGGTTTTCACAAACTATGTTGTGTTTAAATTTGGAAAAAATTAGAAGTGTGGTTTATGACCTTTCCATTAAATTTGAAAAAACTTGGAGGCCATTTATTCAGCATCTTCGTATGATGTAAGTTGACTATTTCCAAACTTATTTTACTTCTCTGTACTGTTGGTTGAGAGGAACGGAGTCGTCGACACTAAGGTTTTCTTTTCTTCCATTTTTACGTTGTTAATATTGCCCAGGTCTTTTTTAGTTTAGTTGATTAATTCTGTTTAGATTAGTTTTTTTTGGGGGGGGGGTTTTGTTTTTTTTCTTTTTTCATGATTTTTGCCTAGATATTTTTTTGTCCTGTATTATTCATTGGTATCCTACATGATTGGGAGTTTCGTCAATTAAATACTATTAGGTTTTATAATTACTCACGTTAAGTATAACAATGTATTCCCAACAATTTTGTATTATTGCTATGTTATGTTCATATTCTATGAAACTAATAAAAAGATTGAAAAAGAAAGAAGTAAAGGCGCTGGTGGGCCTTCTTGGCAGTAAACTCTGCTTGGTTGGACCAAGTCAGGTCATTTGTGATATTGACCCTGAGGAACTTAAAGCTTTTGACCTGTTCTACTTGCGCACCGCCGATGTAAATGGGGTAGTGTGGTCTGCTACTCCTTCTGAAGTCAACAACCAATTCCTTTGTCTTGCTGACGTTGAGGGATAGGTTATTGTCTTCGCACCATCCCACCAGGTTCTTAATTTCCTCTCTCTACTCAAACTCATCATTACCCTTTTGTGTGTTATATTCTGTGTTTTTGATCGTTTTTTTTGTTGCTGTTTGCGCAAATTTTTTTTGAGCGTGGTGGGGGATCTGAAGCTTTTCTCTGAACAGGTTGGTTTCATGACTGCCTGTTGTGAAGATGAATTTCAGGGTTGTATACTGCAAACATACTTTGATAATAAATGTACTAGAGTTTGTAAAGTGCAACTGGAACAATAAATAGGATGGGATATCCCAAGAAAAATATTGAATTGATAAGTGGCTCTATTAAGTGGCACATGTAATTAATCCAAATGGTTTTGATTACTGGCACAACAAGCATATTCATTGGATTTTAAAATTCTGTTAGTGTGACCTGACATCATTCCTCAGCAGCAAAATTATTGGAGTGAATCAGACAAAAACCGTGTGTTCATACTCTACTGTGTGGCGCGTGGCTAAGTGGTTAGGGCGTTGGGCTAGCAATCTGAAGGTCGTGGGTTTGAGCCTTGGCCGAGGCAGTGTGTGTGTCCTTGAGCAAGGTGCTTAACCACACAATGCTCCAGTCTACCCAGCTAAGAATGGGTACCGGCAAAAATGCGGGGGTTAACCTCGCGATAGACTGGCGTCCTATCTGGGCGGGGGAAGTCTTGTACTCTGAGTCACTTCACGCCACGGAAACCGGCATAAGCACCAGCCTGATGGGCCACAAGGCTCGTGACAGACTTTAATACTCTTTACTATCGTGTCTTTCAAAAAAGGGTTACTCCAGAGTGTTTTTTTTTTGAAAACACAGCAAAGAAAACAAAGATCTAAGAAGTATTGGTCAAAGCCTATCATATAGTGCTTTGTAGCACCGACTGTAACGTTCCCAGGTTAAATCTGGGTTCTAGAGTAAACACAGTTGTAATGTGGAATTATAATTTGCCATATTTTTAGTGGGGAGGATTTAAGTGCACACTCAAAGGGTGCATGAGAATGAAAACTGCACACATTAATGGATGTAATACTGTATTTGATTCAGCCAGGCCCAAGGTTATCTCTCAATAGGACCACTCCCACTGGATCTATATGTGGAATTAAAATGGGCAAATGGAGTCTTGGTTAAAAAATTTATTCAAAGCATAGCACATTTGACATTGGTATTCTTCTCAACATTGCAGTGGTGTACCATCCAAGACTGTGGTCTGATGTTGCACTTGAACCCACAACTTTCTGATTTAGTGGGAAGTGGGTGGAAGTGAAGGAAAATGGCTCAGCTCCCCCAAATTTGGAAAATCTGGGGATAAAGGAATAATTTTTCAATCCTTTCATCATATTTAATGAGAAAAATTTGCCTTTGTAATTTAATTATTCACACAATGTTTTAATGATTTAAATATCCATCTACGTATTTGCATATAGACCATATGATGCGAAATAACTTGACTAATAGAATAGATATCCCTCAAGATTGTTTAATGTCACTTCCAGTACACAGGTGTCAAGGGGAATGAAATAATTGTTCATCCGGATCTGATGCAGCGTTTTAAAAAAAACAAAGGTAAAGAACACAATAATTAAAAAAGTAAATTTTAAATACATGGCTTGTATACGTAGATTAATTGTATGACCATAAAATGGAGCTAGGTACAGGAGTGTCTGTATATAAGGTGACTCTGACAAGAAATGATAAAGTAGTGGTTGTGGTGTTTTGATGGGGTGGGTTAGTAGGTAGAGGTATTGGTCAGCCTGACTACTTAAATAAAGTAACTGTGTTTGAGTCTGGTAGTCGTGGCGTGGATGTGACATAGCCTCCTGCCTATTTCTGTATCTTTGTCTGTCCTTGATGGCAGGCAGGTTGGTACCAGTGATGCATTGAGCAGTTTTGACTACCCGCTGTAGAGCCTTCGAGTCTGCTGCAGTGCAGTTTCTGTACCACCGACCAACCCAGTCACCACTACTTTATCAGAGCAGCTCAGAGAAGCCTCATCTTGGGCATCAAAAATGCAAAGACCGCCTGCTGTTACGTAACCGGCAACAATGAATATTAATCGGGACAGGTTTTATGAAAACAACCAAACATTTATTAAACACATAAAAGCGATAAGGGAAAAAAAAACAAAGGAAAACTTTAACCGGAGGTTAAACAGGTACGCAGCCTTTCATCAACTCCACTCGGCTCTGGTTCTTAAAGAGTTAAATACGAAAACAGTTCTTAAAGCGATACAGTCAGATACAGTTCTTAAAGCGATAACTCTGAAAGTCCAACAGATTTACACGTTCAATTGGGAGAAACTTCTCTGGAGAAGGATTTCTTCACTGACGCACCTTTACTGTCGGTTCTGTCCACAGGATTCCCGATGCCGAAAATAAACAGTTTAAATCGACTGACTTTAAATTCCTTTTAGAGAGAGAGAGCCTTTGTGCATTAACTCATTGCGCTATTGCAAGAGTTATCCAGGTTCTCTTCAACGAAGACTCAATAAGGTTGATCCTTTATTAAATTGCCAGCCGATGCCGACTTCTCTCGATCCTTCACTTCAATGAATTCTTCACTCTCACTTCAAAACTGTCGGAATTGAGTAAATTGGCACTTCCAGCCACAAATTTTCAGTTCAAATACAATATCTTGTAAGAGAACGCACCTTCCGTTTTAAAAATGAAATTGCATCACAAAAACAAACACGCAATAGAAACGAAGGCACAACACGTTCTACCTGGAAATCTACAAACTCAAAACCCACTGCGTCACCTGAGTCGACCCTTATATAGTCACAGGACACATGTCATCACGTGACCTCACATCGGCGGGAAAATCACATCAGGTGACCTCCAAAAGACCATTACAGCATTCTCACCAAAAAAATAGATCTCCTTGAGCATGTAACACTGCGCACAAAAAAACATTGGTGGGTAGGTACGTGCAATCGCTGAGCACTTGGCCTGAAATGTTATCTCTCCAACGATTGGCTCTCATGCAGAGTCCTTCTCACGTCTGCTGCTGTTACAGGCAGTGGTTGCTCACCTGAAAGTGTGGGGGAGTGGGGTGGTATCGCTTTGGCTGGCATTGTGTTGCTGCCTCAAAGCATCCACAAACGTTACTGAGGGAGTCATGGAGGGGAGGCATCACTTATACCATTGATATTGTTTTTCCTTGAGTAGTCAGTAGTGCCTTTGATACCCAGCCGTATATGCTGGGGATCGTTATTGGGCAGGTGTTCCTGAATTTTTTTTGCATGAAGACACTCTTTGCCTCCTGGCTGCTCTGAGTGCTGTTCTGTCACCAGACTCGAAGGCAGCATCCTTAACCCTTAGTAGGGAGCACACCTCTGTATTTGGCTAGGGGAGGTATTGACGCCATCTACACACTTACAGATGTAGCCGGTGACAGAGGAGGCATATTCCTCGACATCTGTGTCCTCCATTGTTTCACCGATAGTCCAGTTGCATCTTTTCATAATTACCTGCTTTTAGGTCTGTATTGTATCACAGTAGAATTATAGGGGCTTCGCAGGTTTTGAGTCACTTCTGGATTATGGAAATCTGACTTAAACATTCTCCCATCTATTTTTAAAGAATTGTTCACGCTAGTAATAATAATGAAATTTTTCATGTTCTTCATTACTGACTGGGTGATTATTCAATGAAATGACTGAATTATTTTATAAGAGTGTTTGGAACAATATGAAGATTCCCATAGGAAACAGAGAAATGAGCTTACGGACAGTTCTCAAGAATGGAACTTTTAAATAACCCAGGCTCTACCTGTGCTTGTAATAATACTTTAATTAGTCAACAGCTACTAGAGATTGAGTTTGACAAGAACCGCACAGCTAACTCCATCAGTTTACTACTGAAGGGCATGCATTGAAGGTGAGAGGGGGGTTAAGTTCAAAGAAAATGTGCAGGCCAATTTTTTTTTACATAGTGGACATCTGGAATGCACTGCCAAGAGTGGTGATGGAGATCAATATGATAGATGTTCAAAAGCTCCTTGGGTTTCTGTGCAGAGGGTGGAGGTACCTAGACGTTATATGAGCAGAAGGCATGAGATGTTCAATTACTAGATTGATTAATTCAGCACAACATTGTAGGCTGAAAGGCCTTTCCCTACACTGTGTACTTATCTGCTCTAAGTTATGAGGTATAAAGTGGGGGAGGGGTGAAGGGCTGCTGAAGATCATGAGAATATTTGTGCCTGGCAGTAATGATTTCATTAAAAACAGTAATACCAGATGTGTCTTCAAATGGAATTACTTTATAAACTTTAAATCATAAACGTCAGTTCATTGAAATTAGGAGCAGAAGTAATGCATTGGTCACTTGAGCTGTACTGTCATTCAGTTCAGCCAGCTACAGCTAACTCCACTTAGTTGTGTAATTCTTTGATAATCTCTGTTTACCACAAAAATCTTGTTGCCCTTGATCTGTAAGATTTCAGCTGATCTCTCTCTTGATCAGTTCCTGAATTTTAGGTTATATTGTCCTAATGTTTTTTCATTCCTCCTCTGATTGTAGCTTTATGCAAATCCCTGGTAAAATGTGTTTTTTTTTATTAATGTATTTGGAATAGCACAGTCCTGATTTCAAGTTCTGCCCAGGCATTGTGCTCTGCACATGGGGAGACAGCTGGCGGGCGACCATACTCTGTACACTGGTAGCCAACCTGTATTGATGCCCCACTAATGGGCAGCATGGGTGTGGTGAAGGTGCAACAGTCTGGCTCAAATTCCAACTCCAGCATTAATGTCCAGAAGCAGCCAACATCGAGAAGTCGGTCAAACGGCCAGAGTTTTGAGATTAAAATCAAACTTAATTGAGAATCAATCGGCTGTCCTGGTGCTTGGGAAGCTGACCAACCTGGACTGAAAGCTGGTCCCACACTCTGAGTACAACAGCCCAAGTAGCATACTGTAACTTCATTCTGAGCACCTTTTTAATGTTCATATGAACAAGTAATGATGGGAAAGTGGTGTGTCATGAATTATTTTGGACAGCCCAACTTGAGTGATATCTAGACCGGAGAATCTAAGAAGCTACTAGATGATTTAAGTGAGATCAAAGTAACAAAGCACTTATAAACCTGGAGTGAATAGACAGAGCCCCCTTGGACTTGTAATAAATATAAATTTTAGATCAGATATGGCATGGAATATGAAGGACTTTTGGAGAAAGGACCTATGAGCAAAGTTATAATTGGAAATAATTTGGAAAATGTGTAGCTTGGGTAGTCAATGGTCTTGCTGCTTCACAGCCAGTTGATGTTCATGGATCCTCGTGGATAGTTTCCTTCCAGTTTAGCCAACGTAATATTTGCTGCAGTGTTAGCATTGGAATTTGTCTTGCCAGATGCCTTGGTTCATCTTTTGCTCCTCAAAGTACCGTTCTCAACATTGTTGTTGGCTAATGCGCAACAGAAATTCTATGTTCTTGGAGCCATCAGGCTGTCATTTCTGATGCTTCCAGTGTATGGTAGGACAACCCATTTGGTTGCTTCTAGGTTGGTGCATTGTCAGCCTTGCAGGCACCTTTGCATGAAGTGCTGTGGGTATCCATTTCATGCAGGTACATTGAAGAAATGTTTCTCCTCCATTATCCTTTAGTTCCACCGTACTGCAGTGTGTCTCTGCTCTTGTGAGCAAAGTTTTGATACAGCTCTTCCTGTGTGTATTTGGGTGGTTGCTGTGATAGTTTCAGACGTGACCTGAATATGTTCCCTTACGATAAATGGAAGTTTCCAAAGTGCCATCTGTGTTCCTACTGACAAGAACGTCCAAGAGTGTTAGTTCCTCCTCAGTTTCTGTCTCCATTGTGAACTTACTATCATTGAACACTTTGTTGTTTAGTTTTTTTCAATCTCAATGACAAAGACAGCATCAATGTAACCGACCCAAATTTTAGCGTTTATAATTAGCAACACCGTCTTTTCTAAATTTTGCTTGATGGCCTCCACTATGAACCCGGAGAGGGGCGAACCCATTGGAGTCCCTTTCAGCTGTTTGTAAACTCTCCCCGGTCTCTACCCATGAGGGTCGAGAGGGGCACAAATTCAAGCAACAGACACAAAATGCTGGAGGGACTCAGTAGGCCAGGCAGCATCTATGGGGGGAAAAGTACAGTCGACGTTTTAGAAACATAGAGAACCTACAGCACAATACAGGCCCTTTGGCCCACAAAGCTGTGCCGAACACGTCCTTACCTTAGAAATTGCCTAGGGTTACCCATGTCCCTCTATTTTTCTGAGCTCCATGTGTCTATCAAGGAGTCTCTTAAAATACCCTATCGTATCCGCCTCCATCACCGTTGCCGGCAGCCCATTCCACGCACTCACCACTCTGCGTTTTTTTAAATAAAAAACGAACTTATCCCTGACATCCCCGCTGTACCTACTTCCAAGCACCTTAAAATTGTGCCCTCTCATGCTAGCCATTTCAGCCCTGGTAAAAAGCCTCTGACATAATCAATGCCTTTCATCATCTTACACACCTCTATCAGGTCACCTCTCATCCTCCGTCGCTCCAAGGAGAAAAGGTCAAGTTCACTCGACCTATTCTCATAAGGCATGCTCACCAATCCAGGCAACATCCTTGTAAATCTCCTCTGCACCCTTTCTATGGTTTCCATATCCTTCCTATAGTGAGGCGACCAGAACTGAGCACAGTACTCCAAGTGGAGTCTGACCAGGATCCTATGTAGCTGCAACATTACCTCTCGGCTCCTAAACTCAATCCCATTTTTGATGAAGGCCAGTGCACTGTATGCTTTCTTAACCACAGAGTCAACCTGCGCAGCAGCTTTGAGTGTACTATGGGCTCAGACCCCAAGATCCCTCTGATCCTCCACACTGCCAAGAGTCTTACCATTAATACTATATTCTGTCATCATATTTGACCTACCAAAATGAACCACCTCACACTTATCTGGGTTGAACTCCATCTACCACTTCTCAGCCCAGTTTTGCATCCTATCAATGTCCTGCTGTAACCTCTGACAGCCCTCCACACTATCCACAACATCTCCAACCTTTGTATCATCAGCAAATTTACTAACCCATCCCTCCACTTCCTCATCCAGGTCATTTATAAAAATCACGAAGAGTAGGGGTCCCAGAACAGATCCCTGAGGCACACCATTTGTGATCAACCTCCATGCAGGATATGACCTGTCTACAACAACTCTTTGCCTTCTGTGGGCAAGCCAGTTCTGGATCCACAAAGCAATGTCCCCTTGGATCCCATGCCTCCTTACTTTCTCAATAAGCCTTGCATGGGGTACCTTGTCAAATGCCTTTCTGAAATCCATATACACTACATCTACTGCTCTACCCTCATCAATGTGTTTAGTCACATCCTCAAAAAATTCAATCAGGCTCGTAAGGCACGACCTGCCTTTGACAAAGCCATGCTGATTATTCCTAATCATATTATGCCTTTCCAAATGTTTATAAAATCCTCTATCTCAGGATCTTCTCCATCAATTTACCAACCACTGAAGTAGGACTCACTGGTCTATAATTTCCTGGGCTATCTCTACTCCCTTTGGGCAGAGACTTTCTCTTGTTTGTGATTGGGGCACAAATTCAACTGGGCATCAGTGAAATTCATGGCACAAGCTAACACACACCATGCAAGGGAATTAATAAAGCATGGTTTTCCACAAACAATTCTGTAAACAGACATGTAGACCTCAGTCCTATTTATGAGCAAATGCGGGCAAAGTTCCAGAACCACAATGCCCAAAGTTCGCCACACAAGCACTTAACAATAAGATTTCCTCCCAGCATCACTATTGAGTTTCCATAATGATGGCCAATC
Source organism: Mobula hypostoma (assembly GCF_963921235.1). Taxonomy (NCBI): domain Eukaryota; kingdom Metazoa; phylum Chordata; class Chondrichthyes; order Myliobatiformes; family Myliobatidae; genus Mobula; species Mobula hypostoma. The sequence continues at coordinate 112,000,055 of NC_086103.1, read as the reverse complement.
AGCAGATTGATAAGAATATAAAGGCCAAACATTCAGAGAACACCCTACGATTAATAGCACAGATGATGTCTCCTCGTACGGTGACAGAACGATTGCAAGTGAATTGCCAAGATGGGAGAACAACTCAACCCAGCCAAAGTTACAATTATGGAATTGAGCTCAAGCTATTGACCTGCATGGAAGATTGGGTCGGCATTGGAAGATGAAGAAGGGCTAATGAGAATGCACCTTAAATAAGAAGAAAATGAAATGGTATTTAGTAAGAATCGGCTGAGGCCTTACCTCTTATATTAATTTGCATTTATGGCAAAATTTCAAATCTGGGTAATCAATTAAGTGAAGGAGCAAAATTGAGGCAGATGGATTTCTCTGTAGGTTGGGCTTGCACGATTTGCATGATACATTAATCAGATCTGTACCTTTACTCAAATAAGGAGGAAAAAAATCCAAATTGGCATTTGATCTATTAATCGTTAGATACGAAAAGGTCTAATGAAATGCGAAATCAGGCCCAATAAAGTTAAGTGCCCTACTTTCTGAATGAGGAGGTTTTGTTGTGTTTGCCAAAACCATGGTCATTGGGAGGACTCTGCCCAATGCCGGGGCCATGACTGTAAAGAGGCAACTACTAGGGAATAGAATTTTTGCTTTTCTACTATCAAAGGCTGCATGCTCTAAAAATTGAGATGTTTTTTTTTAACATGAAATATATTTTGAAAATAACTTTCTTAAAATATGAGTCTTAATTATAGAATCATCAAATAAAATGAGAGAATTCCTGCCAAGCCTCAGTTACTTTTCCAATATTAGTCTCTTTAACTAATATTGATCCCTCTTGGCGGTATGGGAAATGGCAAGGCGGTACTGCTTGTCCTTCCATTGGCAATATTGGTGAGGTTGAAAGGGAAGAAAGAAACTGCACACATAAAATGCCTTGAAGAAGGGTCTCTGCTCCAAACATCAATTGTCTATTCATTTCCATGGATGCTGCCTGGCCTGCTGAATTCTTCCAGCATTTTGTGTGTTTCACTTTGGATTTCCAGCATCTGCAGAACTTCTCATGTTTCTAAATAGTAAAATGTGTTCAGGGAACCAAATGATTGAAGTTTGGAAAATGGCCAGCATTCTGTGGTTATTGTTAACCATATAATATGAATATTACCAGCTGGTGGCTGGTTAAAAAGACTCTTACCAGGAAATGGTTATCACAGGAGAGCCCAACTTTAAATACATGGATGGAAATTACGATGGGCATTTACAAAATGGAGAAGATAACAGCATCTGTCATTCATAAATTGGAACAATTTGATTCATACTGGGGGAAAATGGTTTACTGCATAACACCCCATAGGCCTGATTTTATTCTCACAAATCAATGATTATGTTGTAAAAAGAAGATCACTCCCTACTTGTACATAGTTTTCTTCTTCTTTATTCTTTCTTTTCCTTCTTTTCTATAAGTGTATACCTCAGATAAATACCATGTGGAGATTTGTGGCAAACATGAATATATGATATATGCATACAGTATCTGAAATACATCTTTTGGAAATGTTTGTATGATGCTGAATTTAAATTAAAAAAAAAATTAAATGTGGTCTGATCTTCATCTAAGTCACAATAATAGACAAACACAAACTGCCCAAACTACTAACACACAAACAATTGTGCTTTTCATGTCTTTATGGAAACAGATTGTTTAATCATTCACAGTCCAGCCTGGAAAAAGTGTATGAACCCCTGTATTTAATAACTGGTAGTACCTCCTTTAGCAGCAGTAACCGCCACCAAATGTTTCCGGTAGCTGCTGATCAGATATGTTCCTGGTATTTTTACTTCATTTACACCTTCTCAGGCTGCCCCTTTTTTTTTTGCAATTTAATCTGCAAATACATTTCTGTGACTCTCCTCTGTAGTCATTTTGGAATAAGTTTTACGTTTTAATATGACAACATCTGGTGACAATTGGATAACATTCCTAAGTTCTTGTTCAAGTTAGCCGTTCTTGATTGGAGTTCCTACAGCCATGAGAAATCATTTGTTTCCATAAGTTTTCAAAATGATATGGAGAATCAGTGTAGATATTAGCTGATCTTCCACCTACCAACTCTCAAACCTTTTGGTTCTGCCTGTTGCCCAGAGGTGCTAGGAGCCGTGCTTCCTGATGCCAGTTCTTCAGTTCCAGAGACAACCATTTGAATTCCCCTGTCAATCCTTGAGGAGCCACCAGTGTGTAGAATCAGATCTTTGGCAGAGTAATATCCAACAGGATACTGTCAGTCTCCATGTTCTTGGCTAAAACTGCCATTAGGTGTTTCTTGTTGACTTGCATGGTATATAATTTACTTGTATCAGAGATTCTTAATGCAGGTGCAGTACCCAGTACAAAGTTGGATGGCTTTCAGTTGTCCTTCATTAAGAATCACAGGGTCATCTGCACACTTACTGCCTTTCAGCAGGTTGTTGAGCAGTTGAGCGATAGTCAATGTATCTGCCACTAACTTGTCAATACTTTGATAATTGTTTCATCTTCACTCTCTTGGTCTTTTTTGGAGCAAGCTGTTACATTAACAAAGGGATGTCTTGGATCAGGTCCACAGAATTCTAAAGGATGTGGGTGAACAGCCGGAAGTCGTGGTACATATTGGTCCCACTGACGTGGATGGGAAAGGAGTTGAGGCCCTGACGAGAGCTTATAGGGAGTTCAGTAGAAAGCTGAAAAATGTTCAGGTAGTAAATCTCTCAGTTATTGCCTGTGCCACATGCCAACGAGATGTTTTGCAGATAAATGCATGGTTGAGGAATAGGTGCAAGGGGCAGGGGTTTGGATTTCTGTGTCATTGGATTGGGAGATTGGGGGAAATCGGGTTGGTGCTGGACTCCAAGAGAAGGAGTTTTTAGAATGCCTAAGAGATGGCTTTTTAAGAGCAGTTCATGGATGAGCCTACTGGGGATGGTGGGGGCAGGGGGGGAAGGTTTCAGAAAAGGCAATTAACCCACGAACACTACCTCAATTTTACTTTGCTCTTTTTGTACTACTAAATTTAATTTTTAAAAATACATTTCTTACTGCAATTTATACTTTTTTATCATTATGTATTGCATTGTACTGCTGCTGCAAAACAACAAATTTCACAACATATGCCAGTGACATTAAAGCTGATTCTGAGCTGGCCAAATTTGTTGGGAAGTGGACACTAGAAGTGATGATGGCTGGAGTTTCTGGGAGCAATTTGGATGGTGCAGGATATATACATTCCACAGAAGTGGTATTCTAAAGGAAGGATAATGCAACTGTGGCTGACAAGTGAAGTCAAAGACAACAGGAAAAGAAGAGAAGGCATATAACATAACAGAAATGATTGGGAAGTTTTTAAAAACTAAGAAAGTAACAATAAAAGCCAGGAGGAAAGAAAAGATGAAATATGAAGGTAAGCTAGCCAATAATATGAAAGAAAATGCAACAACTTTTTTCAGATACGTAAAGTGTAAATGAGAGGTGAGAGTGGATATTGGACAGCTGGAAAATGATACTGGAAAGGTAGTAATGGGGATCAAAGAAAAGGTGGTTGAACTTGATAAGTATTTTGCATCAGTCTTCACTGTGGAAGACACTGGCAATGTGCTAGAAATTTGAGTGTTTGGGGCAGAGGTGAGTGTTGTTATTACTAAGGAGAAGGTACTTGGGAAGCTGCAAGGTTGGAAGGTAGATAAGTCACCTGGATCAGATGGACTTCACACCAGGGTTTTGAAAAAGGTAGCCGACTAGGTTATGGAGGAATTAGTAGAGATCTTACAAGAATCACTAGATTCTGAAATTGTTGTAGAGGACTGGAAAACTACACATGTTGCTCCACTCTCTAAGGAGGGGAGAGCAGGTAAAAGACAGATATAATAGGCCACTTATCCTGACTTCAGTAATTGGGAAGATGTTGGAGTCCATTATTAAGGATGAGGTTTTGGGTACTTGGAGGCACACGATTAAGGGAAAATCTTGCCTGATAAACCTGTTGGAATCTTTTGAGGAAATAACAGGCAGGATACACAGTGGATATTGTTTACTTAGATTTTCAGAAGACTATTGACAAGGTGCCACACATGAGACTGCTTAACAAAATAAGAGCCCATGGTATTACAGTAAAGCATGGATAGAAAATTGGCTGACTGGCAGGAGGAATAAAGGTTTCTTTTCTGGTTGGCTGCTTATGATTAATGTTCTGCAGGCATTAGTGTTGTGATCGCTTCTTTTCATGTGACGTGCCAGTGGTTTAGATGGTGAAAATGATGACTTTGTGGTCCAGTCTGCGGGCAATACAAGGGCAGGTGAAGAGGCATGTATACAAAGTTAGTGTTGAGGAAGCATAGAGTCTGCAGAAGACGAGGAGAATGGGTAAAGAAGTGGCAGATGGAATATATTGCAAGGAAGTGTATGGTCATGCACTTGTGGAAGGAATGAAGACTCAGCTATCTTCTGAACCGGGAGAACATTTGGAAGTCAGGTGTAAAGGGACCTGGGAGTCCTCATGCACGATTCCCTGAAGTTTAACTTGCAGATTGAGTTAGTGGTGAGGATGGCAAATGTAATGTTAGCATTGTTTTCAAAAGGACTAGAGTCTAAAAGCAAGGATATAACAGTGAGGATTTATAGGGCAATAGTCACGTGACATTTGGAGTTTTGTGAACTGTTTTGGGCCCTTTATCTAAGAAAGGGTGTGCTGGCATTGGAGAGGACCCAGAGGAGGTTCACGAAAATTATTCTTGGAATGAAAGGGTTAACTAATGAATGGTTGATGGCTCCGAGTTCAGAAGAATGAGGTGACCTCTCATTGAAACCTATGGAATATTGGCTATCCTAGACAGAGTAAATGTGGAGAGGATGTTTCCTATACTGGGGGTGTCTAGGACCAGAGGGACAGCCTCTGAATAGAAGGATGCCTCTTTCTAATAGATGGAGGATGGTGAGTCTGTAGAATTCATTGCTACAGATGGCCGTGGAGGCTAAGTTATTGAGTGTACTTAAAGTAGAGGTTGATAGGTTTTTGAATGGTAAAGGTGTCACAAGTTACAGGGAGATGGCAGGAGAATGGGTTGAGAGGGATAATAAATCAGCCATGATGACATTACAGAGCAGACTTGATGAACCAAATGGTCTGGTCAATTCATAACTTTCAGTAATGTGATTCCGGCTATGGAGGGATTATCCCACAAGTAACTATTGAAATGTTGGTTCTGTGCTGATTGGAGTTTAGAATAACGAGAGGTTATCTTTTTGAAATGTACATGTCCTCTGGTGACTTGACAAGGTAAATGTTGGGTGGATGGTTCCTCGCATGAGAGAGTCTGTTATCGGAGGGAATAGTCTCATAATAAAGGAGTGCCCTTTTATGACTGAAAGAAGGATGATGTACTCTCAGGGTTATGAACCTGTAGCGGCTGCTAGAACAAACTATCATCGCTGCTGGAGACCAAGCACAGGCAGTTATCTTGTATAACATGCCTTCTAATCCAATCCAATAATAAGGTTCAAAGTCAAAGAAATGTATTCAATCCTTTATTAAGCAATTAGCAAAGCAATCAATCTTGAAGTGATAAAACTAGTGAAACTAAAACTAGTGGTATAATAAAATAAACAGTCTTAGTGTATTAAATGTATTTAAGTTTTCTTCAACCTAATTAAATTATGTTTAAATAAAATTAAACTGCCAACAGAAGATCATTCCTGGCTGTCTCTAACTAACCAAACTCTAACTGAACTAATCAGGTTAAAGACAATGCAAGAGTAACTAGACTCTTGGCTTTTACCATACCTCCAACCCCACCCTCACCCATGTGACTGACTACCATAATAAAACATGCAATGCAATACAAAGCAGATAGAAGACAGTCACCTGGTTCCTACAGAACCCTTGGAATTCTTAGCCCAATAAATTTGTAGTGGCTGAATCTTTAGAATTATTGATAGGCAAGATAAATATTAAGCAGTAAGAGACACAAGTGTTATTGGGTAAAGGCTGGATTGTGGATTGAAGGAATGTTCAATTGTCCATATTCCTTGTCTTAACTTCAGAAATAGCAAAACCTGGACACGAAGGTGATTCACAACTCCTCAATGCATTTATTTATATGCTGCAGTTGATTTTCTACCATTTTTACTCTGAGAATTCTATAATAAGTCTGACAAGGCAGGCAGCCCTTAGTAGAGTTGGTGACTACAAATCCAGTAATACTTATTTCTGTAGCATGGTGAAAGCTCTGACAGAGCATTGAACATTTTCGCAAAATCACTGACACTTCCATTCTGGAACTTCGTACTTGCGTACTGAGGTTGAGAGATTGTAATATGTAAACAGGTAGTGATGTCTAAATTAATGAATTTTTAGAAAGCACTTTAATTGTTTGAATAAATAACTGACGTTTTTGGGGAAACTGTTGCTTTTATCTGAATTTAGAGAATCCTGTATGTAAAATGTTTCAAGATTGCCTTTAGATCTCTTGTTCCAACTATAGCAGCTGTAATACTGAAGATTAAGTTTCTATTTTGACTATTGGTCTTTTCTTTTTGATAACAGCAATGGACCAACAGAGAATGACGCAGAGTGCTCCTGTCAAAACACCACAATCCATGGGTCCTCACAGTCCTCATAGCCCACAAGGAGGAGCAATATCGGGTTCCAACAAACAGCAACAGATGAGACTGCAGCAACTCCAGTTTGAGAAAGAAAGGCTTCGACTGAAACACCAAGAGCTCCTACGACAGGTGAAATTTTTTGCAGCCTTTGAATTTAGGAAACCACACTGACATCAGCCAGTTACATTATCTGACCACATTCTGTTTGCTTCCCTCTGCAAGTTTCACTTCAGAAGTATTACTGGGGATAATCTAGTGACATTGCTGCCATCCTATAACCAATGACAGGTTTTTTTTTTAACCTTTTTGATGACTTGCTATATCTGCTCTCCTCACTTCAATTATTAGATAGGACTGCAACCACTTCAGAAATAGACCGACTCCTGTGAAGGTTAGTTTCTGTCAGTCCCGTTCTTCATTTGACTGAGACCTTACTTCCGTTGTGCTTCAAAGACAGATAAGTGTTTAAAGTATGATTGGGTATTTTAGCCAGCGGATATCTTTCTGACGGTTATCTGGGACAATAATGAACTTCGCAGGCAATGAAAGCATCCTTGATTCAGTCTGTTGTATGACCTCATCCATGTTAGTTAGCATTGTCGACTGTGGTTTAATAGCAATGAGAGGGTATCAGGCCAAGATACCTCCTTTTGACCACTGCTGAGATGCATTTATTTGAACATCTGGATTTGTTTGCCGTTTAAAATTCCTTGGATGGTGAGCAGTGGTCAAAGTCTAGTCTCATGAATGCCTTTTAATTTGACAAAGCCACTAAGGGGTAACGTCTCAGCTGGAGTGGAGGAAAATGTATGAGGAGAGAATAGGAAGGGTGAGGAAGGAGAGACAGTATACTTCAGTAATGAGGATCAATGGACTAGATCTTCCTTGCCGAAAATAGGTGCCACTTGATCCATGCCTTTTGTTTCAGCATGGGAGCTATCTCGGCATAGCCATTTGGATCAACTGAATTGTTTTGACAGCTCACAGACTATCTAAATCTATCGTTTTGATTGGGGTTGTTGATTGTAAACTTTGATATTCATCATCAGTAATATTAAGCCCAAAACAGTTCAAGATTAATATAAATTGCCAATAAGTTTACAATACATTTGCTCTCCCCACCCACCCCCGGGAGTTGACATTTCTCCCTCCTCCATCCATGTTTCCACCAGTTTATCTTGGCACAAGTTTAGGCAGAATTCCTGCTCAGAGAGCTAGTCAGTCTGCTGGCAATCTTGCTGCTCCATTGAATTCCATGAGCTGTACCAGGCAGCCAGCAGGGAGGTATGTGCTGCCACCAATACAAGGTTGCCATTGGAAGTCAAGATTGCCTTGTGGACACCTAGGATTTTTGTGCTGGTACTATGGCAGAAATGCCCTGAAGAATTTTTGAGTGATACCCATTGTAAAATTTATATTTTTTATAATTCAGACTAAATGGATGCTAGATTTTTAATACTGGAATTCCGGATACTGTTAGGTTAACAGTATGCAGCAAGGATGAGTCAGTCAAAACACAACTTTATTAAGTGGAAGAAGATAGCAAGTTTGAAATATTGTCATGAGTTTGTGCTGGGAGAAGAGTGATTGCAGTGGTGATGGGAAGTGCAGTGTGCAATGGATAGAATTGATGGGTTGCAGAAGTGTATAAGCGTCAAACAGATTTTGGTTTTGAGCACAGCATAGAATATTACAGCATTGTATGGACCCTTCGGATCACAATGTTATACTCACATTTTAATCTACTCAAAGATCTATCTACCTGTCTATCCAGCATAACCCTCCATGTTTCTATCATCCATGTGCTTATCTGAGAGTTTCTCAGCCCCTAATGCAGTGGTCCCCAACCACCGGGCCATGGACTGGTATCAGGCAGCAAAGCATGTGCTACCGGACCGCGAGGAAACGAAATGATTTGGCGATATGAAATGATACGAGTCAGCTGCACCTTTCCTCATTCCCTGTCACGCCCACCGTTGAACTTTAACGCACGCGAGGTCATCAGTGACCCAAGACATGCAAAGGAATGGCTCCATAGCTCATTTGTGAATGTTTCCGGTGAATCATCAGTGTCAGCGCGGGAAAAAGATCAACTCCTCGAGCTTGCAAATGATGACAGGCAGAAAGGTATGTTTGACATAACATCTCTGCTGGCATTCTGGATCAAAGTCAAGGCTGAATATCCTGAGATAGCCACGAAAGCACTGAAAACGTTGCTTCCATTTCCAACATCATGTTACTGCGAAGCGGAGTTTTCTGCAATGAATGCAACGAAAACTAAGTTGCAGAATAGACTGGACATAAGGAACCCCCTTCGAGTATCGCTGTCTCCCATCACCCCTCGATGGCACCGTCTTGTTGCAGGAAAACAAGCCCAGGGCTCCCACTGATTCAGCGATATTGGTGTGTTGCAGTCATTTTATACGTTCATACGAGGAAAATTTGCACTGTGTGTTTAATAATCAAATGTTACTTAAAATGTTATGATGCTATTGACTTATCAGATGCTATTGAGTCTATCATTGGTAATCCAAAAATAGCAGTAATTGGGTGAGGTTGTAAGTCTGTATTCAAAACCATTAAAATAATATCAAAAATATCTTTCCAATATTTTTCCAGCAAAGGACATGACCAAAGCGTGAGTTAAAGAAGCTATCTCGGAATGACATCTATCACATATAGGATTAATATAAGAATAATAACGAGATAGTTTACCTTTGGACATATAAGCCCTGTGCACTACTTTAAACTGTATCAACACATGTTTAGCACATATAGAGGATGAACTAACTAATTGAAGAAATTTTTCCCATTTTTCAATGGGTATACAGGTTTCCCCCACCATCCGAAGGTAGAGCATTCCTATGAAACGGTTTGTAAACTGAAATGTCGTAAAGCGAAGAAGCAATTACCATTTATTTATATGGGAAAATTTTGTGAGCGTTCGCAGACCCAAAAATAACCTACCAAATCATGCCAAATAACACATAAAACCTAAAATAACAGAAACATATAGTAAAAGCAGGAATGATATAATAAATACACAGCCTCTATAAAGTAGAAATACTTTTCCACAATCACTACTGAACTGTTCTCTGGAGCGAAGATCTCACACAAGCGCCATCGGCAGAAAATCTCACGCAAGCGCTGTTGGCAAAAACACTCTCTCCAGTAACCTTTAAGCTATGAAGCTGCCAAATCATACCAAACAACACGTAAAAATACACAGCCGATATAAAGTAGAAATAATGTATGTACAGTGTATAATCACTTACCGGAATTGGGAAAGCAACGCAGAGCACACTGATGGTGGTGTATTAGACTGAGTCGTTGCAGGTTAGGTGGTGCGGGGCCCCCCACCCTCGAGGCCGCCGACCCGATACATGGCCGCGAAGTATGCAGGGGTACAGCGGTAGCTGGGAGCCATCCAGCACATCTTTAAGAAAAAGCTGAAACGAACATGCTAATTAATTAGGTGCCGCCCAGCACATAATTGTCGGCCCAGATCAGAGGCGATTTCCGATTGCATTGTTTCTGATTTGGGCTGACAATTATGTGTCGGCGGCACCTAATTAATTAGCATGTTTATTTCGGCTTTTTTCTTAAAAATATGCTGTGTGCCTCCCGGCTATCGTTGCATTCTCCGCGAATCGGTATTTGTCCGTGGCCTGGGGGTTGGGGTGGTGGGACACTGGGGTGTCATCTCGTCGTCTGTTTCCATTAGAACAGGCAGCTTATCTTCTCCTATGACTGCTCGCCTCGATGTCCAAGGTCGACGTTCATCGTCTGCTGTGGCTGATGTGGAAGGCTTGCTTGACTGCTGAGCCTCGTTCATTTTTCTATCACGCAATTCTTTGTAAGGACTCAAACCATCCTGCAAATATCCCCTAAACCAACATACCCTTTCAAAATTAAAGTTGTACTTTATCATTACTCATTCGGTTTTGATTGTTATCCTTTTTTCTTCCAATTGCATCAGCTCTTCATCTGTCAGATCTTGGTCATGGGATGCCAAAACTTCTTCAACATCATCTTTTTCAGCTTCCACAAGCCAAACTCACTTTGTCCTTATTTCATTCACCACGATTGAAACGCTTAATTATGTCTAGTTTTACGCTAAGTGTAACACCCTTACGAGCTCTTTCAGGCTTTTCCATATTACGTACCCCGTAACTGGGTTGCCAACCAGCAGAAATGGACCACTTAGTTGGAGTCTGGATTACTGGAACTACGAAAGTTTTATTAAAGAAATAAGTAACATAGTACTCTAATCGTAAGGATATAAATGCAACAGGTTAGCAATGATAAAACACACATGTACACAGAACTAGGATAATAGGAATCAATCAAGCTCTATCGCAGTCTAGGGGTAAAATGATCAGTCTCAAGTGACACAGAGTTCAGTTCAGCTCAGTACAGTTCGCAGTAATCGCTGTTGTGCCGCTGGAGAGAGAGATCGAATGCAAATTTCGATTCAAACAGACCTTTGATGTTCCTCGCAGTTAGCTTTCGGGCGAGCCCTTTTAATGTCTTCTGAGGTCACCGACTGTGACCCCTCCGTTCCGGATACGATCATTCTTCCACGGTGAACCCGGTACCCAGGCAAGGGCAGACAGACACACCAGGTTCCCGCCAATCGTGCCTTCTCACCCTGTGCGTCTATGGTCGGTCCCGCGACCAGACCTCCAAACTCCACCAACTTGTGGGGGCACACCGCACTTCCAGGGTCTCGTTATCTCGTGATCTCGTGGTGTCTGTCGTGCCTTAGCGAACCTGTTCCTTTTATCCCCCTGCTGGGGCATCGCCTGTCCATCAAACTTCAAACAGTTCAGGTTCAAAGCAACCGGTCTGTCAATACTCGGAACTGTGTCTCTTTTCATTAATCTCTCTCCTCTCTCATTAATATTTTGAATGCTTCTCCCTTTGTCTCTCTTATCTCTCTCATCAGCATCAATCTTCTGATAACTTGGTTTTTCGTCACATCCGATACCATAGAACTCATCTTGCAAACGGCTGCTCACTGGCACGTGTTAAAGCAATGCCGTTCTGAATCCGTGGGAGAGCAGCTGCTTGGGACGCGCGCTGCTTTTTTTTCGTAACAGTGAAAACACCTTCTGAAAACGAAAATGGTACTAATGTAGGTCTTTCGTAACAGTGAGGGTTCGTAAAGCGAACGTTCGAAAAGCGGGGGCACCTGTGTAAGTGACTTATAATTCAGTGGCCCCCAACCTCCGGGCCACGAAGAATGCAGTGGTACAGCAGTAGCCAGAACTCACCCAGCACATCTTTAAGAAAAAAAGCCGAAATAAACAAGCTAATTGATTAGGTGCCGTCCAGCACGTAAATGTCAGCCCAGATGAGAGGCGATTGCTGACTGGGTCTCTCCTACCTCCTCTGACTGCAGAAACGTTATCTCTACTGTCCTTGACCAGTCCTACCCTACCCTCATTCTGGCCATTTTCTTGTTCTTCACGTGTGTTTGTCTGTTCACAATTTATGCTCCCCAGTTCCTGCCTATTTACTCTTCCCCCCATTAAATACTCTCCCATACCGTCTACTCCTGTCCCTCCCCTAGACTATGGTGAAGTTCAGGGAGTTGTGGTCACTGTCTCTGAAGTACCCTCCCACTGAGAGATCTGACACCTGACTTAGTTCATTGCCTACCACCAAATCCAATATGGCCCCTCTTCTAGTCAGTCTGCATATCGAGTCAGGAATCCTTCCTAGACACACCTAACAAATTTGATTGCATCCAAACCCTTTTCAATAAGGAGGTGCCAATCTGTATTAGGAAAGTTGATGTACCCCCGTGATAACAGCCATGTCATTTTTTTGCACTTTTCCAAAATCTGCCTCCTGATCTGTTTCTCAGAGACTCTGTTCCTATTGGGAAGTTTATAAGGTGATTGCTCCCTTCCTGTTTCTGAGTTACACCCACACCGACTCGCTAGACAAATCCTCCACAACATTTTCCCTTTCTGCAGCTCTGAGACTGTCTCTGTGTGACGATGCCACTCACCGTTTTTTTTAACCTCCTTCCCTGTTCCTTTTGAAATATCTCAATCTCAGAGCATCCAGCAACCATTCCTGCTGTTGTGACAGCCAAGCCTCTGTAATGGCCACAACAATGTACTTCAATATACTGACCCATGCCTAGTTCATCACCCTTGTTCCTGATGCTGCTTGCATTAGAATAGACAGATTTCAACCCATTCCACCCACTGTGATTTTGCTCTGTCAACTGCCTATCCTTTCTCGTAGACTTCCCACACGCTGCATCTACCTGTACACCAACTGCACCATCCTCTGCCCTGTCACTCTGATTCCCATCTGCCTTCCAAGCTAGTTTAAACCCATAAGACCATAAGACAAAGGAGCAGAAGTTGGCCACTCGGCCCATCGAGTCTGCTCTGCCATTCCATCATGAGCTGATCCATTCTCCCATTTAGTCCCACTCCCCTGCCTTCTCAACATAACCTTTGATGCCCTGGCTACTCAGATACCTATCAATCTCTGCCCTAAATACACCCAATGACTTGGCCTCCACTGCTGCCCGTGGCAACAAATTCCATAGATTCACCACCCTCTGGCTAAAAAAATTTCTTCGCATTTCTGTTCTGAATGGGCGCCCTTCAATCCTTAAGTCATGCCCTCTCGTACTAGACTCCCCCATCATGGGAAACAACTTTGCCACATCCACTCTGTCCATGCCTTCCAACATTCGAAAGGTTTCTATGAGGTCTCCGCTCATTCTTCTAAACTCCAAGGAATACAGTCCAAGAGCAGACAAACGTTCCTCATATGTTAACCCTCTCATTCCCAGAATCATTCTAGTGAATCTTCTCTGTACCCTGTCCAGTGTCAGCACATCCTTTCTTAAATAAGGAGACCAGAACTGCCCACAGTACTCCAACTGAGGTCTCACCAGTGCCTTATAGAGCCTCAACATCACATCCCTGCTCCTATACTCTATTCCTCTAGAAATGAATGCCAACATTGCATTCGCCTTCTTCACCACTGACTCAATCTGGAGGTTAACCTTAAGGGTATCCAGTCCCCATCCCCAACAACCCTAGCAAATTTGTCCACAAGGATATTGCTCTCAAGTTCAGGTGTAACCTGCTCTTTTATGTATTCCTTCCCCAGAAGAGATCCCAACGAACCAGAAATCTAAAGCTCAGCCACGCGTTCATCTGCTGTATCATTCTATTCTCCTCCTCAGTGATGCATGGCTCAGGTCATCCAGAGAATTACTACTTTTAAGGCCCTGCTTTTCAGTTTTCTACTTAGCTCCCTATATTCTCTCTTTGGGACCTCATCTCTTGTCCTACTCAGGTCATTGGTATCAATATCTACCACGACTTCTGGCACCTTATCCTCTTCCTTTAGCTTGTTCTGGATCCAATCCAAAACATTCCTGGCTCTGGCACCTGGAAGGCAGCCATACCATCTGGATGTCTCATTCACATCCACAGAATCTCCTGTCTGCTCTTCTAACTATTTAATCCCCTATTATCACTACACTCCTTTTCTCCCACCTTCCCAGCTGAGCCACAGAGCCAGATTCAGTGTCAGAGACCTGGCCGCTGTGGCTTTCTCTCTGCAGGTCATCACCATATGCATTATCCAAAGTGGTATTCTTATTCTAGAGGGTAACAGCCACAGGGATACCCTGTACTGCCTGCCTATTTCCAGTCCCTCTCCTGACATGTGTAGAATGGTTTGCTTCATAGGAAGAAGTGTGACTTAAATGCTGAAATGCCTTCATTCACACTTGAGTGGATGGAGCTGTGGTAAATATGAATATACTTTGATACGTACCCCGTAACTGGGTTGCCAAACCAGCAGAAATGGACCACTTAGTTGGAGTCTGGATTACTGGAACTAAGAAAGTTTTATTAAAGAAATAAGTAACACAGTCTCTAATCATAAGGATATAAATGCAACAGGTTAACAATGATAAAACACACATGTACACAGAACTAGGGTAATAGGAATCAAACAAGCTCTATCGCAGTCTAGGGGTAAAATGATCAGTCTCAAGTGACGCAGAGTTCAGTTCAGCTTAGTACAGTTCGCAGTAATCACTGCTGTGCCGTTGGAGAGAGAGAGAGATAATATGCAAATCTGATTCAGACAGACCATTGTTCTTTGCAGTTAGCTTTCGGGCGAACCCTTTTATGTCTTCCGTGGTCACCGACTGTGACCCCTCCATTCCAGATACCACTGTTCTTCCGCGGTGAACCCGGCACCCAGGCAAGGGTGGACACACACACCAGGTTCCTGCCAATCATGCCTTTTCACCCTGTGTGTCTATGGTCGGTTCCCATGACCAGACCTCCAAACTCCCACCAATTTGTGGGGGCACACCGCTTTTCCAGGGTCTCGTGATCTCGTGGTGTGTGTTGTGCCTTAGCAAACCTGTTCTTTTTATCCCCCTGCTGGGGTATCGCCTGTCCATCAAACTTCAAACAGTTCACGTTCAGAGCAACCGGTCTGTCAATACTCGGACTGGTGTCTCTTTTCGTTATCTCTCTCTCCTCTCTCATTAACATTTTGAACGTTTCTCCATTTGTCTCCCTTATCTCTCTCATCAGCATCAATCTTCTGATAACTTGGTTTGTCGTCACAACTTCCACTGCATTCTCTTCATTGGGGCAAAGATGCATTACACCCAGCTTTTAAATGTGTGCTAAGCCAATGATGCACCAATAGTAATGTTTACTGTGCATGGGCCCTGGGTGCTCATTTCTGTTTCTTGCAAGGTCCAATAAATTTTGCACAACACAGTCAGGCCTTGCATGCTTTGGTGTAGAGCTTGACTTATTGGTGTTGGGGAGTCAGAGTGAGAATTTGAATTGAGATGCACAGTAGGATCAGGATACCAGTCAAAGTAATAGGGTGGAGATTTTGTGTTGGCGAGACAAAAGGCAACACAGGTAATGGGTTAAAATCAAAGGATGCTACCTATGGTTGTATTGGACTGTAAAGGTCCCTTATAGGACATGTGCAGCTGAATTTTATGGACTAATTCCAAGATCCAAGTTGTATGGATACCTCACTGGAGGATCTGGAAGTAATTGTGGCAAGCCCTTGGAACCAGGCTGAAAAGTGGCAAGAAAACACTAACTGTTTTCCTCACAAAGTTTGATAACACAGTGTAGGTTTCATGGGCACTGTATAATGCATTTTTAAAGTACGCATAAAGTAGCCCACGAAGTATACTTTTACTTTTTTATTCTGAAAAATGTGCTTTTGCTAGATGTTGTTACAAAAACAAGAAAATATTGTCACTATTTGGGGAGTGAAGTGAGTAATACTAACTGAATAGAGATCATTGTTTTCTGGAGCTGTGTAGGTTTTGGGCAGCTGATAGATTTAAAAAAAAATGCTTTCAAAACTGTTTGCACTGTATTAACTTATTTGGATGAAATATCCAGACACCTTCAATCACAGAAAGAAATGGTAAAAAAGGAAAACTGAAGGCTTTTTATGAATTTTGCAAAAACAAGATGGGTTAATTATACTGGACAATGATTTTTTTTGAAAGTGTTGCTTCCTCAGAATTTTTATTTGTTTATGGTAGACTGCTTGAAAATGAACACATATAATATCTCACTACTCATATCACATAGGAGTTTGGAGAAACTTTTGTTGAATATAATGCATTAAATGCATTTAATTGCTGACACTTTACAATAGTTCAACTCTTCTAAAAATGTTTAGATGATTTTCATTTGTCTTCTCGCTTAAGTGACCAATAATAAAGGCATAGGTAGAATAACATCTAATAATTGTGATAGATGTTGCTGTGAAGTAACCAATACTGGGAACTATATACTCTGAGATACTTCGAGAAGGTGGACAATATGGGAAAAGAGAGGAATCTGATTAATAAGGGATTAGATAAAGACATTTGAGATGATAGTTCGGAAAATCAGTGTGAGTGGAGCTACATCATAGTAAGTTGAGAAAACATTGGTGGGAGTTACCTCTAGACCCCAAAACAATAGTGGTAATGCAAGATAGAGTCAGGAAGTTAATGCTAATGAAGGTAATATCAATCATGAGGAAATTTTAAAGTATAGATGGGGCAAACCAAAATAGTAGTAACAATCTGGAGGACGAATTCATGGAGTATATTGTTTTCTGCAGGGATTGCTCCCTACGTGACTCCCTTGTCCATTCGTCCCTCCCCATTGATCTCCCTTCTGGCACTTATCCTTGCAAGAGGAACAAGTGCCACACCTGCCCCTACACCTCCTCCCTCACTACTATTCAGGGCTCCAAATAGTCCCTCCAGGTGAGGCAACACTTCACCTGTGAATCTGTTGCGGTCATCCGCTGTATCCAGTGCTCTCGGTGTCACCCCCTGTACATCAGTGAGACCCGACGCAAATTGGGAGACAGCTTCACCGAGCACCTATGCTCTGCCTGCCAGAAAAAGCGGGGTCACCCAGTGGCCAACCATTTTAATTCCACTTCCCGTTCCCATTCCGACATGTCAGTCCATGGCCTCTTCTACTGTCACAATGAGACCACACTTGGGTTGGAGGAGCAACACCTTGTATTCCATCTTAGGTTGGAGGAACAACACCTTGTGTAGCCTCCAACCCGATGGCATGAACATCGGTTTCTCAAACTTCCGGTAATCTCCTCCCCTGCCCCCCCACCCCACCTCACCATTCTCCATTTTCCCCCTCACCTTATCTCCTTATCTGCCTATCAACTCTCTCTGATGCTCCTTCCTCTTTTCTTTCGTCCATGGCCCTCTGTCCTCTCCTACCAGATTCTCTCTTCTCCAGCCAATCAACTTCACATCCTTCCCCCACCTCCCAACTCCTTGACTCCTCGTCTTCCCCCCTCCACCCAGTCCTGATGAAGGGTCTCGGCCGGAAATGTCGACTGTACTCTTTTCCATAGATGCTGTCTGGCCTGCTGAGTTCCTCCAGCATTTTGTACGTGTTGAGTATATTGGAGATGCTCTTTTATTTCAGTATGATGAAGGATTGGTGAAGGCATTATTTGACTGAGAAGAGGTTTATAATCTGGTAATTAAGACCTTCAGAGAAGGGTGACCATAGTATAAATTTCAAAATAATTTTATTTCAATCTGAAAACGGGATGTTGGAAACAAAGCAAACTACAAGGGTGTGAGTCACAAATTGGCCTTGAAGGTTTTGGAAGTGTCCTTGGCTGTTTACGGTCTGTCAATAATTTAGCTGAGGAGATGAAGTGAGATGTATCCAAATATTAACATAAAGCCAGATGGCAGTGCAGTTTATAGGAGGATATATAGCATGTTCAGGAGGATATAGAGATTTAATGAGTGAGCAAGGACATGGATGAGGGATAACAATTTTGAAATGGATTAGGGTCATCAGCTTTGGTTGGAAAAATGTATTTCTGTCAAAATGCTGAGAGACTGGAAGGTGTTCATGTTCAGGAGACATAGATGTCCTTGTCTGCAATTTCACTGTTATCATGCAAGTGTAGCAAGTGATAATGAAATTAAATTGTAAATTAATCTTAATTGCAAAAGGATTTGAGCATGAGTAAAGATTGTTTGAATTATTAGGCCTTGGTGAGATGGCATCTGAAATATCATAGACCCCTACCGAAGGAAGAATAAATTGCAATAAAATAGAATGTAATTAAGATTCTCCTGATTAATTTATGGCACAGGGATATTAACCTAGAGGTAAAGATTATGCTGACTGGGTCTTTTTTAAGTTTTGAAGAATGAGAGATAACCCCATTAAATATACTCTTACAGCTTTCAGAGGAAAGAAACAGGAATAATATATACCCTGGTTAGATTGCCCCAAACTGGGATCATTTCTAAAGAAATGGGTCAACCATACAAGTCTGAGATGAGTAATTTTTACACTCAGATTAGTTGGCCGTTGGATCACCGTACCCAAGACAATTATTGATGTATGATAAAGATGCAATAGATTTTTGAAGGGTATAGATAAAAGATCAATCGTGATTTTATTGTAATTGACAATGCTGTCTCCCCAGATTCCTCCAAGCTCACTGGAAGTATATATCAGCCATTTTCAGTGTACTTTCCCAAGCCAGCATCCAGCATTGAGCGTCCTTATTAGGTTACATTAGCTCCTTTGGGTAGGGCATGTCATTCACATGTCTGCTCCAGACTTTCAGAGCTCTGTTCCAAGCTCTGTTGCAGGAAAATGATAGAGGAAAATTATTCAAGAATTTCTCAAAGGCTTCTTTCAAGTGTTGCAGCGCCATAGTTCCGTGAAATCTCTGGCCCATGGTCACTCAAAGTAGAAATTCAGGAATTTGAATCACTGCATGTGGAGCACATAGGAGCCCGGTTTAATGGTGAAAGGAGTACTCAACTTTGCAAACTATTCACCTGTCCACACCTGTCTCTGGGTTCCTTGCTAAACATAGTAGTCACCTTGAACCCACAGAATGTGTGGAAGTAAGTCATCCTCAATCCCAAGAGACCACTGGAGAGTGAAAAATCAGATGAGTGCTAGGCAACACAGAGTGGTAGATTTTCTTGGCCTAGGTTTAATAACATGGTGATTAATTTGCCAGATTTATTGCTGGGATTTCTA
Organism: Mobula hypostoma; assembly: GCF_963921235.1. Taxonomy (NCBI): domain Eukaryota; kingdom Metazoa; phylum Chordata; class Chondrichthyes; order Myliobatiformes; family Myliobatidae; genus Mobula; species Mobula hypostoma. The sequence goes on along the minus strand of NC_086103.1, from coordinate 111,980,834 downwards.
GCCAGCTCATGGGTTAGTAATCTTACCAATATTTTGTTTTAGTTTTATCATCTCTTTGCATATCGAGTCAGAGTTGTTTGGCACAGAAATGGGTCTGTGTTGCCAATCTAGGCTAGTCCTATTTGCCCATGTTAAACCTAGTTCTATCTATTCCTTTCCTATCTTGTCCAAATGATAGTTACCTTGAAACCATATTGTTATCAGATCCAGAGAATCCGACATCTTAAAATTTAAAAAGCAAAATGCAGCAAAGAAAGACTTAAAGGTTTCAACACTATGTTAGCTACTCTTGCTGAAGCTAGACTCCTTGTGCACTCCAGTATTTATGAGCAGCTTAAAGTTTGTATTTCTGAAAAATCACTTTCTGACATCTAAAAAATAAACTACCCCTCAAGTCCAGGGCAAGATTGGGTATCGAAATAATAGGGAAAACATGCTGATTGTATGATTGCTTCTCGATTAGTCAGGGTGTCAAAGGTTACGGGAAGAAGGCAGGAAAATGGGGTTGAGAGGGATAATAAATCAGGCATGATTGAATGGCAGAGCAGACTGGATGGGCTGAGTGGCCTGATTTTGCTCCTATTGTATGCCTTCTGGTCTTAAGGAATTCAGGAGTAATTGTGGCCATTGTGTTCTCAATATTCTGCCTTTCACTCTGACCCATAAACTATAACCCATCTGCATACATCCACTCTTTCTCCACATCTCTTAGTAGTTCTATTTCACAGGTGTTTATTGATATTGTATTTACAAATAATAGTTGACCTGACTGCATCAGGAAGACGCATCTAATTTTTTTTTAAATCTCTGCCTATTTTCTGCTTTCACATCTGAAAGGCATGGCTCTAATTATTGGACACTGTCTCTAAATGGAGACTAAAGATTGACTTTTTGTCGCATGGACATTGAAACATAACTAATTCTGTCGTTTGCGTCAAACCTGTGAGGATTGTGCTGGGCAGCCTGCAAGTGTCACTACGCTTCTGACAGCCCACAACTTACTAACCCCTGAATGTGGGAGGAAACCGGAGCATCCAAAGGAAACCTACACAGTCATAGGAAGAATGTACAAACTCCTTACAGACCGTAGCGGGAATTGAACCCATATCTGGCACTGTAAAGTGTTGTGCTAAATGCTTTTTGCTACTGTGCTACCCCGATTGGCTCTAATCAACAACTAGTGTGTCTTGGCATGCCTTACCATTTCCCTTTATTGTGTTGACTTTCTGTATAATGGTCAAATGGTCACTTCCCTTTGGGAGGCTGAGCTTGTTGTTAAGGCCCTGCACAGTACAGGGTCTTCTCACTGTATGGTTTGATTTCGTAATAAAGGATCAAAGTACTTTTTTCGACTTTGGACTTGTTTATTTGGGAACGCGTCACACGGTGGAGAGTCCCTCATTCAGCCTCTCAGGTGTTTTGGGTTTGTTTTTCAAGTAACTACTACAGATTCTGTTTTTTTAAAAAAAAAATTATGGATTGCGAAATGGGCATCTGCATAATGTATTTGTTCATTGAAGATTGGGTGATTTGCAGGCATTTGTTGCAGCTGATTAATTGGATCCCTGAGCACAACAATCTGAATTTCCTGTTCACAAATATCCTCCTGCACATTGTCAAATATGAAAGTATACCAGAAGGATTTCCATAATAGCAGTGAATAACCTGAACTGGTATTTATTTCTTGTCCCACCATTGGTAAGACATCTGCTATCTTTGGTTTCAGTGGATCAGAGTTAAAGTGGATAGCAATTGAAATTGCTGCTAATAGTGAATCATTTGCAGAATTAATAAATGAACGCAGATGCAATAAAGCTGTTTATGGCTTTCTGAATGAACACATTGTGTGTAAGAAAAACGCAACAAAGGGTGGGGGGGGGGGGTTGTATTTGTCCAGTCCGTAGACTGGGAAAGAGTTGAAACTAATTGGGACTACATTGAAGTCAGAGGGAAGTTGTATTGAAATAATGAGCAAACTCACACCACACCACAAGTGAAAATAGAAATATGTGTGTGAAGACAGAAGTACAGCAGCTAAGAGAGGTGTCTAGTAACAGAAAGCAGTGACTGTAATGCTATTTCAGCCAGGCATACAAACCGGGGTGGAATGTACTGCTAGAATCGTTAAATAACTGTCAAAATTTATTTATTGAAAGTTAACATAATTGGACTAGGAGGAAAAGGAACGGACGATAGATTTTATTGACACTAGAGAGACACACAAAATGCTGGAGGAACTCAGCAAATCAGGCAACATCTATGCAAGGGAATAGGCAGTCGGCGTTTTGGGCTAAATCAGGACAGGAAATGAAGGGGGTAGAAGAAGGTGGGGCAGGGGAAGGAGCGCAAGTTGGCACTTTACGGACATTTGCTTTGTTTGTTACCCACACTCTGGAATTGGATTCTGCCTGGGTCACTAATAGTGGAACCAATAAGCTGGTGCAAGAGGCAGAAGATTCCATTGGGATGCTGAAATCAATAGAGCTAGCTCGAGCGGCACCTATTTTCAGCTTCAAAAAACAAAAACCCTAAAATACAAGGAATAACTGCCAGTGGGTCAGCGCAAGATAAGGTACGATGTCTTGAAAATTTAAACTTAATAAGCCAAGCAGATTAAATTCCTGGCACATGAAATTTAGTTTGTGAAATCTCTCCTTTGTAATATAATCTATGACATAAAAGTAGCAATTTGGTAAATGTATGCTGCACTTCCCCCATGTCCTTCCAAGGGTATGGTTTGCAGAGCTGCTCACCATTAACAAGGTGTGGTCCAACCATGCTTTGGGTAATTAGTATTAACTTCTTTGTGCTCATACTCATGATATAAAGGCCAGCATTTCACTAGCAGTTTTTTTTTATTAATTTCTTGGCTACAGATTTTGAATTTACAGTGCATCTCTTTTTTGTGGCTATTAACAGAGTGTGCTTGATGTAGCCATGCCAAGTCAAAGATGAATAGCCTGCAATGGTCACAGTTTTTCCCCATTTGTTCTTTCTGTAGACATTAAAGACTTTCACCTACACTACTGTCTTTGTTCATTAGCCAGCTTGAGTACATGGTCATCTGACCCATCCATCAAAGCCATTTAGAAGTATGCAGGTAGTTGCAGTCCCAGCCATGTGAGAACCCACAAGACACATCTTACAAGCTTAAGTGTATCAAGTATCTGAACTCTCTTCTGCTCAGTCAGGTCAACAATATGTCTTTAATTCTATGATCAGTAGCTCGTGCTGTAGGTCGGTTGTAGAGTACATGCCTTGCATGTGAGACCACTGTGAGCTGCAGATAAAACTCACTGAATTGAAAACAAGTTTGTGTGATGCCAGGCAATAGAAACCAGAAGTGTTAGGTGCCCGATCACTGTGCTGAGCCTGGAGATGGAGATGGGGATGGCTGGAAAAGGGCTATTTTCAGTTTTTGAATCAGATTGAGAGGCGCAAGCATCTTCAGCAAGATACACTGTAATTTTCACTTATTGATATCGACATTCAGTTTTGTCTATACTGTAACAGACTGTAATATACAGTCTATATTGTAATTTTCACTCATTGATGTGGACTTTCAGTCTTGTGATTCTTTTGGAATTAATTCTAGGTTTAGGACCATTGAGTGAAGTTTTCAAAGGCAGCTGTATACAAGACTGCATTCAAAAGGCACAACACTTAAATGCTTCAGTATTGGGGGAAAAGACTGTAGTGAAGTGCAATGCATCTTGCTCAAGTATGTAGTGTTAATGAAGGAAGTTTTCCAGTTTAGCAATAAAATATTACCGATTGATTATTGTCCTATTATTAAAATAGCATCACACAAAAAATGCTGCCTGGACTGCTGAGTTCCTCCAGCATTTCGTGTGTGTTGCTTGGATTTTCAGTATCTGCAGACTTTCTCTTGTTTGTGATTAAAATAGCATGTTTTGGCAACATTGTTTATGAATATATATATATTATGGAAATGCAAAAGCGCAGGAATATAAGAAGCTGCAGAGAGTGGTGGACCCTGCCAGTATATCCCTCCCCACCAATGGAGGCATTGCCTCAAGAAGGAAACATCTATCATCAAGGAACCCCATCTTCCAGGCCGTGCCATCTTTTCACGGCTACTGTCGGGAAGGAGGTATAGAAGCCCGAAGTCCCATACCACTGGCTTCAAGAACAGCTACTTCACTTTAACCATTTGCTCTTGAACCAACTGGCCAAACACCAATTGTTGCAGTTTAGCATCTCTGTGGTCACCATAGACTATTCTGCACTAAAATTAATTTTATTTTTGTTTGTTTTTTGTTAAAATGTTTGAAACTTTTTTGTATAATTTAAGTTTAATTTGTTTTCCTTGTGAATGCTGCTTGAATGCTCCTTCGTGCCTGTGATCCTGCCGCAAGTTATTGCACCAGTGGATATGTGTATTTGTGCACATAACAACAAACTTGACTTTGAAAAATTACTAATTATTCTAGCCTTAGATTTCACTTTCTGTACCTTGTTTTCAGGAAATGGCCTTGCGTAGTCAGCTGCCAACTATGGAACAGGATGGTAGTCCTCAAAATCCAGTTTCTTCATCTGCAATGCCACAGGACGCAAGGACAATGACAACCAACAGTTCAGATCCGTTCCTTAATAGGTGGGTACTCAATCTAAAATGCATTGTGAAAGGGAAAGGTACTGTGGTGTAACAAAATTCTGTTTTAAATATGATTTTTGTAGATTGAGGAAATCATTGAATGTACAGCGTTCACTTTGGGTTGTAAGTTTCGCTGGTGACAGTTTTGAACATTGTACAAAAGCAGCAGAAAAGTAAAGTCTACTCTTCATGTAGACCATTAATGTTGCTAATTTTGAGTTTTGTGAACTGCACGTGCTTAATTAGTCACTTTCAGTCACTTTTAGAGAAATACGAAAAATTTGACCGAATCAAATCCAAGTCTATCATTAAGCTGTTTCATCTGGAAAATAAGCACATGGGGCCCATTTACAAGATAAGTGTTGTGTAAGTATTAGGAGACATTAGCAGAGTTAGCTATTATGATCAGTGAAATGCATGGGGTGTTTTAAGAAGTGCTGTCCCTAAATTTAAATAGGGAGGCTCTTGGGGGGGGGGGGGAGAAATCAGCTATCAAGTCTTAGATTCTTAAAAAAAAATTAAGACTTGATAACTGATTTTTTTTCCTAGATCCTCCCTACTTAAATGCACTCCTTGCACTACAAAATATGCTATTTGATTGTTGCTGTACACATTCCAATATTGCCAGTGTGTATGTATATCTAATGCAGAGAACTTTTATTAGTAGCTCAACTTAAATGGAAGAGGAATAAAGTAGATTTGCAAATTGCAGTAGAATATTTAGTTAGTACTGCCCTTTGATTTAGTTATGGTAACTTCATAATTGAAGGCAAATGTGCACTTAGTCTCTTGCAAAGAGTTGTCTTGTATAGGAACATCAACATTTTTCCTAAGGTCTTCATTCAATAAAGGAATCTTCGGGACTTCCTAAAACTATTATGCATGTACTCTAGTATCTGGCAGCCATGCCGTAGTAGGTGTTGGATGCCTTCCAGAACGATTTTTAAATTTTAAAATCACAGCAATTAATAACTTGCCTTGCAACGCTTTGCTGCTGTGTAGTTCTGAAAAAGTTAATTATATACGTATGTATTTATGTCATTAGATCCACCAATTAATGAACATTTGTTAAACTGTTCAGACAGGGATTCTTAAATGTGATTTTTTTAGTTGAGCATTGAGATACTGAATAGAGACAAAATCTGAGAATTTATTATACAGTTGTAGTTGTAACTGGCTGTAATTGGGAACTTAAGCTGTTTATAGATTTGGAGCAATTTGCAAAATCTCTGCTTTACCCTTCCAAAATTGTCCTCATTATGCTTACCATAAACAATATCACCACCTTTCTGAAAATGATTGTTTTGAATGTAGTCTTCCCTCTAAATTGTGTCCTTCTGCCCTAGAACTTTATGAAACTCCCACTTACATTTTTGTCCTTGCTAAACCACTGGAACAGTCTCAATTCAAGTTATACAAGTTCTCCTTTAGCAACATCAATAGACTGGAGTCCACGTGTACATCAATAACACCCAGTTCCACTTTTTCAATATCTCATCCCAGCCCTTTACTTCCTTTATTGTAGATGGTTGTCCACATTCAGCCGATTTTTGCCAGAGCTGATTTCTCTAGTGGTGTATTACAAAGACTGAGTATGAAATCTCTGATAATTTCTAAGCCCTTGCCATGAATTCTTTCAACTGGTTTAATCATTGACCCTGCCAAAAACCTACTTGATTGCTGATACGAGGAATTCTGCAGATGCTGGAAATTCAAGCAACACACATCAAAGTTGCTAGTGAACGCAGCAGGCCAGGCAGCATCTCTGGGAAGAGGTACAGTCGACATTTCGGGCCGAGACCCTTCGTCAGGACTAACTGAAGGAAGAGCTAGTAAGAGATTTGAAAAGGGGAGAGGGAGATCCAAAATGATAGGAGAAGACAGGAGGGGGAGGGATGGAGCCAAGAGCTGGACAGTTGATTGGCAAAAGGGATATGAAAGGATCATGGGACAGGAGGCCCAGAGAGAAGGAAAAGGGGGAGGAGGGGGGAAAACCCAGAGAATGGGCAAGGGGTATAGTCAGAGGGACAAAGGAGAGAGAGAGAAAGAATGTGTGTATATAAATAAATAACGGATGGGGTACGAGGGGGAGGTAGGGCATTAGCGGAAGTTTGAGAAGTCAATGTTCATGCCATCAGGTTGGATGCTACCCAGACAGAATATAAGGTGTTGTTCCTCCAACCTGAGTGTGGCTTCATCTTGACAGTAGAGGAGGCCGTGGATAGACATGTCAGAATGGGAATGGGATGTGAAATTAAAATGTGTGGCCACTGGGAGATCCTGCTTTCTCTGGCGGACAGAGCGTAGGTGTTCAGCGAAACGGTCTCCCAGCCTGCGTCGGGTCTCGCCAATATATAGAAGGCGACATCAGGAGCACCGGACGCAGCAGTATATCACCCTAGCCGACTTACAAGTGAAGTGTTGCCTCACCTGGAAGGACTGTCTGGGGCCCTGAATGGTGGTAAGGGAGGAAGTGTAAGGGCATGCGTACCACTTGTTCTGCTTACAAGGATAAGTGCCAGGAGGAAGATCAGTGGGGAGGGATGGGGGGAACGAATGGACAAGGGAGTCGCACTTTCACCCTGCCCTCAAGTTTACCTGGTCCATTTCCAACACCTCCCTCCCCTTTCTAGATCCTTCTGTCTCTATCTCTGGAGACAGCTTATCTACTGATGTCTTCTATAAGCCTACTTCTCACCCTGTCTCTTGCAAAAATGCCAACCCCTTCTCGCAATTCCTCCGTCTCCGCCGCATCTGCTCTCAGGATGAGGCTTTTCATTCCAGGATGAGGGAGATGTCCTCCTTTTTTAAGTAAAGGGGCTTCCCTTCCTTCACCATCAACTCTGCTGTCAAACGCATCTCCCAATTTCACGCACATCTGCTCTCACTCCATCCTCCTGCCACCCCACTAGGAATAGGGTTCCCCTGGTCCCCAACTTCCACCCCACCAGCCTCCGGGTCCAACATATTATTCTCCGTAACTTCCGCCACCTCCAACGGGATCCCACCACTAAGCACATCTTTCCCTCCCCCCCATATCTCTGCATTCCGCAGGGATTGCACCCTACGCGACTCCCTTGTCCATTCGTGTCCCCCCATCCCTCCCCACTGATCTCCCTCCTGGCACTTATCCTTGTCAGCGGAACAAGTGCTACGCATGCCCTTACACTTCCTCCCTTACCACCATTCAGGGCCCCAAACAGTCCTTCCAGGTGAGGCGACACTTCACCTTTGAGTTGGCTGGGGTGATATACTGCGTCCGGTGCTCCCGATGTGGCCTTCTATATATTGGCGAGACCCGATGCAGACTGGGAGATCGTTTTGCTGAACACCTACTCTCTGTCCGCCAGAGAAAGCAGGATCTCCCAGTGGCCACACATTTTAATTCCACATCCCATTCCCATTCTGATATGTCTATCCATGGCCTCCTCTACTGTAAAGATGAAGCCACACTCAGGTTGGAGGAACAACACCTTATATTCCGTCTGGGTAGCCTCCAACCTGATGGCACGAACATTGACTTCTCAAACTTCCACTAAAGCCCCACCTCCCCCTCGTACCCCATCCGTTATTTATTTATATACACACATTCTTTCTCTCTCTCTCTCCTTTTTCTCCCTCTGTCCCTCTGACTATACCCCTTGCCCATCCTCTGGGTTTTTCCCCCCCTCCCCCCTTTCCTTCTCCTTGGGCCTCCTGTCCCATGATCCTCTCATATCCCTTTTGCCAATCAACTGTCCAGCTCTTGGCTCCATCCCTCCCCTCCTGTCTTCTCCTATCATTTTGGATCTCCCCCTCCCCCTCCCCCTCCCACTTTCAAATCTCTTACTAGCTCTTCCTTCCTTCCCTGCATGGCAGTACTTAGTAACACCCTCTTTGGCAAGTATCACAGCTTGTAAACGCTTTCTGTAGCCAGCTAAGAGTCTTCCAATTCTTGTTTGGGGAGTTTTTGCCCATTCCTTGCAAAAGGCTTCTAGTTCTGTGAGATTCTTGGGCTGTCTTGCATGCACTGCTCTTTTGAGATCTATCCATAGATTCTCGATGATGTTTAGGTCAGGGGACTGTGAGGGCCATGGCAAAACCTTCAGTTGGCACCTCTTGAGGTAGTTCATTGTGGATTTGGAGGTGTGTTTAGCATTGTTATCCTGTTGTGGAAGCCATCCTCTTTTCATCTTCGGCTTTTTGACAGTCGGTGTGATGTTTGCTTCCAGAATTTGCTGGTATTTAATTGAATTCATTCTTCCCTCTACCAGTAAATGTTCCCCGTGCCACTGGCTGCAACACAAGCCCAAAGCATGATTGATCCACCCCGGTGCTTAACAGTTGGAGAGGTGTTCTTTTCATGAAATTCTGCACCCTTTTTTCTCCAATCATACCTTTGCTCATTGCGGCCAATAAGTTCTATTCAGAAGGTTTAAAGGAACATCTAAACAAGCCTGATGCATTTTAAAAACAAGTCCTGTGGACTGATGAAGTTAAAATAGAGAATCTGTGGATAGACCTCAAAAGAGCAGTGCATGCAAGACGGCCCAAGTATCTCACAGAACTAGTAGCCTTTTGCAAGAAAGAATGGGCAAAATTCCCCCAAACAAGAATTGAAAGACTCTTTGTTGGCTACAGAAAGCGTTTACAGGCTGTGATACTCGCCAAAGGGGGTGTTACTAAGTACTGACCATGCAGGGTGCCCAAACTTTTGCTTTTCCTTTCTTGTTATTTTGAAACTAAAAGGTGGAAATAAAAAAAGTTTTCTTGCTTAAAATATTGGAAGAAATGTGTCATCTTTATCTTTATGCCTCTTGGAAATCAGTTCATCTTTTACTCATTTAGCTATTCACCGTAACAGAAATTTTGACCACGGGTGCCCAAACTTTTGCGTGCCACTGTAGCATCAATCAAAAGGATTAAAAGTCAACATTTCAGAATTGGACCCTTCATGACTGGAAAGGAAGGGGGAGACGCCAGAATAAAAAGTTGAGGAAGGAGAACAAGCCAGTAGATGATATGTAAAGCCAGGTGTGTGGAAAATGTCAAGGGCTGGAGAAGAAAGAATCTGATAGGAGAAGCGAGTGGACCATGGGAGAAAGGGAAAAAGGTCACCAGGGGGAGGTGATAGGTAGGTGAGGGAAGAGAAGAGGCAAGAAACCGGAGTGGGGAATAGAAGAGGGGAAGGAGGGAGGGGAAAGAAGAAATCAATGTTCATGCCACAAGGTTGTAAGCGACCCAGACAGAATATGAGATGGTGCTCCTCCACCCCGAGAGTGGCCTAATCGTAGCAAAGGAGGCCGTGGTCTCTTCTTTTTCACTGTGATTATCCACTTTTGCCTCTTTACTTTTGAATGTACCTACAATGCATTTTGCAACTTTGTTCCATATTGAAAGGGTGCACTGTGCAAGTTCTGATTTATTGCTCCATTTGATTCTAATGTGTTGGAGTGACTTTGTTCATGCTACTGACTTTAAAAAGGTTCTTTTATTTTCAGATTTGGGCTACATCTGCAGTGCATCAGTAGAAGTAAAAATCAATTTGCTTTCACTAAAGAATATTTAAAAAATAGAAGCTGGAGTAAACTATTTATCCATGTTTTCAGACACATAGAACATAGAATAGTACACCACACTACAGGCCCTTCGGCCCACAATGTTGTGCCAACCCTCAAACCCTGCCTCCCATATAAGCCCCCACCTTAAATTCCTCCATATACCTGTCTAGTAGTCTCTTAAACTTCACTAGTGTATCTGCCTCCACCACTGACTCAGGCAGTGCACTCCACACACCAACCACTCTCTGAGTAAAAAACCTTCCTCTAATATCCCCCTTGAACTTCCCACCCCTTACCTTAAAGCCATGTCCTCTTGTATTGAGCAGTGGTGCCCTGGGGAAGAGGTGCTGGCTATCCACTCCATCTATTCCTCTTATTATCTTGTACACCTCTATCATGTCTCCTCTCATCCTCCTCCTCTCCAAAGAGTAAAGCCCCTGCTCCCTTAATCTCTGATCATAATGCATACTTTCTAAACCAGGCAGTATCCTGGTAAATCTCCTCTGTACCCTTTCCAATGCTTCCACATCCTTTCTATAGTGAGACGACCAGAACGGGACACAGTACTCCAAGTGTGGCCTAACCAGAGTTTTATAGAGCTGTATCATTACATCGCGACTCCTTAAACTCTATCCCTCGACTTATGAAAGCTAACACCCCATAATCTTTCTTAACTACCCTATCCACCTGTGAGGCAACTTTCAGGGATCTGTGGACGTGTACCCTGAGATCCCTCTGCTCCTCCACACTACCAAGTATCCTGCCACTTACTTTGTACTCTGCCTTGGAGTTTGTCCTTCCAAAGTGTAGCACCTCACACTTCTCTGGGTTGAACTCCATCTGCCACTTCTCAGCCCACTCCTGCATCCAATCAATGTCTCTCTGCAATCTTTGACAATCCTCTACACCATCTACAACACCACCAACTTTTGTGTCATCTGCAAACTTGCCAACCCACCCTTCTACCCCCACATCCAGGTCGTTAATAAAATCACGAAAAGTAGAGGTTCCAGAACAGATCCTTGTGGGACATCACTAGTCACAATCCTCCAACCTGAATGTACTCCCTCCGCCACCACCCTCTGCCTTCTGCAGGCAATCCAATTCTGAATCCACCTGGCCAAACTTCACTGGATCCCATGCCTTCTAACTTTCTGAATAAGCCTACTGTGTGGAACCTTGTCAAATGCCTTACTAAAATCCATATAGATCACATCCACTGCACTACCCTCATCTATATGCCTGGTCACCTCCTCAGAGAACTCTATCAGGCTTGTTAGACACGATCTGCCCTTCACAAAGCCATGCTGACTGTCCCTGATCAGACCATGATTCTCTAAATGCCTATAGATCCTATCTCTAGAATCTTTTCCAACAGCTTTCCCACCACAGACGTTAGGCTCACTGGTCTATAATTACCCGGACTATCCCTACTACCTTTTTTGAATAAGGGGACAACATTCACCTCGCTCCAATCCTCCGGTACCATTCCCGTGGATAACGAGGACATAAAGATCCTAGTCAGAGGCTCAGCAATCTCTTCTCTCGCCTCGTGGAGCAGCCTGGGGAATATTCCATCAGGTCCCAGGGACTTACCCGTCCTAATGTATTTTAACAACTCCAACACCTCCTCTCCCTTAATATCAACATGCTTCAGAACATCAACCTCACTCATATTGTCCTCACCATCATCAAGTTCCCTCTCATTGGTGAACACCAAAGAGAAGTATTCATTGAGGACCTCACTCACTTCCACAAGCCTCCAGGCACATCTTCCCACCTTTATCTCTAATCGGTCCTACCTTCACTCCTGTCATCCTTTTTTTCTTCACATAATTGAAGAATGCCTTGGAGTTTTCCTTTACCCTACTCGCCAAGGCCTTCTCATGCCTCCTTCTTGCTCTTCTCAGCCCCTTCTTGAGCTCCTTTCTTGCTTCCCTATATTCCTCAATAGACCCATTTGATCCTTGCTTCCTAAACCTCATGTAAGCTGCCTTCTTCCACCTGACTAGATTTTCCATCTCACTTGTCACCCATGGTTCCTTCACCCTTCCATTCTTTATCTTCCTCACCGGGACAAATTTATCCCTAACATCCTGCAAGAGATCTCTAAACATCGACCACATGTCCATAGTACATTTCCCTGCAAAAACATCATCCCAATTCACACCCGCAAGTTCTACCCTTATAGCTTCATAATTTGCCTTTCCCCAATTAAAAATTTTCCTGTCCTCTCTGATTCTATCCTTTTCCATGATAATGCTAAAGGCCAGGGAACGGTGGTCACTGTCCCCCAGATGCTCACCCACTGAGAGATCTGTGACCTGACCCGGTTCATTAACTAGTACTAGATCTAGTATGGCATTCCCCCTGGTCGGCCTGTCCACATACTGTGACAGGAATCCATCCTGGACACACTTAACAAACTCTGCCCCATCTAAACCCTTGGAACTAATCAGGTGCCAATCAATATTAGGGAAGTTAAAGTCACCCATGATAACAACCCTGTTATTTTAGCACTTTTCCAAAATCTGCCTCCCAATCTGCTCGTCTATATCTCTGCTGCTACCAGGGGGCCTATAGAATACCCCCAATAGAGGAACTGCTCCCTTCTTGTTCCTGACTTCCACCTATATTGACTCAAAAGAGGATCCTGCTACATTACCCACCCTTTCTGTAGCTGTAATAGTATCCCTGACCAGTAATGCCACCCTCCTCCCCTTTTTCCGCCCACTCTATCCCTTTTAAAGCACTGAAATCCAGGAATATTGAGAATCCGTTCCTGCCCTGGTGCCAGCCAAGTCTCTGTAATGGCCACTACATCATAATTCCATGTATGTATCCAAGCTCTCAGTTCATCACCTTTGTTCCTGATGCTTCTTGCATTGAGGTACACACATTTCAGCCCTTCTACCTTATTGTCTTTACACGGTTTATTCTGATTCTCTTTCCTCAAAGCCTCTCTGTATGTTAGATCTGGCTTTACTCCATGCACTTCCTTCACTGCTCTTTCGCTCTGGGTCCCATCCCCCTCGCAAATTAGTTTAAACCCTCCCAAACCATGCTAGCAAACCTACCTGCAAGGATATTGCTCCCCCTTGAGTTCAGGTGCAACCCATCCAATCTGTACAGGTCCCACCTTCCCCAGAAGAGATCCTAATCATCTAAAAATCTAAAACCCTCCTCCCTGCACCAACTCCTCAGCCACGCATTCAACTGCCATCTCTTCCAATTCTTACCATCACTGTCACGTAGCACTGGCAGCAATCCTGAGAAGCCACCCTTGAGGTCCTGTTCTTCAGCCTTCTGCCTAGTTCCCAAAACTCTCACTTCAGGACCTCATCCCGCTTCCTGCCTGTGTCGTTGGTCCCAACATGTATCATGACTTCTGGTTGCTTTCCCTGTCGTACCAGGATGTCGTGCACCCGGTCAGAGACATCCCGGACCCTGGCATCCGGGAGGCAACAACCCACGCGGGTGTCCTTCTCACGTCCACAAAATCTCCTGTCTGCTCCCCTGACTATAGAGTCTCCAATGACGACAGCTCTCCTCTTCTCCGTCCCACCCTTCTGCACCACAGGGTCAGACTCAGTGCCGGTGGCCCTGCCACCGTGGCACCAGAGTCTTTCATTGTAAAATATGAACCACATGCAACTAAGTCATTGAAAGGCAAATGTTGGTGAAAAGTCATTGATGCTGTCTGACATGCTGAGCATCCCCACCAATTTCCTTGTTTTACTTTAACTAAATTTACCATGTCCATTCTGAATTATTGGTGGCTCCCATTGCCTAAGGTATGCCAATAATTTCAAACATAGCCTTTTACTTAAGACTATTTTTGAGTTGAACTGTTGGTGGTTTTGTAGAACTTGCTTGCCTACAGTTAGGATAATTTTATTGATAAACATTCAAGTGCAAATTATATTCCATAATTTCTAAGGTGCAGTTTGTCTTTAGATTAGAATCTCAATTCTTAGGAAGATTTGTATTTTAGCTTCAAAGCGGGGAGCAGTGGTGTACTAGAAACTGAATCAGGCATTGAAATGAAAAACATTTGTTAAAACAAAATGGTGAATGAGGAACTTAATTTTAGCATGTTTGTCACTAGATCAAAGAAAATGGATGCATTTTCTTAATTGCTGGTTTCAGAGATTCACTAACTTTCCATGATGCAGTACTTGTACAAATAATTGCTCACTGTTATGGTTAGGCACAAATATAAAACAAATGGAATATGACAACACGTGATTACAAAACTCAGACACTAAAGCCTCTTGCTTAAAGCTACAGAGTGAAGTTATTCATAATCTGCATTACCACTTTCTGTATACATGCCTGATTTTCTGTTAATTAGATTGGATTTACCCTTTTCTTTCCTAAAGGCTTTGCGATCAGAAGCTCAAACCTAGAGGATATTTATCTTGTGTGTTTTGATGGTAGATCAAGGGGTGTATGCCTAAAGATGCCTAATTCTATTGATGTATAGTTTCTCTCTCCTCTGTTTCCCCTCTCTTTAGTGGAACGTACCATTCCAGGGAGGAGAGCACCGACAGCGGACTCGGAATGAGCAGTTACAGTGTACCCAGAACACCTGATGATTTTCTTAACAGTGTTGAGGAAATGGATATAGGTCTGTTTGGTAATGAGAAATATTCTTTTTAAAGCTGATGTAGCGCTTCAAACAAAATATTTCACTCAAGTAGATTTCCAAAATTAGGCAATGATATCCAGCATCTTCCATTGCCCGAGACTGCTAGAATTTGGTCTCCTTGTAGATTGGGGTGGCCCAAAACGGTGCAGGAACCTCTTCCAGTATAAGTGCTGACAAAACTATTTTGTCAGCCAGTGAGGCCCTGACACCACTATCTTCCCCAAACACTACCTCCCACCCTCTTTTAGGCTAACAAGCAATATTGAAATTTAAGTCAAATGAATATAGAACTTTACAGCACAGTACAGTCCTTTTGACCCACCATGTTGTGCTGACTTTTAACCTACTCTGTGATCAATCTAACCTTTTTGTTGATTGTTAATAAACTTGATTTTCCTGAAAGTAAACACTGTCTATGTAAGCCATGTCTTAAGAGTGCAAGATGTTCCTAAATTTCTTTAACTTAATTGACCTTGTCCATGCTGGTAGTTTGTACATTATGTCTTCGGTGCACTTGGGATTGGAGAGCATTCCCTGCCCCCCCACCCCGATTCTCCAGTTGCCTGTGTTATATCAGGAGAAATTGGATAATGACTATCTATGATGCTTTCGTGGTCAAACGTAGCACTGAATACTATTATAACATCCAATTTCTGAATGGACATTGAACCCATGAATGCGACCTTTTTTTTTGCACTATTTAATTAATTTAACTATTTTGTTATATATATATGTTTTAACTTTAATTCATATGCCGATGAAATTAAACCTGATTCTGAAAGTACGTCCAGAATAGGAAAATATAAATATTGTGTGAAAAAGAATATTTTCGTTAGAGAAAAATGACTTTGTAATTGGTGAATTTAATTCAATATGGAATGTTTTGTTAGATTGTGTTCATCTTTTGATTTCTTTACTCAGGTGAAAATCTTGGCCCAAATAATATAAGTTCTCAACAGAATCGTTTTCCAGACTGCTTGGAAACTATTCCAGGAACTAATGTGGACCTCGGAACACTGGAGGAAGATAGCATGAATGTGGAAGGAGAGGAGTTGATGCCAAGCCTGCAAGAGGCGTTGAGTTCCGACTTTCTTAATGACATGGAGTCTGTCCTTGCTGCCACAAAGATAGATAAAGAAAGCTTTCTGACATGGCTATAGGACTCTTAATCCTATGGACTTTACCTTATTCTGTGAAGGATGAGAAAACTTGAGACATTTTTATAACTTGATTGGGACTTCAGTGAGTTCTGTGTCTTCTCCTGATGCAAGATTGGATAAACTCCGAATATTTGGAACAGATTCTGCTGTTTAGTATTTCACACATTTGGAAATAGTGATTAGCAAATACTATACACCTTTTTAAAAAAAATTCCTTTACCTTGAAGAGCTGGTATCTATGTCCCTGTTGATTTTAATTCTGATCCAATTTATAGCCATGGACAATAGCTGTATAATTTTTGTTTGGTTCCTTAGATTTGCAGCAATGATCATTTTTTTGCTTTTGAAAGTATTTTTCAGACCAAACAAAATTTGGTAAATTTTTAGTGTTTCAATCAAATAACATGGTCTTTTAACTTGAGCTGCTTCTGTATGATCTGAGTAATTCATCAGCTACTAAACAATCAACAGAGAATCTGGCGCCAGCTAAGTGCTATTGCCTAGCTTCTTCAAAGTTTTGTCATATCTTGCATCCAGATATGCTGCCTACATGGATATTTGAAGATGGTGTCTTCCATTTCAGTATATACACCATAATATTGTATTTGCTTTTGTCTTTGAGCTATTAAGCAGCTTCAAGCAGCTGTGTAATTAATTCTGGGAGTTGGGAGATTATGAAGTGAACTCTCAACTGTTTAATTTGGTCTTATTTAAATATGAGAGAATTGTCAGTCATTTTAAGTTACTTGTACACAATTTTACAGTATACATTTTCAGTAATGTCAAAGTTATTTCTGTTAATGTTTGAAAGTAGGCATTTTCCTTCTGCAGTCGATGAACAAAGGGTTATTTCTTACACCAAAAGATTTGGGGCATGACCAGTATAAAGAAATGCAGTTTATAGAGATACTTAAAGGAAAATGCCTTTGAACTTGTTTTGTAGCTTGTAGAATGACTAAATAGCTATTTGTTATGTGTTAGATGGTTAGCAGAGCAAATAGTATGAAGAGTCGTATATACAGTAGTGAATAATTAGGAAAGTTAATGGTTATGTATGTGTATAATAGATTTAAGAACTGTGACATATCAGCAGAAGCTTTGTGATCAAATGGGTCTCCAAAGAGTGTTTCCTTTAATACTGAATTCATAAGCCTTTCTTCTACGAAGTTAATTTCCCAGTTAAATATTAAACACCACCTCTTGAAAACTGTGTAGAAGATGAAACTCTCCCCATGGTGCGGCATGTTTTGAATCTGTAGTACTGATTTTCTGTGGTCCAGTACCAGGCAGCTCCCAACGGGGCCAGACTAAACAGTTTCAACATGTATTCAGTTTTGTTTTTAAACTTGTAAAAACGACATGGCTTTTGATTTTGAACATGTAGGCATTGAGAGAGAATCCAGGAAATCATTTAAAGGTTCAGTGTTGCTCATTAATCCAGTTTTCCAAATATCCTGAGTGAGTGCTAATTTCAGATCCTCTAAGGTCTTTAAAGTATTATCCGTATCTGACACTGCTTCATTGTACATAAATCCCTAAAAGTAATTGGCCTGAAAAATTATTCCTTGTTAATAGCAATAAATCAGTATGCAGCATTGTCACGTCAGCATATTGTACTTTGCGCCAAAGATCGCAAATGTTAAAATTCCAGGCACTTCGTACTTTTACAGTGAATTTCTAGCAAATTATATTTGGGCATGGTTTTAAGTTTTTTTTGTATAGAAAGTCTATTGTAAGTGCTACATTCCAAGGCCCTTTGAGTGCCACCTTTTCTTTACTGCCTAAGCTTCCATTTGCAAAGTAGCATTTTTATAATCTGTATACTGGTTAACATTGATTTTATAGAGATTTTATAAATTGGGAACAAATATATTCAAACATGTGCCTATTATAACTTGTGCTCTGGGATGAGCAGCAGAATTCTATTCATCCACCTTTTAGTTTTAGAATAAATTTCACACTCAGAAGTGTGATGAATTAGTACTAATTTGAGCAGCCATATTGGATCCTAAATTGTCTTTCTTTTAAAAACCAAGTCCTGAATAAGTTCACAATTCTCCCTCTTTTGGAAGTGAGGAGATTTTGATGTGTGTCATTGTGTATATTTGATGAACTTGATTAACGTTTGCAAAGCAAGTGATTGAAGAACAAGTGATTGCTTTGCATGATCATGTACATATAGTTAAACTGGTGAGAGAATTTGTATTTTTTTTAAATTTCTAGGGGTTGCTTTAACTTGTAGGAGATGAAAGTCAATCAGTGTTGGAACTAAAGCAATGCAACAAAATTTTAGATTTGCAAAATATTCCAAATACTCCTGAGTAAGTGTTTTGCACATGCATAATGAAATATTTTGAACAAGGCCTAAATATCTTTAAATAGTGATGTGTATGCTTGGCATACATAAAACATTGGCATTTCTGTCTTCTGATAGTAATTAAATGTATGTTTAAAAAAGGAAGAAAAGAATTATATCCAGAGTACTGATAAATGCACCCACTTCAATTTATATTCTGAAATGTTGATTCCGCCCCCCCCCCGATGTACCAGCATGCCAGTATATAGAGACATTAGAGACATACTGCATTTAATTCTGTATGTAATACTTTTCAATAGTTCATAATGATTCATGTGGTATAAAATATATTATTTGCGGAAAGATTTGCTTGTCCCTTGCATTTTTCTTTGGACTTAGCATTGCCCCTCCCAAAAAAAAACTTGCTCATTTTTATAGAAAGCAAACATAATGTTATTTAAGTGAATTAGCAATCACTTAGCATGGTGGCCCTATTGGAGTTTGTTCATACATTTTCATAAAAGCTCAATCTATCGTAAGTTGCTGCTTCATGTCAGTGTTGCACTAATAAACACTTGAGCTTCCAGCCAGGTAATGGGTATCAATTTTAACCATTTCGATGACAAACTCTGCCACCTTCATCAGGGATGATGCCTGGGCATGTCTCATCCAGTGGTATTTATACGCCCCATCATCCATCCCTCTTGATTGGTTAGTCCTCATCCAATCAGGCTTCCACTGTTCCACCTTGTTTACAATGGAATTCCAGTTCTCACTTGGAGCAAGACCTTTGTCTTTCTTAAAAGTCTTTTCCTCTAGTTTTATTTCAAAGGCTTCCTTTACCAGGAGGTTCTGACTAACGCGGCAAGTCGATCCTATGGTCATTGCAAATGCAGTGTTCTGCTATCGCTGATTTCTCCGGGTAACCCAAACAGATACACCTACTGACTCCTTGATGCAGGTTTCCACCGTGCGTACTGAGTGGCTGATGTATGCTGCTCCACATTCCCAGGGAATCCTGTAAACGCCAGCCATCCTGAGTCCCAGCTCATCTTTGACCCGCATAAGCTGCGGTTTAATCTTCCTTACGGGTTTGTGGATAGTATTAATCTGGTATTTCTTCAAGATCCTGACAATCCTTCCAGAAACCATGGAAATGTAGGGAAGACAGGCGTTGACGATGGATTCCTCCTCGTCGTTGGGTTTCCTGGCTTATCCGTCAGCCAGATTGATTTCCTTCAGATGGGACACACGGTGGAAACCCACATCAAGGAACACAGGAGGTGTATCAGTTTGGGTTACCCAGAGAAATCAGCAGTTACAGAGCATTGCATTTGCACCAAGTTCTAGGCTCCCTTTTTGACATCTATTCAATCTCTCTCTGCTGCTTTTTGATCTCAGTGAGACTGCCTCTCGTGCTGTCAAGCTTTAGTGAATGTTCGGCTCCCTTCAGTTACTCCCTAAAAGACAGTCCTTTTAACTCAATAATCCATCTGGAAGCATAGCACGTCCTGATCATCTGAGCTCATCCAGCACACATTATTCAGAAATGTTCATCAATGTATAGAGATGCCATTGATTGTTGCGTATGCGTGATTTTTCTAGCTATACAAATCACTATACTTCAAAAGCAAGGGCATTACAATGTAATGAAATCTGATTTTCAGGTTCATTGTTTTTCAACAACGTTCCTTTGGACCAAGGTGCATAACACAGTACGTATAACTCAAACGCAATATAAGGTAATAATGCTACAAATAAGTTAATAAATAATGTGCATTTATGACACAAGTCAAAAAAGTAAACAGTATCATGCTACTGGTGCTTCATACGCAATGAGAGCTAGGTGGTCGCAGGGAGTTCATTAGTCTCTGGGCCTGGGGGAGGAAGTTGTTTACATTGTCCTAATGCAACAGGTCCTCCTGCCTGTCAGAGATTGTGAGACAAATGTGTATTACATATTTTCATTAATTTATAACTGTTTTGGGTGGCAGTAGCCAGATTGTCTTAACTATGCTGGCACTTTTTTTTGTATGCAACGTTAATGGATTCTTCACAGTCACCAAGTTTTATACTTGCAATAACAGGGCTTTGGCAACAACCTTTCTCTGTTAAGAATCAAAAGTTTTTCCTCCCTCAGTAGCACAGATTAACAATGGTTTAAATACTTTATTTTCTGTTGCTCCTTAACTGACCACTAGATGTTGCACCAGAGCTTATGTCAATTATCTTTTCCTGGCTCTTCTTAAAGTTTGCTATTATGTTTGTTCATTTTTTTTTGAGGTAATTGAATGATGGTGTGAGAATTCTTGTAACAGGAGGCCTGTTCATTACTACCCATGCTGCATCTACCTCATCCTTTTGTGAAATGTTGTTTTGGAGTGGTTTTCATTTCCCATGAATCTTAGATCACCTGTTTAAGACCTCTGATGAAAAATGCTGGCAGATCTCTGCAAGAACTTCA
Source organism: Mobula hypostoma (assembly GCF_963921235.1). NCBI lineage: Eukaryota > Metazoa > Chordata > Chondrichthyes > Myliobatiformes > Myliobatidae > Mobula > Mobula hypostoma. The sequence goes on along the minus strand of NC_086103.1, from coordinate 111,960,105 downwards.
GTTTTACATTTGTGTCAATTTCCCGCTTCCCCTTGGTAACTTCAATACTGGGAGGAAAAAAAAATATTCAACTACTGAGGAATGAAGTTGGAAAGATAAACTGTAAACGGTACTGCACTGTTTCTGCTTTCAAGTTTAACAGGTGTTTGACTATTTGTAAGTAACGTGTTTTCAGTATATGAATGAGTGTTAGTTCTTACTGCTTTACAATGTGAATGAAATGAATTTCAAACTATTTTGGGTTAATTTGAATTAAGTACAAGTTTAGCCAGAACTCAGGAAATTTGCTAGTTAAATGAAGGTGAGATTTACGTTTGTAAATACTTCATTATTATGCATAGCAGGATTGTAACTCTAAAGGATCTCAACTGCATGAATTTTACAATTTAGAAACTACTAAGCCAAAACGTGTTCTTGTCATCTAATGTAAGCTCTTTCCATCAATGGTGTGCTGAAGGGTTAGGCAGATGTGGTATATTCCATAAAGGGTGTTGTGATTAAATTCCAGAATGAATATTAAAGACGTGGCTAGGATGCAAAAAAACTTGGGAAAAGATGTTGAAAGATAATCATTGTAATCTTTAAAAGGCAGTGTTTGTATTATCTGTGGAATACAGCTGAAATTATAAACACCTATTTACACAACACAATTTTTATATGATTTAGAGATACAGCGCGGAACAAGCCCTTCTGGTCTTTAGAGCTGCGCTGCCCAGCAACCTATTGATTTAACCCTATCCTAATCATGGGGCAATTTACAATGACCAGTTAACCTACTAACCAGAATGTCATTAGATTTCAATGTTTTAGAATTAATGCACATCATTTGCTGCAGTGGTCTCTTACTTTAAACGAGGGACAGAATAGAATGTATGAGTGTGGGGTTGTTTGGTCAAACGTTAAGTCAGGGAGCTGGCTGAGAAACAAATCAGAATTTCTGAGAGTGACTGAGATGGAGGCTAAAGAGCATGGGAGTGAAAATGACTCAGTCTTTTCATTCCCACTGCTGGCTGACCCGCTTTATCTTTGCTGTAACCTTACCTTTGTCCTTGATTTAGGTAGCCAAAAGGTGTAATTTGGAACAACACCCTATTCACAGCTCAGACACAATTGCTTTGCATCATAAATCACTTGCATTTATTTTATAAATTGTAAATTGATTTATTATTGTCATGTGTATATAGGTACTGTGGAAAAGCTTGGTTCTGCGTGCTATCCATACAGATTGTTTCTTGAGATCAGTACATTGAGTTAGTACAAGGGGGACCAGTAACAGAATGCAGAATAGTGTTACAGAGAAAGTGTAGGCAGACAGTAAGGTGCTAGGCCATAACGAGGTAAGTTGTGAAGTCAGCAGTCTATCATACTAGTCCAATATTCATTCAATAGTCTGATAACTGCTGGATTGAACTGTCCATAAGACATAGGAGGAGAATTAAGCCATTTGGCGCATTGAGAATGCTCCACCATTCAGTCATGGCTGATCCTTTATTCCCCTCCTCAACCCCATTCCTTCTCCCTGTAAGCTTTTGATGCCGTGTCCAATCAAGAACCTCTGCCTTAAATACACCCAACGACCCGGCCTCCACAGCTTCCTGTGGTTACAAATTCACCACCCTCTGGCTAAAGAAATTTCTCCGCATGTGTTTTAGATTAATGCCCCTCTATTCTGAGGCTGTGCTCTCTTGTCCTAGACTCCCCCACCATGGGAAATATCCTTTCCACGTTACTCTGTCTAGGTCTTTCAACATTCAAAAGGTTTCAATGAGATTCCCCTCCCCCCCACCTCATCCTTCTAAATTCCAGCGAGTACAGACAACAAATGATTCTCGTATGATAACCCTTTAATTCCCAGAATCATCCTTGTGAACCACTTCTGGACCCTTTCCATTGCCAGCACATCTTTTCTTAGGTGAGGAGCCCGAAACTGTTCACAATTCCTGGAGGTGAGTCCTCACTGAAGCCTTATAAAGCCTCAGCATCACATGCCCACTCTTGTATTCCAGACCTCTCAAAATTAATGCTAACGTTGCATTTGCCTTCCTCACCACTGACTCGACCTGCAAGTTAATCTTTAATGGTGCACTGCACAAGGACTCCCAAGTCCCTTTGCATCTCAGATTTTTGGATTTTCTCCCCATTTAGAAAATAGTCTGCACATTTATTTCTACTACCAAAGTGCATGACATGCATTTTCCAACATTGTATTTCATTTGTCACTTTCTTGCCCATTCTCCTAATCTGTCTAAATTCTTCTGTAGCTTACCTGTTTCCTCAACACTACCTGCTCCTCCACCAATCTTCGTATCATCTACAAACTTGGCAACAAAGCCATCTATTCCATCACCTAAATCATTGAAATACAGCATAAAAAGAAGCAGTCTGAACACCAGTCCCTGTGGAACACCACTAGTCACTGGCAGCCAACCAGACAAGGATCCTTTTATTCCCACTTTCTGCCTCCTACCAATTAACCAATGCTCTAAACATGTTAGTAACTTCCCTGTAATACCACGGACTCGACTTCGTAAGCAGTCTCACCTGTGGCACCTTGTCAAAGGCCTTTTGAAAGTCCAAATATACAACATCCACTGCATCCTCTTTATCTATCCTACTTGTAATCTCCTCAAAGAATTCCAACAGGTTTGTCAGACAGGATTTTCCCTTAAGGAAACCACACTGACTTTGTCCAATCTTGTCCTGTGTCACCAAGTACTCCATAACCTCAAACAACTGACTCCAACATCTTCCCAACCACTGATGTCAGGTTAACTCGTCTATAATTTCCTTTCTGCTGCCTTCCTCCTTTCTTAAAGAGCGGAGTGACATTTGCAATTTTCCAGTCCTCTGGCACCATGACAGATTCCCCAATGATTTTTGTTGAATGCAGCAGGCCAGGCAGCATCTCTAGAAAGAGGTACAGTCAATGTTTCGGGCCGAGACCCTTCGTCAGGACTAACTGAAAGAAGAGCTAGTAAGAGATTTGAAAGGGGGAGGGGGAGGGGGAGATCTGAAATGATAGGAGAAGACAGGAGGGGGAGGGATGGAGCCAAGAGCTGGAAAGTTGATTGGCAAAAGGGATATGAGAGGATCATGGGATGGGAGGCCTAGGGAGAAAGAAAGGGGGAGGGGACTCTATGTTGGGTGCTTTATTGAGGCAGCAAAATGTAGACGGACCATGGAGCGGGGGCTGGTTTTTTTGATGTGGTGAGCTGGTCCATAATGCAGCCTTGGAAAGAACAGTTGATTTCCCAAGCTAGGATGCATCTGGATAGGATGCTTTCTATGGTTCATTGATAAAAATTGGTCAGAGTCAGAGGAGACGTACAAAATTTCTTGTGCAAAGTCAGAAAGTAGAGGCAATGGTGAGCTTTCTTGGCTGGCTGTGGCATCAAAATGGTTGGACCAGGTCAGTCTGTTGGTGATGTTCACTTCTAGAAGCTTGAAGCTCTCAATGCTCCAGGCCTCAGCACTGTTGACAGAAACAGGAGCATGTGAATTGCCCTCTTTCTGAATCAATGACCAGCTTTTTTGCTGATGTTGGGGATATTATTGCTGCAAAGAAATGAGATGAAACTTTGAAATAACCTGCAGAAGACGACTGATGGATACTCAATGTAATTCTTGAAAGATAGACCATCTGGTTGGAAAGCTTGTGCAAAGGAAAGGACTTAGAAGTTCAGCATCAGCCTTGCAATAGGGTTTTTTTTTGTAAATGTAGTGTCCTTTCTTACTTGGAAGTGATTATTGACTCAATTTTCTAATGGTCTCACCCATTCAGTATCTGTTGCCAAGAATTACTTGTAAAACAAGCAGAAGCCACACATTAAGTTGAATGACCGCTCAGCACTGTGAAAGCAACCTATTCCAGATACCTATCGTTCATTCTCTTTAATTCCCCAGTGCATCTTTAAACTTTTCCTCTTAAAACTAGTGCCCGCTAGCATTTATAGTTCTACTCTGGGGAAAAGTTTCTGACTGACTAGTTATTAAAAATAATAAAAATTTATAAACTTCTATCAGGTCTTCCCAGCCTCTGAAGCTCTAGAAGAAAAAACCCAATTTTGCTCATCCTCATAGCTAATACCTTTTTACTCCAGGCAGCATTTTGGTAAACTTCATCTGCACACCTTTCAACGCTATTCCTGTAATGAGATGATCAGAGGAAATCTCCCAAGGTCAGGCAGCATCTATGGAAAAGAGTAAACAGTCGACGTTTTGGGCAGAGAACCTTCATCAGGACTCCTGAAGGGTCTTGTCCTGAAATGTTGATTGTTTACTCTTTTCCTAAGAATAACATTGGCTACCTTCCAGATCTCCAGCATCTCGCCTGTTGCTGGTGAGGATACAGCGACCCTCGTTAAATCCCAGCAATCTCCTGTTTTTACTCTTTAAATAATCTGGGATATAAGAGACCAAACACTGCCACTTTCTTAATCTCAAAGTGCCTTAGTAGGTTAATATGCCCTGCAATGATCCATCCTCCATGGTGAATACCAACACCGAGTACTTCTTTAGTATCTCACCCACTTCTACTGACTCCCAAGTATAAATTCCCTTGTATTACCAAGAGTGATCCTATCTCCTCTATAGTTATTTACTTGTTTTAATGTATGTATAAAACACCTTGGGCTATTTTTTCTTAATTTTAATTGCGAAGGATATTTTGTGGCCCTCCTCATTCCCTGCTTGAGTTCCTTCCTGTTTTCTCTGCATGCAAAGTTCTGATTTCAGCATCATAAAATTTGCACTTTACTTTTTGACTAAATGTTCAACCTCTCTTGTCATCCATGGCTCTCTTGCCTTGCCATCCTCTCCTTCCTCCTTAATGGAACATGCCATACCTGAATGCTGATCAGCTGGCCCTTAAATGACTCTCACATTGAGAGCGCCTTTTATTGGGCAAGTCTGGCAATCAATTCTCCCTAGCTCCTGCCTGATTTGCTTACCCCTTCAATTTAGAACTTTGCTCCAAAGTTCTATCCTTGTTTATAACTATCTTAAAACTTAAGGAGCGGTGAATGCTCGTGTTAGAATGCTTTCCCACTGAAATGCCAGTCAGCTGTTCCTTCTCCAGTTCTTACCTATTTTGTTTCAAGAAACTCTCGGATATACACAACAAATTTTATGCTGCTTTACCCTATGGAACACCCAGTTAATGGGGAAGTTAGTCACCCACAACAACAACAATGTTGCTTTTGCATCTTTCCATAATCTGCCTACATTATTCTTCCTCCGTCTCATAGTCATAGAGCAGTACAACACAGATATAGGCCCTTCAATTCAATGAGTCCATACCAAACACAGTGTCCACCCAGATAGTCCCAGTACTCCAAGTGCAGCCTCACCAATAATGTGTACAATTGCAGCATGATGTCACAATTCGTATCTCCGGTGACTTGACTGATGAAGGCCAAAGTGCTAAATGCCTTTTTCACTACCGTGTCTGTGATACTGTTTACATTAAACTATCCACTTGCACTCTTAGGTCCATCTATTTCATTACATTCCCTAGCGCTCTACCGCTCACAATACACCCCTAACTCATCAAAATCTCCTGTAATGAATGATAACCATCACAATAACACCTCTTCATAATTTTGTTATCCACTGACTTACTGATGAAGTCTTTTTTTTTCATCCAAATCATGGAATAACATGGGTCAACAGCCAACCTCTGCCATACATTAGTCACGAGCCTCCGTTCCAAGGAGCACTGTTTAACTACCACCACTTTGCTTCTACTGCCAAGTCAATTTTGAATCCATCTAACTAGATTTCCCTGGATTTCATTGGACATGACTTTCCAGACCAGCTTATTAAAGTCCATATAGACAATATCCACTGCCCTACCTTAATCTACCCTTTTGGTTACCTCTTCAAAAAAAATCTATAAGATTTGTCAAACACGACTTCCCGCACACAAAGCCATCCTAATCAGACCCTCTGTCTGTCCAGGTGTGGTAGATAGACCTTGTCCCTCAGAATTCCCTCTTGTATATTGCCCGCCACTGATGTCAGGCTGACCAACCTGTAATTCCCTGGCTTGTTGCTATTCTTGTCAATGGAATGATATTAACCACCTTCCAGTCTTTGGGAATTTCACCAGTGGCTAACAACGAAGTAATACCTCTGCAAGGGTCTTTGACTTCTTCTCTAACCACTCACAAAGTCCAAGGATGCCACTTGTTCAGGCCTTGAGGACTTATTCACCTCTATGTGCTGTCAGGATGCAATGAACTCCTCCCTGGTAATATCAACATCTCCATTTATTTCAATTTCTGTTGAGCAACATGATTTTCTCTTCAGTAAATACACCTTTTCCTGTGGCTCTAGGCATTGGTGGCCCTGCTGATCTCTAAGGGGACCTATTCTCTCCTTAGCCACTCTTTTACTCTTAATATCACTATAGAACATTTTGGATTTTTCTTAATCTCACATGCCAGATCCATCTCATACTTTCTCTTTGCCCTCATGATTTATTTTCTGAATTATATTTTAATCTTTTTAAGTCATCAAGGGATTCACTTTCTCCCAACTTCCTAAACCTTGTATACTGTACTTCCTTTCACCTGACTAGGACTTCAATATCTCTGAACAGCTAAGGTTCTCTAACCTTGCTAGGCTGGCAGTAAGAACTTGTTCCATTTATGTAAAATTACAAAGAAACTTACTCTAAGGCAATATGGGCGGTTCAAAAATAAGAAAAGGGATTATACTATAGGCCTCTCAATGGCCAGCAGGAAGCTGCATGGGGCTATATAATAGATCATGCAGTAATTAGTGGGAATTTACATATTTCGGTCACAAATAGAAATGCTATACACAGCAACACTTCGCTGTTTTGAGTTCATTTGTTGTCATTTGCTTTGGACACAACCAATATGCTGTTTGAAGAGCTGAGTGTAGTCAATGCATGCATGTTCTCCACAGTATGGGTATTTATCCTGTGTCTAGTAGTCTAGTCCCCTGGATTTCTAGGATTTTCCCAACCAAAGCCTTCCATGATCAGAATTTCAGTTTTTGCTTGATAATTCACATTTTACAGAAAGTCTTGCATATGTGTGTAATGGTGATCAATTATTTCCATTGCTTTTTGTCTTGTGTAATGGAATGCAAATGCCTTGTATTGCATACTGTCCTTTAGAAGCCAGCCAGTGGTGTTAGTGGCATCCATACCAGACTTCGAGGTGAATGGTCTCTGGTTTGAATCCGGCTGGGCTGAGCGTCGAGCTAGCAACTTGGCCTCGTAAGAAAACAAATTCTTAAAAAAAAGAGGCTAAAGATTGCCACCTGATGAGCCACAAGGCACAGAAAGGAACAACACAACTCCATAGAGTTAAATATCTTGGTTTATTTTTATTCCAATGTAATCCTTGTTTGTGGGTGAGAATGTTTCGTAAGTATCCTGTGATTCTTTACCACCATTTTTTTTTAAATCCTATGTTATCGTCCCATTAAGCCTGCCATGCCATTTTTCTTAATGGGGTAGGACTGGGGATGGCTTGGAATGCACATCAAGTGTCATGATGTTAGGAATGGCTGTTACCATATTAACATTGTGTGATGCAATGTAAATGCACCATATATGTCTGAAATGTTGCCTTTACCTCAATACAATATTGGTTTTACTGTGCGGTAGGGGTAAGGTTTTATTTAATTTGAGATGGCCAAACAGTATGAACTATATGAAAACTAGAAGACACTTGACAAGTGCCAGATTTGGACACAAAAGCATAGCTAACTAAATCAATCCTGTACAGGCCTCCTCACAATGATTTGGGAATTTATGCCTAAAAATTTGGAAAGCTGTATATGCATACGTGAGATATTCTTACAAACAAAATTATACTTGCATCCACACTCTGCCAGAGGTAGTACAACAATGGAAGGAGTGTCTTAAGATTTTGAATTCCATGTATGTCATGGCCTCAAATCAAATATGGGTAAAGATTCGTGCTTCATCAACAGCAGTGTTTCTTAGCAGACTATAAAACTACAACATGTTAACTAGCATGTGATGAATTTGCAAAGATCATGTGTATAGAAGAACAGCCTTTTCATTAGTTTAGTTTTAGGTGCTTGACACAAAATTTGCATTTGAGCTTAAAACGAGTAGGCATTTATACATTCATAATTAGTCAGCTGCTACACAAAAAGTTGGTAAGTTTAATCTGCAGTAAAAAGTTATGATTCAACCAATCATAATGTCAAACCTAGATGACTGGAGGAGTAATGTTCTGATGTGAATATAATACCTGTGAGATAAAAGGGTTTTTTCACACGTTGCTTAATATCTGGACAAATATCTGTGAATTAGAACCTGCCTGATTTTTGCAAGCTTATCAAAGTTTACAAGTTATGACTAGTTTAAAAGTTAAGTCAGATTTTCACTGGGGAGATAAAAGGCCATTACACTAAAAAAAATGGTATTGCTATCAGCAAGATAGACATATAGCCAGTTCCACAGTAGATTTATAGCAAACGATTACTTTCCTCTTCAAGTTTACATTGTAACATCACTGTGCCAAGAGAATGATTTGTGATCTGTTGTTAAACTTGAACAATAGATATAGCTCTCTGTTAGGACTGTGGTTCAAAGATCTTTGGGTTCAAAAACCACTTGAGGCAAACATTAGAGACTGGCTGCCATGTGTCAGAAAGGACGTGTTCCATTGAAATAAGATAAGCATTATATTCAAAAGATTAAACTTGGATATTCATCATTAGCAAACTACGTAAATAGTAACGCACAGGTCAGGCAGCATCTATGAAGGGGTATAAACAGTCGATGTTTCGGGCTGAGACCCTTCATCAGGCTAGAATAAGAGGGGAAGGAGTACAAGATGGCAGGTGATAAGTGAGACCAGGTGAAAGGAAGATGTGTGTGTGGTAAAGTGAGAAGCTGAGAGGTGATAGGTGGCAAAGGTAAAGGGCTAAAGAAGAAGGAATCTGATAGGAGAGGAAAGTGGACCATGGGAGAAAGGGAAGGAGGAAGGGCACTAGAGGGAGGTGATGGGCAGGTGAGAAGAGGTAAGAAGGGAGCCAGAATGTGGAATAGAAAGAGAGAAGGGAGAGGGGGAGAAATCACCAGAAGTTTTAGAAATCAGTGTTCATGTCATCTGGTAGGAGACTACCCAGATAGAATACAAGGTGTTTCTCCTCCAAGCTAAGAGTGGCCTCATTGAAGTAGTACAGGAGGCCATGGACTGACATGCCACCAGGAAATCCGCTGTGGTGGATGGAGTAAAGGTGCCTGACGAGGTGGTCCCCCAATCTATGTCGGTTCTCAATGATGTTGTGGAGGCCACAGAATACAGTAGATGACCCTGACAGGCTCGCAGGTGAAATATTGCATCACCTGGAAAAACTGTTTAGGGCCCTGAATAGTGGTGAGGGAGGAAGTGAAGGGGTAAGTGTAGCATTTGCCCTACTTGCGGGGATAAGTGACAGGAGGAAGATCCGTGGACAAGGGAATCCTGGAGAGGAAAGCAGACACCGGAGGGGGGAGTGAGGGAATGATGTGTTTACTAGTAGGATCCTGTTGAAAATGGCAGAAGTTATGGTCAATGATATGCTGGATGCAGAGGTTTATGGGGAGGTAAGTGAGGACAAGGGTAACTCCGTTTTTCCGAGGGAAGATGGGTTAAGGTTGGATGTCCAGGAAATGGAGGAGATGTGCGTGAGCGCAGCTTTGTTGGTAGAGAAAGGGAACCCTTTTTTTTAAGAGAAGGACATCACAAATGTTCTGGAATGGAAAGCCTCATTCTGAGAACAGATGTGGTGGAGACAGAGGAAATGAGAAAAGGGAATAGCATTTTTATAAGTGACAGGGTGGGAAGAGGTGCATATAGTCAAGATAGCTGTGAAAGTCAATATGCTTAGAAAAGATATCAGCTGACAGTCTGTCTCTAGAGATGGAGACAGTTCAAGAAAGGGAAGAGGTGTCAGAGATGGACCAAGTAAATTTGAGGGAAGGGTGGAAATTGGAGGCAGAGTTGAAGAAGTTGATAAGCGCTGCATGGGTGCAGGAAGCAGCACTAATGCACTGGGGCTCTGGATTTCTAGCATCTGCAGACTATCTTGTTTATGTAAATATTAAAACATTTAAATTAAAATTTAATTCATTATATATTGAAATATTCATTGTGATGGAGATTTAAATTTGTATTGAGTCTAAAAGGCTCTTGAAACAATAATTATAGTATTTTGCACTCTTTTAAAAACTTACCTTGCCTTCATGTAGTAAAACTTATTTCAGAGTATTTTACAGAAAGCCTAGAACACTAATATCAGAAAATTTCATCATTTCTACCTGCTTCCCCTAAATGTGTTGGTAGCAGTTGCAGAACAGCCCATCCATGCCGGGAACTTCCAATATTTCCATGTTAAACTATGAATGTTTTTGGCAGTTTCATAGAGTAATGACAACAAACACCCGCCATTAGTCTCATGAGGAAGGTTTCCAGGGCGCAGGCCTGGGCAAGGTTGTATGGAAGACCGGCAGTTGCCCACGCTGTAAGTCTCCCCTCTCCACACCACCAATGTTGTCCAAGGGAAGGGCATTAGGACCCATACAGCTTGGCACCAGTGTCATCGCAGAGCAATATATGGTTAAGTGCCTTGCTCTCAACACGCTGTCTCAGCCAAGGCTCAAACTAGCGACCTTCAGATCACTAGATGAATGCCTTAACCACTTGGCCACACGCCAAGTAGTGTTCTTATTGCACACGTTAAACAAGGCCACTATTCCAATTAATAAGTGCCTGTGAATCCAGAGTACAGACACTGACTGTTCTCATTATGAATCCGCTAGACCTAAAATTATGTCACAGGATCCTATTAACAACAAAACACATTTATACACAAGTTTTAACCAAGTAAAGTGCCTAAGGTGCTTTACCAAAATGAGATGAGGTGTAGTTTGGTTGTGTTATGAAATGGTAATGCTTCTCAGCAATGATGTGGATATACCCGTTCTCCGGAATTCCCACCCCCACTCTAACTCTTTCTCCTTTAATATGGTGACTAATATCGCAATTCCTTGACCAAATAATTGATCATCTGCACAAGTATGTTCTTTGTCAATTTTATATGAGGATGTTCATGTCAGATGCATTAAATTGCTTAGCAAAGCTGTTATTGTAGAAAATGCCACGGTAGGGTAGTGATTAGCGTGATGCTATTGCATCTCGGGGCGTTCTGCAGTTCAGTTCTGGTCACGTTCTACAAGGAGTCTTTCTATATCCTCCCCGTGGAATGTGTGAGTTTTCTCTGGGTCCTCTGGTTTCCTCCCACGAACCAAAGGCATACCTAGTCAGTTAATTCATCATTGTAAATTGTCCTGTGATTAGGTTAGGGTTAATCGGGTTTGTTGGGGGTTGCTGGGGTGGGGTGGCATAGCTCAAAGGCCCGGAAAGGACTACTCTGCTGTATCACTAAATATAGTAATAAAATAATCTACAAATACATTTTTTCAAACCACCCTCTAGATATAGGGATCACCTCAAAGGCCAGTATTTGTTCTCCATTTCTGGGGGCCTTGAAAACATTGGCCTACTGTGCTGTTAGGTTCAAAATTCAGGGACGTGAGCCAGTTCACACAAAGGAATAGCAAATTATAGATAGGGCGGTGTGTGGCTTTGTAATGGCATTCAAAAGTGCTTTGGAACAGATTTTGCCAATTGTGCTAATACATCCTGTGGAATTTTCCACATTGCAGCAAAGTGAACTAATGGGAGTATGAGTGTGTGTATGTCGGGTAGTGAACTAATCTATTTTCTTTGTCCACTATAAAGGCAAATGCAATATATTTCAATATACTAGAGACACAAAAATACATACAGCTAGTAATGAATTTTGATTTAAAAACAAAAAGAGATGTGGCTGTGACATTGAGCCATTAAGTAACAATCCTGATGCAGGTCTTTGATCTGAAACATTACGATTCCTTTCCTCTTCCAGATGCTGCTGACCCACTGAGTTCCTCCAGCAGATTGCTGGTTGCTCCATATTTCATTGAACACCTGACTTGTTTCCTACAGAATAAAAACAGAAAATGTAGGAGTCACTCAACAGATCAGGAAGCATCTGTGTAAAGAGGAACAGTTAATGTTTCAGGGCTAAGAATCTTCATGTTTCCAGTGTGTTTTTTTTTACTTCAGATTTGTAGGATCTGTGATTCTTTCACTTTTTGTTTGTAAATGCTAAAGAAGCTTTAAGAGCTCAAGATGAGAAGTTCACCATAGTTGGGTAGCCAAATGGCTAATTCATTTTAGTTTCTGATCAGTGATTTCCCTTGGATATTGACGGTGGGAGATGTGATAACAGCAATGCTATTGAATATCAAATAGAATGATAATTCTACCTTGTTTCAAGGGCAGATTTTTACCTAGAAATAGTATGCCTCAAATGTTTTTTGCCATATCAGTTGATTAATATTACTTAGTAAATAGACATAAACTGCTTTGTTATTGGGGTAAATTCATTGAACACTTCCAACCATGTGATGGAGGAAAGCTGATTGAAAAAGCGACTGAAAATATCTGGGCTTAATAGCTATCAACACAAAGAACTTAGTTAAAAGTTGTATATAAATCGAAGTAAAACGTCCCAGCTGCTTCATAGAAAAAGTGACTTGAGGCACCTGACCAAAGCTGTTTTGGAAGTCATTGGTTTTATGGATCATTTGAAACAAAAATCAATAATTAGATTTAGACAATTCCTAATTGCAGATATTATAAGGGTTGTAACATTGTAAAAATATAATATAAAAGAGAAGTGTCTTGACCAAATTTCTAAGATGTACAATGTACCTTGTGTTGCTCAGGGAAGCTGACTTGGTCCCTCACTCTTGTACATGGGAGACATCATTAGATCGCATAAACTTGATTTCCACAGTTATGCAGGTGACACACAATTGTATATCTCAGCTGAGCCTGATGATAATACCCAATCTTCTCTGACTTCTGGGTATGGCTACAATAAACAAATGGATGAGCAATCTACTGTGATGAAGTGCTTCGAGAGTTTGGTCATGATTAGAATTAACTCCTGCCTGAGCAAGGACAGGGATCCACTGCAATTTGACTACTGCTACCAACAGGTTTACAGCAAACTCAGGTCTTCCAGTCTAGTAAAGGTGGTACCAAGTTGTGATGTCCATCGATTGTGGCTCAGAATTAGTAGCTTTGTAAGTTCATGGGGATGGTCATAATTTACTGGCATAATTTACGTATTACTATTTAACTGCTTATGGTTCTATTATATGAAAACCAATTTCCCCCGGGATCAATAAAGTATGACTATGACTATGGTTTGGGGGACAGCACGTGGAGTTAGGGGTCAGTTTAGGTTTTAGGGAAGAGATGAGGGAGAATTAGAAGTTGTGGCAATAAATGATAATCGGGCAGAAGCTGGTGTTCAGAGTCCAGGTCTGAGCACTTTGTGGTTGAAGATCAGCAATCTTGGAGGTCAGGTCAGCAAATGCCAGGCCAGAGTTCCATGCTGGCAGGATTCATTTGGGCCAGTGAACCCCACCAGTCAGCGAGTCACAGGGTCAGAGATTTATGCAAGTCCAGAAGTTGGGAACTGAAGGTAAGTGTCCCATGATCGCAGAGTCCCTGGGGTCAAAACCCAGAAGTCAGTAAAGTCCAGAGGGCGGCAAAGCCAGAGGCCCGATGTCTAAGAGTTCAGGACCAACAATTGAATCTGAGATCAATCTTGTGGCTTTCCACTTGGCCTTGGACCACCTGGAGAACAGCAATACCTATGTTAGGCTGCTGTTCATCAATTATGGCTCAGTGTTCAACACCTTCATTCCTTCTGTGCTAATTAACGTGTTTCAAAGCCCACTCCTCTGCTCTCACTAGACTCGATGCTTTGTGGGGGCTAGCCACAGTGCAAACACCATCTTATAAATTTACCAATGACACTACTGTTGGTAGAATGTCAAATGGCAACAAGGCATACAGGAGTCTGATAGATCAGCAAGACCAAGGAACTATTGTGGTGTGGTGTTACATCGATTCTATTATGGTTATTGGATTTACTGAGTATGCCCACAAGAAAACAAATCTCAGCGTTGTATATGGTAACATATATGTACTTTGATAATAAATTTACTTTGAAATTTGAGGAAGTATGGTGGAGAGCATTCTGACTGGTTGTTATTGCCTAGTATGGCGGCTCCAATGCATAGGCTTGAAAAAGGGTTGTAGACAGCCAGCTCCCATCACGGGAACAAGCCTTCCACCTTTTAAATGCGGTGCCTCAAGGTGCCATCTATCATTAGGGACCTTCACGATCTGGGACATGACCTCTTCTCATCACTACCCTCAGGGATGAGGTACAGGAGACTGAAGATGCACACTAAATGTTTTAGCAACATCTTTGTCTCCTCTGTCATCTAATTCCTGAAAGGTCTATGAACACTACCTCACTATTACTCTTTTGCACTTTATTTATATTTTTAATTGTAACTTATAGTAATTTTTATGTCTTGCACTGTACAGCTACCACAAAACAACAAATGTCATGACACGTCAGTAATAATGAACCTGATCCTGATATACTTGAAAGATTTCTGGACATAAAATGCATGAGGTGATGTCAGGAGAGATTGGAGAACAGTGTTTGCATGACATCAGTCACAATTGTATCAAGATGAGTCTTGAAGGGCTGAATGCCTGTCTTCTACTTTATTATATCTCTCCAGTGTTAGTAGCAGAATATTTGGGGCGTTATCACTTGGTGTACTTTGAGTCTCTGCTTATCTCTAGATGTGAAAGACCCCATGGCTGCTGTTTTACAATCATTAAGCTGGATAAAAATGCAAAGATTTATGAGAACGTTGCCTGGACTCAGCTGCCTATATTATAGACAGGGGATGGGCAGGCTAGAATTTTATTCGTTGTAGCATATATATAACCTTATAAAAGTGTAACATCTTGGGGGGCTATCAACAAGGGAAATGGACAGTCTTTTTCCCAAGAACAGAGAATTAAAACCTAGAGGAAATAGGTTTAAGTTGAAAGGAACGGAGGGCAACTATTTCACTGAGAGTTTGGTCCATGTATAGAACAAACTGCTGGAGGTTGTGGTCGAGGTAGGTACAATAACACTTAAACGACACTTGGACAGGTACATGGAAAGGTTTAGAGGGATAATGAGCCAAATATGGGCAAATAGGGCTAGATTGGTGTCCTGGTTGGCATAGAAGATTTAGCCTGAAGGGCTTGTTTCTATGCACTGTTACTCTGACTTGAAAATAAGAAGAAAAAATTAAAACCTAGGCATTGCTTAATCAGGCCAGTGTAAGTAAACAAACACAATAATTGACGAATAGGCAAGAGTAATGATTTCTGAAGTTGCGGATGGCTTCAAATAGGCAGTGTAATAGTTGTTTGATCAATTAGAAATGAGTTAAGAGGTATGAAAGGCTTAGGTGATAGATTCAGCAATAAATCATCTTGGGTGCAAAGTAGGGCTATCATAGTAATGGAATCCAAACTCATTTTGGGTCAGGCATGATTTCCAGATGGCACAATCTTGTTTTGTTACAAATGATTGCCAAGGGTTAATTTAGTGGCCTGAGAACAGCTTGCACTGGGGACTAAAAGCCATCAGTCTTCCGAATATTTGTTGGAAGGAATTGATATTTATCCATACAGTGTCACAAATCAGAAATGGTAAAGGGATCTCCGGGTCCGGACAAGATATTCCCTAGGACTTTGAGGGAAGTTAGTGTAGAGATAGCAGGGACTCTGACAGAAATATTTCAAACGTCATTAGAAACGGGAATGGTGCCGGAGGATTGGCGTATTGCTCATGTGGTTCCATTGTTTAAAAAGGGTTCTAAGAGTAAACCTAACAATTATCAGCCTGTGAGTTTGACGTCAGTTTTGGGTAAATTGATGGAAAGTATTCTTAGAGATTGTATATCTAATTTTCTGGATAGACAGAGTGTGATTAGGAACAGTCAACATGGATTTGTGTGTGGAAGGTCATGTTTGACAAATCTTATTAAATTTTTGATGAGGTTACAGTACTAAGAAAGTTGATGAGGGTAAAACGGTGGATGTTGTCTATATGGACTTCAGTAAGGCCTTTGACAAGGTTACACATGTAATATGGTAGTAGTAAAATGGATTCAGCTGTGGCTAGATGGGAGATGCCAGAGAGTAATGGTGGATAACTCTGTGTCAGATTGGAGGATGGTGTGTAGCGGAGTGCCTCAGGGATCTGTACTGGGTCCAATGTTGTTTGTAATATATATTAATGACCTGGATGATGGGGTGGTAAATTGGATTAGTAAGTATGCAGATGACACTAAGATAGGTGGTAGGTAGATACTAAGATGATGAGGTAGGTTTTCAAAGCTTGCAGAGAGATTTAGGACAGAAGAGTGGGCTGAAAGATGGCAGATGGGAGTTTAATGCTGAAAAATGTGAGGTGCTACATTTTGGTAGAACTAATCAAAATAGGACATACATGGTAAATGGTAGGGCATTAAAGAATGCTTTAGAACAGAGGGATCTAGGAATAATGGTGCATAGTTCCCTGAAGATGGAATCTCATGTGGATAGGGTGGTGAAGAAAGCTTTTCGTTTGCTGGGCTTTATTAATCAGAGCATTGAGTATAGGAGTTGGGATGTAATGTTGAATTTGTATAAGGCATTGGTAAGGCCAAATCTGGAGTATTGTGTACAGTTCTGGTCACCGAATTATAGGAAAGATGTCAATAAAATTGATGGAGTACAGAGGAGGTTTACTAAAATGTTGCTTGGGTTTCATCTCCTAAGTTACAGAGAAAGGTTAAACAAGTTCGGTCTTTATTCTTTGGAGCGTAGAAGGTTGAGGGGGGACTTGATAGAAGTGTTTAAAGTTATGAGAGGGATTGACAGAGTTGACGTGGTTAGACTTTTTCCATTGAGAGTGGGGAAGATTCAAACGAGGGCATGGGTTGAGGATTAGAGGACAGAAGTTTAGGGGTAACATGAGGGGGAACTACTTTACTCAGAGAGTGGTAGCTGTGTGGAACGAGCTTCCAGCAGAAGTGGTTGAGGCAGGTTCTATGTTGTCATTTAAATTGGATAGATATATGGATAGGAAAGGAATGGAGGGTTATGGGCTGAGTGCAGGTCAGTGGGACTAGGATAGGGTAAGAGTTCGGCACGGACTAGAAGGGCCGAGATGGCCTGTTTCCATGCTGTAACTGTTATATGGTTTTACGGATCGAGAAAGGGTGGTAAAGTAGAAATGTTAGGATCAGGCAAAGAACAGCAAAAAGGGAAGGTATAGCAGGGGATTCTCTGGTTACAGCTGAATAGGTAAAGGTGGAACCAGCAAATGCAATGGCTGATTGATATTGGAAAATGGTTGAAAAAGGATGGTATGGTCTGCCAAATAAAAAGTCAAAAACAGGACAAGAATGGAAAAAGGCCTACACTGCCCTTTGTTAAAGTCTTAAAACATCATTTGTGATTCTAATAGCCTATTCTAGGGTTAGAAAATAGATCCAAGGTTGTTTAATGTCATTTCCAGTGACAGGTGGAATTCCACAAAAGGTGGGCATTGTTTGGAAAGGGACACCATATCCAACAAGGAACAGTAAAAGGTGTTTAGTTTACAAGTACAGATGGATTATTTTGGGAATGATTTGAAAGACTGTGGGGAAAACATTTGAAGACTTTCAGCTAGCAATCTCCTGAGGTTGAGTTTATTATTGCAGGATCTTTTCAGCTGCTGTATTGGTGTTATCTCCTGAGAATGTAATGACGGTATTCAAATAAACATTGCCATTTATGCCTAATCCAACTCAGATCGATTTTACCCTTTAATGTCACCCTTGATCAAATATTGCCTTCAATTAAAGTCAATCAATCTTACCTATAGAATTCAGTTATTTTATACTTGCTTCCACCATGTGTCTGGATAGGTGTGTATCTGAGATCCAGTGACTGGATGAATGCCAAGGGTGCCAAAGCAGAAAGGGTGTGAGGGTGTAAAGGAGTGATCTGTGAGAAGGGAAGAAACTCTTAAGATGTACAGAGTCACTGGGATGGACTACTCCTCAAGTTCAGATGGGAAAGGGAGCAAGATAGATTTTTTTAAAAAAGTGAAGCAAAGGGTAGAGGAGCCAGTGAGGGAGATGGTAACTGTGTAGTAAACATGGAAAGGAAGTTCGTGCATGAAAGGACAGATCACAAAAACTGATACAGGGAGTGACAGCATCAAGGTCAGAAAGGTAGAAAAAAAATGAAAGAATTTTTTTTAATGTGTAGCTTGGATTGGAAATGAGGAATAAGAAAACATGAGATTGAGCAATACAGAGGAACAGAGAAATGAGGAAGAAAGACATTGGGAAAGAGTGGGATTAGGGTGAGGGTAAAGGAAATGTGAAAGAAAACTGCATGGACAAGACTATGACAGAAAAGTCAGCAAGAAATTAAGAAATAAGAACAAAAACATGGAGGAAAAGACAGGGATCGAGAATGAGCAACATGTTAAGAGGGCCAGGCCGAGAATTATGTAAATTGAAATGGAGTGTGAAATAAATAAAGTAGCAAAGATAGCAAAACTCGTGTTACTTTGGTATTTCATGATTCTTTTCCCCAATAAGATAAAGGGGCTGACCATTTGGTCCATTGCGTCTGCTCTGCCATTTAATGATAGCTGATCCAATTTTCCTCTCAGCCTCGATCTCCTGGCTTGTCTCCATATCCCTTCATGCCCTGACCAATCAAGAATTTATCAATCTCTGTCTTTAATACACATAAAGATTTGGCCTCCGCAACTGTCTGTGGCAGAGAATCTCACAGATTCACCACTCACTGGCTAAAGAAATTTCTCATCTCCGTTCTAAAAGGACGCCGCTCTGTTCTGAGGCCGTGTACTCTGGTCTTAGACTCTCTCACCATCCTCTCAACAGCCACACGGCCTTTCGCCATTCGATAGGGTTGAATGAGGTCGCCCTTCATTCTTCTGAATTCCAGCTAATACAGGCCCAGAGCCATCAAACGCTCTTCTTAGAACAAGCCGTTCAAACCTGGAATCATTTTCGTGACCCTCATTTAAAAACCCTCTCCAGTTTCAGCACATCCTTTCCAAGATGAGGGGTCCCAACTTTAAAACACGGTGATGTGTTTTAAACTTTTTTCCCACTTTCCCAGTTCTGGCGCAGGTTTTAATTTCGAGCTGAAACTCAAGTTTTCTTTTTCGCAAAATTTGTTCGATCTGCTGAACGTCTCCCCTACTTTCTGTTTTAATTTTGGACTTTCGGCATATGCAGTTTCTTTTAAACACACGCACCGAGAAATGATAGCAAAACAGTGAGCTGCAACGCCCTGAGGAAAGTCCCTGTCGGCCGAAGGCGGGCTGTCAGGGGCGGCCGTTTGTTTACGGCTTTGAGTTAACCGCGCAGCCGCACTCGGTGCTGCTGTGGCGAGGAGAGCCGGAAATCGGACGCGGGGACTTTCCGTCGGTCCAGGGGCAGGGCCGCCGAGCGCCCGGCGGTCAGTTCGGAGAGGAGGGGCAGAGAAAGGGAGGAGGTGATGAGCCATTTTCCGCAAACGGCGGTGGTTTTTGGGCTGAAGGAGAGATATTTCCATGAAGCGAGTAAGTCTTATCTGATGCGCGGGCTAAGTTGGTACTTTTGTAAACGTCATTGGAAATGGTGGTCTGCTGAAACTGAAAGGTCCAGTTTAATTTAGCTGTGAAATTACTTTAGTAGGTAATGCTCTGGAGGCAGTACGGTTAAGTGGCCACCCATCTGGAGGTTCCTTTTGACATAAACCGGAATAACTTGCTTTTGAATCAGAAGTGGGGGAGGGGAAGAGAACATTTTGTCTTGATGGCAACTTCCTCTCTGGCAAATTCGATCATTTGTCAAACGGTTGTAAAAGAAAAGTAAGACAGCTGTTCAGGTAAGACTTGGGATCCAGTTTTCCTTTGTGTAACCTGGGCGTCGTTGTCGAGCTCAGTATAAATAGCCCTTGAGAAGGTGGCAGTCGGCTGTCTTGAACCGATGAATTGCTTCTGATGAAGGGTGTTGGCCTGGTTCGTGCGGGACGGTGTGGGGGAGAAAGAAATGAAGGTTTCCAGAATTTTGATCCGACGGTTTTTGTAGAAATGGCTACTTATTTCCAGATTAATAGGACGTGTGAAACGGGAAATCGGTAGGTAGTGGTGTCCCTACTCATCTGTGTGATAGAATTTGCAAGTGTAAGTGTTGTCGGATTAGACCATAAAGTGTAGGAGCAGAATTAGGTCGTTTGCCCATTCTTCTGCCTTCTGCTGGTAACCTTTGACGACCTGATTAATTATGACCTTTTCAACCTCCATCTTCGGTATACCAGACGACGTGGCCTGCACAGCAGTCTGTGGCAATAAATTCCACGGATTCACCACCGTCTAGGGAAAGAAAATTTTCCTCATCTCTGTTCTAAATGGACGTCTCTCAATTGAGGCTGTGTCCTCTGGTCCTAGACAACCCCCAACAGGAAACATCCTCTCTATCTAAGCCTTTTAATATTTGATGTATTTCAGTGAGATCTCTCATTGTTCTAAACTCCAGTATGTATAGGGCCAGAGCCATCAAATACTCTTCATATGTTAATCCTTTCATTCTTACGATCATTTTCCTGAACCTCCTCTGGACCCTCTCCAATGCCAACACATCCTTTCTTAGATTAGGGGCCCCAAGCTGCATCAATACTCTCGCAATGTGACCAATGTCTTATAAAGCCTCAGCATCACATCCTTGCTTTTATATTTGAGTTCTCGAAATGAATGCTAACATTGCATTTGCCTTCCTTGCCACAGACTCAACCTGCAAGTTACCTTTAGGGAATCCTGCACAAGGACTCACAAGTCCCTTTGCAACTCCTGACTTTTGAACTTTCTCCCCATTTAGAAAATAGTCTACGCCTTTATTCCATGTGGCAAAGTACCTTACCATGCACTTCCTTACACTATATTCCATCTGCCACTTTGCCCATTTCCCCCAATCTCCTCCTGCAGGCACCTTGCTTTCTCAACACTACCTGCCCTTCCAACTGTCTTCATATCATCTGCAAATTTGGCCACAAAGCCATCAATTCCTTCATCCCAATCATGGACATATCACATGAAAAGAAGTGGTCTCAACATTGACCTATGTGGCATACCACTAGTCACTGGCAGCCAAACAGAGAAAGCTCCTTGTATTCCCAACTTTTACCTCCTGCCAGTCAGCCAATCTTCTATCTATGCTGGTATCTTTCCTGTAATACCATGGGCTCTTACCTTGTTCAGCAGCCTCAGGTGTGGCACCTTGTTAAAGGCCTTATGAAAATCCAAATAAACAACATCCATTGACTCTCCTTTGTCTATCCTGCTTGTTAATTCCTCAAAGAATTCCAACACATTTGTACAGCAAGATTTCCCCTTAGGAAACCATGCTGACTTTGACCTATTCTATCACCTGCCTGCAAGTATGCTGAAACTTAATCCTTAATAATAGACTCTAACATCTTTCCAACCATGGAAGTCAGAATAACTGTCCAATAATTCTTCTAGCATTGAAAAATCAATACTAATGCCTCCACAATCTCTTCAGCTACCTCTTTCAGAACCTTGGGATATAGTCCAGGTGACTTGCCTATCTCAGACTTCTCAACTTCCCAAGCAACTTCTCCTTAGTATTAGCAACAACACTCATTTCTGCCCCCTGATACTCACATTTTGGGCATTCTGCTAGTGTCTTCCACAGTGAGACTGATGCAAAATGCTTATTAAATATTATAGTCTGGAGAAGTAACTGCAGTCCACTTTCTGTATAGTACATACCTTTTTGTGCTGTTGGTGGAGGATGAATGTTTAACTGTGTGCCAGTCACTCTACTGCTTTTGACTTTCTTGAGTTCTTGGCACTGCACTCAAGGCCAGTAAAAAGTATTCCATAATTCTGCAGACTTGTGTCTTGGACCATAAAACTCTGATAATCCCAGGAAATTTTGGGATTTTGCAGGGCCATCAGGTTTTCTGGACTCTTGGATGAATACTCAAATTGACCTTTTAAATGTTTCATAGTATTATGGTAAATTTTTCAGTAAGTCAGTTAAGTGGGAAAGGAATATGGGAGCCAGGCCTTAGTGAATGGAAAAGGAACACAGCAAATATCATCTGGTAAATCGGATGCCAAACCATTGAACTTCTGAGTTGTTGGATAGTTGGATTATTTTTAATGTTGGAAAGTCTTTGGAATGTCAGGACATGAATAGCTTCCATTAGATTCCCTGCCTCTGTCTTGTCCTCTTAGCCATAGTGGCTGGTCAATTTGATTTTTGGTTAGTGGTAGCCTGTAGGCAATTGATAGTCAGTGATTTGGTAATGGGAAGGATCATAGAACAGTACAGAACAGGAACAGGTCCCTTGTCCCACAATGTTGTACCGATCCAAATAAATAAGTAATCAATAGCCAACTAACTAATCCCCACTGCCTACACAATACCATATCCTTCCGTTTTCCTCACATTCATGTGCCTATGTTCTGCCTCTGTCTCCAACCCAGACACTCCAAGCACCCAGCACTCTTGGTGGGGGGGTGGAACTTGCCCCTCAAATCTACTTTCTGTCACCTTAAATGCAATGTCCTCAGGATTTAGACACCTCAGCCCTGGGAAAACGATATTGTCTGTCTTTTCTATCTATGCCTCTCATAATCTTTATAAATCTCTATCAGATTACCCCTCGGCCTCCACCACTCCAAAGAAAACAACCCAAGTTTGTCCAGCCTTTTGTTATGCACATGCCCTCAATCTAGGCAGCGTGCTGGTAAAGCACTTCTGTACCCACTTCAAGCCTTGGCATCCAAAACTGTATGCAATACTCCAGATGCAGCCAACCTAAAGTTTTATTATACTGCAACATTCTGGTGTTTGAACTGAATGCCTCGACTAATAAAGGCCTGCATGCAATCAGCCGCCGTAACTACTCTATCAACCTGTGTAGCCGTTTTAAGGGAACTATGAACTTGGACCCCAAGATCCCTCTGCTCCTCAACATTATTTAAAGTCTTACCCTTGACTTTTTTTGACTTTGCTTTAAAATATCAAAGGTTAAGTTATTAGAGGGAGTCATTACATATTAACTTTTGCTACTTGTCATCTCATGCTTTAAATTTGTTTAGTCCTTGTGGCATGCAGGCATAGGCTGCTTCAAAATGACGACAAATTGTGATTGCAATTCCACATTTAATTTTGAGATATAAACAACATGACTAATCAGTGGGTCAGGTAATTTTGTGAAGAGAGAGAATGTTTCTTATTGACATTCATCAGAACGGAAAATTTAGAAATTAATCAGCTTGGAAGTTCAGTGAGGCTACACGTTGTATTATGCACGGTTTTGGTTTCCTTACCCAAAAAGGATAATATTGCTAGACAGGAAATGCAAAAATATACCTTATTATTTCCTTGTTGGTGGATAAGCTAGAAAGCTGTATTTATAGAGTTTTGGTCTTTTGTTATGTGCTGTGTCATATGACGTAGGCAATCATGGTCTTTCCATGACCATGATTGTTCTTGGAAAATTTTTCTACAGAAGTAGCTTGCCATTGCCTTCTTCTAGGACAGTGTTTCTACAAGGTGGGTGACCCCTACCATTATCAATACTCATCAGAGATTGTCTGGTGTCAGTGGTCGCATAACCAGGATTTGTGATTTGCACCGGCTGCTCCCATGGCTTCATGTGACAATGATTCGGGGGGGTGGGGTGGGGTGGGGGGGAGGCTAAGTAGGTGCTACACCTTACCCAAGGATGATCTGCAGGCTTGCGGAGGGAAAGAGTTCCTTACACCTCCTTTGGCAGAGATTTATCTCCACCCTGCCACCCATCCCTAGAGTTTACCTTCCTTTAATATCTAGATTAAGACTTGAGTCATGCAAAATTCTTTAAGGACTTGACTATAAGGAGCATGTTTCCTGTGGCTAAACAATGCAGAACTAGGGGTGATAGTGTGAAAATGAAGGCATGCACCATTTAGGGCTAAAATTTGTTATTTCTTCACTTTATTTTCTACTGCAAAGGACTGTAGGAGATCAGTCAAATATGTCAGTAGGTGGACATTGGCTAAATCAAGGGGTATGTGGGTATGGCAGGAAAATTGTGTTGAGATGGAAAATCAGCCTCGTTCTTGTTGAATAGAAGAGCAGCTTGATGAACCAATAGCTTTTTCCTGCCAGTTGTACTTCTTAAGGATGAAATGCGTGGAGAATAGAGCTGAGGTATTGTGAGGCTGGTGCATTGGCTAGATAGATAGAGAATGAAATTCAAAGCTGACCAAAAAATAGAATGTGCCAAAGGCAGGAATATGACATTTAGCGCAGGATAATTATTTTAAAGAAAACACGCTTTATTTGTCACATGTACATCAAAACTTAGAATGAAAACTTGCATCAAATCAAATCAGCATGTGCTAGCAGCCCGCAAGTATCACCACGCTTTTGGTGCCAATATAACATGCCCACGTTTACTAATCCTAATCGCTATATTTTTGGACTGTGGGAGGAAACCCATGCGGCATGCCTTATTCTGATTGTCGAAAGTCTGTTCCATTATGATTGGTTAGTGTAGAAGCTGCAGCTGCTTTTCCCATTGGATAGATGCCCGTTGTCCAGTTTCAAATATCCTGGGTATATAAAATTGCATGTGGAAGGGACTTTCTCTCTTCCTTTGTTTAAGGCAAGATCACTGGGAAGGTTTGCTCTGCGTGCACTTTTAACTAAGTATGTTTGTTGAGTGTTCAAATTTGTAGTGTCTGTAACTTGGGGACATGAATGTTTGAGTTTTTACTGTTTGTAAATAAAAGATTAATATACCTATTCACAGAGAGTGCTTTCTGTATCACTTGCCAGACCTACGAACCCGATTCAGTATTACACGGGGAGAATGTACGTCTTACGGGCAATGGCAGGAATTATCCTGATTGATAATCATTGGCGTAAGGTCATGGCCGATATGTTACCTTAGGACTACTTTCCTACACTTACCTCAAGATGCTTTAGGCCCTTAAAACTTGAAAATATTTTGATGCTAGTCTTGAATATATATTGTGACTGATCTTTTACAGCCCTCTTGGGCAAGGAATTCTAAAAATTCACAACCGGTGGAAAAAAATAACTTGTTATTTGGGACTGATTCTAGCCAAAGAAAACTTCATCTTCATATAAGCCCTAAAATCTTATATGTTTCTGTGTGATCACCTTGTATTCTTTTAATCTCAAGAACATAATCCCATTTGCTTTTCTCTTTGTGTTGAAAAATTTGACATCCAGGAATCAATGTTTTGAATCTTTGCCACACTTTCTCTTGACAAATGGATCGTTCCTTGAGTATTAGGTCCTGAATTTCACAAAGCGTTCTGGGTGTAACCTTGCTAGGGCTCTATATCATTGGAGCAAAATATCTGTACTCTTGCTATAAAGAACAGCAATCATCTGCTGTTTATTTGCTTGACATACCTGTTCGTTGCTACCTTTTAGTGATTTGGATGAGAGGACATCTGAGTCCCTCTAGACAATAACAAAGTGTTGCACTTTTGTATGAAGGTTGCAAATCAGCAATTCAAAGTGGAGCAGTCAATTCCAAAAGGGATATGAGAACAGATATCAGTGCGTAAAAATGTTTAATTTGTTCAAAATAGGACAAGTTGGGATCGTTGGAAGAAATGGGACCATGTGCTTGAAAGATAGACGTGCAGCGTTACATAGAAACATAGAAAATAGGTGCAGGAGTAGGCCATTAGGCCCTTCGAGCCTGCACCGCCATTCAGTATGATCATGGCTGATCATCCAACTCAGAACCCTGCTTTCTCTTCATACTCCCTGATCCCTTTAGCTACAAGGGCCATATCTAATTCCCTCTTAAATATAGTCAATGAACTGGCCTCAACTGTTTCCTGTGGCAGAGAATTCCACAGATTCACCACTCTCTGTGTGAAGAAGTTTTTCCTCATCTCGGTCCTAAAAGGCATCCCCTTTATCCTCAAACTGTGACCCCTTGTTCTGGACTTCCCCAACATCGGGAACAATCTTCCTGCATCTAGCCTGTCCGATCCCTTTAGGATTTTATACGTTTCAATAAGATCCCCCCTCAGTCTTCTAAATTCCAGAGAGTATAAGCCTAGTCGATCCAGTCTTTCATCATAGGAAAGTCCTGCCATCCCAGGAATCAATCTGGTGAACCTTCTTTGTACCCCCTCTATGGCAAGAATGTCTTTCCTCAGATTAGGGGACCAAAACTGCACACAATACTCCAGGTGTGGTCTCACCAAGGCCTTGTACAACTGCAGTAGTACCTCTCTGCTCCTGTACTTGAATCCTCTCGCTATAAATGCCAGCATACCATTCGCCTTTTTCACCACTTGCTGTACCTGCATGCCCACTTTCAATGACTGGTGTACAATGACACCCAGGTCTCGTTGCACCTCCCCTTTTCCTAATCGGCCACCATTCAGATAATAATCTGTTTTCCTGTTCTTGCCACCAAAGTGGATAACCTCACATTTATCCAAATTAAATTGCATTTGCCATGAATTTGCCCACTCACCTAACCTATCCAAGTCACCCTGCATCCTCTTAGCATCCTCCTCACAGCTAACACTGCCGCCCAGCTTCGTGTCATCCGTAAACTTGGAGATGCTGCATTTAATTCCCTCGTCTTAAGTCATTAATATATATTGTAAACAATTGGGGTCCCAGCACTGAGCCTTGCCTTACCCCACTCGTCACTGCCTGCCATTCTAGAAAGGTCCCGTTTATTCCCACTCTTTGCTTCCTGTCTGCCAACCAATTCTCTATCAACATCAATACCATACCCCCAATACCGTGTGCTTTAAGTTTGCACACTGATCTCCTGTTGGAGCAAGAAAATCAGGAAGAACCTTCACAAACCCGTAGTTTGATATCAACTGGAGTATTTGCCCAAATGAGGGTGTAGCACTTTTTAAAAAAAAACAATATTAAAGACAGTCTGAGAGATTTATCTGGATTATTTATTAGGATTATTACAAGAATTATCCTGGGATAATTCTCATGAACCACCTTCAATGCCAGTACATCCTTTCTTACAGAAGTGACCCAAAACTGCTCACAACACTCCACAAGTGCAGTCTGATGAATGCATTATAAGGCCTTAGCATTACATCATTGCTCTTGTTTTGAGAGGACTAGAATACGAATGTTAACATTGCATTTGCCTTACTTACCACCAACAAGTTAACCTTTAGGGCATCCTACACAAGAACTCCCATGTTCCTTGGTACCTCTGATCTCTGAACAGCTCCCAGTTTAGAAAATGGTGTAAGCCTATTCCTTCTACGAAGTGCATCACCATACCCTTCCTTACACTATATTCTGTTTGCCACTTCTTTGACCATTCTCTTAATTTAAGTTCTTCTGCAGACGCACTGCATCCTCAACACTATCTGTCATTCCACCAAGTAAACACCATCCACTGACTCTCCTTGGTCTATCCTGTCTGTATTGGATTCTTAAATAAGGAATGGGTAACATTGGCTGAGGTTTTAATATCCAGCATGTTTCACTGCCTTTGAGAGATGTGTAGTGATGAGAAAGGGAGGAAAAGAAATTTGTTTTACATATTTTGGGTAGAAATAAGTAATGATTTAAATATACAACTCTGTATTACTATTTATAGCATGTCTCATTTAATGCTATGGGTGGCAGGGTTGAGATACATCTCTGCCAAAGGAGGTGTAAGGTGCCCTTCCCTCTGCTAGCCTGCAGGTAACACCTGCTTAGCTCGCTGATCAGTGTTACATGAAGCCATAGGAGTGGTGGATGGTGGTATGAGCAGCCATTGCATATCACAAGTCCTGGTTATGTGACCACTGACACCAGGTAGACAATCTGAAGAGTATTGATAATGGTTGGGGTTACCTGTCTTGTAAAGATACTGTCTAGAAGAAAGTAATGGCAAACCACTACTGTAGAAAAATTTGCCAGGAACAGTCATGATCATCGAAAGACCATGATCACTTATGTCATATGACACAGCACAAAATGAACAAACAAAATTTTAGTGCTATAAAATTACTTATTCCTTCATGTGGATTGAAACAAATTTTGACGTATGAAATAATTACTGACCAATGGAATAGTGAATGTATGGATGAAGAATTAAATGAAGATTTTACGAATACTTATAATGTGCTTTGTGTGATATATTGAATCATTCTGTATATGAAGTCTGATTCCTGTAACAGAATCTTTAATTATCTTGTATTTTTATCTGGGATATCTACTATAATGTGGATTGGATAGCCTTAATAGAACAATGGGATGTAGAGTAATACCTAATACAGTGTCTTGTAAAAGTATTCAACCCCCAACCCTTTGTTCACATCAATGACTATTGCAACCAATTATTTTGATCAATTTAACTGAGAACTTTTCTTTGTAAATCCTTTTTAAACAGTAGAGCTCCAAAGAACAGGGAAAATTGTTAAGCATGGAAAAACTAAAAATTCAAAAACTGATAGATAGATATACTTTATTGATCCCGAGGGAAATTGGGTTTCATTACAGCCGCACCAACCAAGAATAGAGCATAAATATAGCAATACGAAAACCACAAATGATCAAACAGCAAAATACAAACTATGCCAGATGGAAAATAAGTCCAGGACCTGTCTATTGGCTCAGGGTGTCTGACCCTCCACGGGAGGAGCTGCAAGTTCAATGGCCACAGGCAAGAACGACCTCCCGTGCCGCCCAGTGTTGTATCTCGGTGGTATATGGCCGCAGTCCAACAGTAAAAAGTTCAATATCCAGTCTACAAACACGCTCCTCGATCGTAATATGACCCGGATTGCACCATCCGTTGTTAACCAGAACAGCAAGCACCCAACTCCTTTACGCTTACCGCTGTCAGTGCACTTCCGGTCAGCCCGAACGGTCTGAAAGCCGTCCATGGAAAAGTTTTGATCGGGTGTGTCCTCGTGCAGCCCCAGTAAAATACATAATACTGCACTCCCGAAATGTTCTCTGACGCCTGGCTAGCGCCGTGGACTCGTCCATTTTATTACCCACCGAACTCCTATTCTCCATAAGTCTCTGTCAGCAGTTCAAAAGTATTCATCCCCCTTTTGTTCAGTACTTGGTTGAACCACCTCTTGCAGCTATTACAGTCGTTTTGGAGAAGTCTCTATATTAGCTTTGCACAAGGTGATGGAGCAAAATTTGCCCATTCCTCCTTGCAAAATTGCTTAAGCTGTGCAAGGTTAATTGGGGAGTGGTGGTGGAGAGCAATCTTGAGGACTTGCCAGAGATGTTTGATCGGGTTAAGATCAGTACTCTGGGTCACTCAAGAATATCAGTTTTCTCCATTTGAAGCTGCCCTATGGTTGATCTGGCAGAGTGCTTTGGGTCGTTGTCCTGGTGAAAGGTGAGCTTCCTCTCCAGTTTAAGCTTTCTGGCAGAGACTGGATTTTATCCAGGATCTCTCTGTACTTAGCAGCATTCATCTTCTCATCAATCCTGTCCAGATTTCCAGTTCCTGCTGCTAAAAAGCATCCCCATAGCATGATCTTCCACTGTACTTTACAGTAGGGATAATATTTCATCGCTGATGTGCAGTATTAGAGTTACATCATACTTATTGCTAAGGTCAAAAAATTCCACTTCAGTCTTATCCGACCACAGGGCCTTCTACCACGTCTTTACAGTATCTTCTGAGTGACGCTTTGCGAGTTCTTTACAGGCCAGGGAATGTTTTTTTAAATATATAGCCAGGGCTGCTTCCTTGCCACTTTCATAGCTGCCCTTTTTGTGCAAGGCTTTAGATTGTGGAGCTATGAACTTCATCTCCAATTGCAGCCACTACTTCTGCAGCTCACTCAGAGTGACTTGGCTTCATAGTAACCTCTTATACATTTGCTGTTTTTGCCCAACAACTAAGTTTCGAGTGGCAGCTGTGGCTGTGGTTTCATAACTTTTCCACATTTCCATGATGGACTGCACTGAACTCCATGGTATGTTCCGTGCTTTTGAAATTGTCTTGACCCCTTCCCCAGATTTGTGCTTCTTTATCATTTCCCTGACTTGCCTTGAATGCTCTTTTGGCTTTGTTTTGGATGGGTCTGTTGAAAATCCACCATACTGTGTTGGACCTTACAGAGAAAGTAGGTATTTATTCAGGTGGTCCTTCAATTTTCTACATCAACAAATTGGATGAGTTGCACCTGAGGAAAGTTAGCGTAATAATTACAGTCTCACTACGTACTGCATCTTCTTGTATAGCAACTGCCCCATCCTGTGCCCTATCACTTTGGTTCCCATCCCCTTGCCAAATCAGTTTAAACTCTTCCCAACAGCTTTAGCAAACCTGCCTGCAAGCATATTGGTCCCCCTCGATTTCAGGTGTAACCCTTCCTTTTTGTACAGGTCATACCTTCTCCAGAAGAGATCCAAGTGATCAAGAAATCTGAAACCACTTCCTCAGTCATATCATGGACCCAATTCGAGATGCCCCTGATCCTGACACGTGAGAGGCAACATACCACTTGAGTATCTCTTTCACAGCCACGGAATCTACTGTCTGCTCCTCTAACTATAGAATTCCTTATCACCACTGCTCTCCACTTCTTCCCCCCCCCCCCCACCCCACCCCACCCCCCCACCCTTCTGAGCCACAGAGTTAGACGGTGCCAGAGGCCTGGCCACTGCTGCTTTCTCCTGCGCACTGAGTAGAAGGATTTGGAATGTACTGGCATCAAGGGAGAAAACACTTTAGTGGTCAGAGTCCTACCTTGCATAAAGGAAGGTGATTGTGGCCTTTAGAGTCAGTCATTTATATCATTGCAGCAATTCCTCTGAGCTATTTCCTTATCGTTGACCTTTCTTCCATCATGAGCAATCATTCCCAATCTGACCTGATTATTGAATGTTATCACTCAAATACTGACAAGTTTCCCAGCCATCAGCACTCTGGGGATTTACATAGACTGAACACTCAACTAGAGATTTGCTGTCCTGTTGCAATGATTCGCTTCCTAAACTCCAAAACTCTTCAGTGTCTATAAAACATGTCAAAGGTGCGAGGAAATACTTCCCACTTGGACAAACCAGACAATAGCAAACCTCTTGGTAAAGATCCCATCCACATATCTGAATGTCTGTTTCCTTTGTAACCTGTGTGCCATCCAGAAAATGCACTGCAGTTACTTGGCTAGGCTGTTGCTAACAGCATTTTCTAAACATGTGATTTCCATTGTGAAGAAGCACAGGAACAGCACCACCGTCTGCATGTTCCCCTCTAAATGGCACATTGTATGATTTGGAAATACTGCTGTTCTCTGTCCCTGGGTATAAATCCAGTAATGTCTATGTCCTGAAAAAGTGAACGTATAAAAATTGAATGGAATGGTCTGCAGTTTTAAATTTGGAAAATAATTTCTGCCTACAGAGGCTACATTAATGTTTGCATTGTGTATCCAATAGGAGCTTTGAATTTTCAAGGCCAATAATGCCTACAAGTGTAATTCAGATTGTTGCTGGGCTTTAATAGCAGAACGGCAGAAATGGTTTGGAAACACTTGATCATCCATACTAAAACACCAGAAGGTGAATCAGTAGAAGCTATCTTTTGTTATTGATATACATAAGTAACATACAGAGTTGCTTCAGTTTTGATTCCTTAAAGGAGTCTGAATTGTAAGGACTGAAGCTCGTACTAATATACCCAAAATACAGATGCGAAGATCTCAAGAGCCTTAATAATTGCTTGCTTGATGTTGATGTTTTTTCTTTATTGACTTAAGCTATGTTATGTTTGCTGAAAACATATCAATCACATTGTAGAGATCTCATTTTGCATGAATGGTTCTTTCAAAATTAACCATATGCTGGCAGAAAGGACTTTGAGGCTATGAGTAAGAACAGAATGAGGCCATTCAGTAGGATTGATGGCTAATTTACATTCTTAATTCTCTTTACTCTTTACATTCTTAATACTCTTTACTCTCCGCTTTAAGTGTGCACAAAGACCCCACTTCTACATCTCTCTGACAAGGACAGTCAATCCACTTGAGAGCAATTATCCTTTCAGTTGTAAATGGGTGCACCCTTCTTCTGAGATCAGGCCCCTGATTCTGTACTCTCCCATTAGAGGAAACCTCCACTCTCCATTTATTCTGTAGGGTAATATAATTGGGAGAAATATATGTAATTCACAATGACCGACATTGAGTTGGGGCTGGTCTGGCGTGATGACGTTGTTAGTAAAGATTTTTAGCTCGCTTTTGTGTTTAGGTTTTGGAGTTTAATAAAATGTGTTACGGGCTTCATTAAACATAAAACACCTCACTTCATTTTATTGGTGAAAACTCACATTGGTGATTCCAGTTATTGAACATGTTAACCAACACAGTCGCTTTGAAACTGCCTGAGTTTTGGGAGCAAAGTGCTGTTACCTGTTCGCTCTGTGAGAAATCACTGCCAGCAACACCAAATTCTACTAGGTGGTTGTGTCACGCAGCAATTCCACAGCTATGAGAGCGGTGGGTCTGTTTGAACACCTGCCTGGACATGATAACCAGTTGCTGAAAACGCACCTTTTACAGATTTCTGAATTATCGGAATCTGAGCACGCCAAGAAGTCGCTCTCCTTACCTGACCTCAACAATGCTAGGCCTTCGGAGCTAATGGACCACATGCTGTCTCTTCTAGGTAATCACCATCCTTGTTTTATTTTTAAAGAACTCTTCATGCAGCAAATGCCTGATGAAGTTTGCTTAGCCTTTGCTAATGCACCTGTGAAGAACTATAGGGAGCTTTCCAAAATGGCTAATAGGCTACAGTCAGCGAGGCAGCAGTACATCATTCCTCTTTTCTCTACCTCAATAATTCCAGTCAGCATGCTCTCTTTGGTACGAATGCTAGGAAGTGCCAAGCGCCTTTTAGCTTTGACAGTGCCAGCGCATTGGGACATCAGAGGTCTGTGAGCACCCTGGGTTCCAGCTGGCAGAGTCGTCTACTGTTTATTACGGACACCCTTTCAGGCCAACGCTTCCTGTGTGTCATGGGTGTTTGCGTGTGCTGGCATTGTCATCTGTTGATGTGAAGGCAAAGAGTGACAAAACCTCGCTGGAGATTGCCAACGGCAGCAAGATCCAGGCTTACGGGAAACACTGGTGACACTCTGCTTCAGTAGGCAACATTACACATGGGACTTCGTCCTGGCTAAATTAGCTAGACCTCTGCATGGTGCAGATTTCTTCTGTGTCCAAGTCAATGGTAGTCTTGTTAGTCGACCTTAAGAACTGCTGGCTTGTAGATGTCATGGACTTCAAGTCGTTGCCCTGTTCCCCCCAGTAAGTTCCCCACAACAATTCTGTCAAGCACGTGCACCACCAGTTGTGAGTTTACTCAACTGTTGGGTGAATTCCCAAACCTCACCAAGCCCACACTCTCCACTACAGTCACAGAACATGGGGTTGAGCACCACATTCCCACAACTGGCCTGCCAGTCCATGCCTGCGCACATAAACTGGAGCCAGGAAAGCTGGCAACCGTGAAGACTGAGTTTGCCAAATGGAAAGACTTGGTATTGTATGCCAGTCGAATAGCCCCTGGGCTTCACCCCCTCCTTATTGTCTCTAAGTCCAATGGTGGTTGCTGCCCATGTGGTGATTGTCGATTCCTTAATGAGGCCATCACCCTTGATTGTTACCTGATCCCACACATCCAAGACTTCCTGGCACGTTTAGCCAGAAGGTTAATTTTTTTCAAAGTTGATCTAGTTGGCTACCATCAGGTGCCTGTGTGCTCAGAGGACGTTCCCAAAAGAGCTGTGATAACCCCATTTGGCCTTTCTGAATTTCTGCGTGTGCTGTTTGGACTGAAAAATGCAGCACAGACTTTCCATTGGCTGATGTATTCTGTATTAAAAGGCTTAGATTTTCTTTTTGTTTACCTGGATGACATGCTTGTCACCGATGTGTCCAAATCTGAACATATATCTCATCTCTGCACACTTTTCAAGCTCTTAAGCGAACGCGGGTTGATTATTAACCCTGCTAAATACCAGTTTAGGTTGTCAACCGTTGACTTTCTCGGCCTTCGCATCTCCGCAGAAGGTGCAAAGCCCTCTCCTATTAGAAGTAGCCGCCATTATGGATTTCCCACTGCCCTGTAAGACTACAAAAAATCTACAGGAGTTTGTAGATATGGTCAATTTCAATCACCCACGAGCTAATGAACCTGTGCTCGACCTGTATAGTGCACTTAAAGGCAATACCCTAATCAACTGCTTGACTGGTCGGTGGATGTGATTAGGGCATTTGATGATACCATGTCAATGTGGACCTTATCAGTCCTCTTCCCCACCCCGCCCCCATGGTTTCATGCACCATCTTACCGTGGTGGACCATATCACTAGGTGACCAGAGGTTGTCCCTCTAGCATCGATGACAGCTGCAGATGTGGCTCAGACGTTTATCAGCATCTGGGTTGCTTGGTTTGGCACTCCATCTGATATTTCCTCTGACTGCGATCCTCAATTCATTTCAGACCCCTGGGCTGTGATGGCCCAGAACTGTGGCATTAGGTTACATTACACCACGGTATATTATTTGCAGTCCAATGGCCTATGTGAGCCATTTCACTGCTTAAAGGTTGCTCTGAGGGCTTCCCTGACCGATGAGTGTTGGCATGATCGTCCCCTTTGAGTCCTGCTGGGGCACAAAACAGCTCCAAAAGAGGACCTGTAGATGTCCGTGACAGAGTTAGTATATGGGCAGCCATTATGAGTGCCAAGTGATTTGATCCCTGATACCACGACTGCCTGGTAAATTCTCAGTAAATTCAATTCCTTTTCACCTATTTCTACCTCTCATTGTGGTGCACAGCACTCTTGGGTTCCTGTTGACCTACATTCCACCTTGTTTGTTTTCATCTGCCATGATGCACACTAACATCCCCTTAGGTCCCCTTACGATAATGTGTTCCGCATTTTGGAATGGGGTGAAAAGTCTTATCATACATAAGAGCGGAAAGCCTGAATGTATTTCGGTGGATTGCCTTAAACCAGCCCACCAAGTTTTGGAGTATTCTGTTGCCAGGCTGCTGGCGTCACAACTTGACCATGAGGGTGCTGCTGCACCTCTGGGTGAGCCAGAGGCACCAGTGATTCCTGCATCCATGGGGCACAGGACCTGAGCGGGGCAGCTCATTCGAGCTCCACACAGGCTCACATTGCCGGTTTTAGT
Organism: Mobula hypostoma; assembly: GCF_963921235.1. Classification (NCBI taxonomy): domain Eukaryota; kingdom Metazoa; phylum Chordata; class Chondrichthyes; order Myliobatiformes; family Myliobatidae; genus Mobula; species Mobula hypostoma. The sequence goes on along the minus strand of NC_086103.1, from coordinate 111,924,837 downwards.
GAAATCTGGTGGCGGGGGGGCCTATGTAGGGTAACGTAATTGGGAGAAATGTTCACAATTTGCAACACCGACATTGAGTTGGGTTTTGCTTTAAGAGGCTGGTCTGACGTGATGATGACGTTACATACAGACTTCTAGCGCGCTTTTGTGTTTAGATTTTGGAGTTCAATAAAATGTGTTACAGGTTTCATTAAACATAAAATGCCTCACTTTGTTTTATTTGCAAAAACCTATAATTCTATCTAGACTTTTAAGAAATGTGTTTTATTTTCTACTTAGAGATACATTGCAGAATAGGCTGTACTCGCCCTTCGAGCTGTACTCTGATTTAACCCTAACCTAATCCCAGGACAATTTAATATGACCAGTTAACCTACTAACCATTACGTCTTTTGTATGGGAGGAAACTCAGAGAAAAACCGCACATTCCAGAGGAAGAAATACGAACTCCTTGTAGAGGACGCTGGGATTGAACTCCAAACTCCTACACTCCAAGCTTCGTGCTAACTGGTACACTACCATGGCAGCCAAAATTTTTTACAAATAAATTGCATTTTGTTCTTCTGCAGATTGAAGAGCAGAGTCTCAGTCATTTCACCTTTTATCATGGAATAGTCCCTCTGATTCCAGTAAAATAACATCTTAAAGGACCAAAACTGTTCACAGTATTCTGTATGTGATCCAGATACAGTTATTTGCTTAGTGTTACGGGTTCTGGTCTTCCTGCTGTAGATTTTCTGTCATGCCATTTGCAAAACTCAATATAGTTGGCCACCAGACAAGAGAAATTACAAAACATGACAATTGGATTTACAGCTTTGAAAATATTTTGCATCCTGCTTTGTCATACCAATTGGTACTTTTTGGTTTTTACTGCAATATCCCCATAATAATCCCACATCTAATCCCAAAAGTTCAAACACCTGCGTCAACTCACCATAAGAGTCAGTATAAATCAAACCCAAACAAAGGTTAGAGAAACGCAACTGTTGGAGAAGCATATGTACAGTCAGATCAGCAGGAGAAAATGAGGGACAAGTAGAGTTGGGATGGGGCTGTTGAGGTTGAAACAGGTAAATAAATGGAATCAGATGAAGGAAGGGAATGGAAACATGAATCAACTGAGAGGAAACCAAGATAGATAAGTGTGTGGGTGATGGGCAGACGGAACCAGATGGGGGAGAGTAGTGACTAGATGACAAGCTGGAAGGGGGCAGATGGAAAAAGTGAACAAAGAGAGAGAGAACCTGGGTGGACTGATGGGAGTGAGAAAGGAACACGGGGAACAGGTTACCTTCTTCAAAGGGAGATGAAAACTAAAAATTGCAGTTGCTGAAAATTTGAAATAGAAATAGACAATGGAGGAAGAAAGTTATTTGCAAGTCAGGCAGCATCTGTGGAAAGAGAAACAGTTAATATTTTGAGTCTAAGACCCTTTGACAGAACTGGGAAAGAGATGAAAGAGGAAGGGAAATGGAGTAGGGTTGTGTTGAACAAAAGGAGTTTGTGATGAGATGAATTGATTTGGCTGAGCAGCACATTCAGTTGTTAGGATAAGGAGTTTCATTCCTCACAAAGTCACACATTACATGACCCTGATACCACATCGCATCTACCTCATGTTCACTCTGTCAGAAATTCCTTCTGTTTAACCCACAGTACATTGCTATCCAGACTGACTAATAATTTCTCTTTCTCAGATCTGATGCAGGGTTTCATTTAAAATATTAAGTGTTTTCCATTGATGCTGCTTAACTTGATTAGTTTTTTTTACAGCATTTCCATTTTTTCCATTATCATTCACAAACCTCTCTACCTTGCCATTAACAACTTGTTACACAAGCTTAGTAGCTTAATCTTCTAAGCAGTCCATTAAGGCTTTTCAGTGCTCCCTTTGTTCTATCACTTCCTTCTTACTATCTGGATGCAAATGTTACCATCCTGAAGCAATGACTGCTTCCACAGATGCTGACTGACAATATCAAGCACTTTAAAAAAAATTAGCAGCGCTGCTTTGTGCATATGTGAGTGAACCATGGTATTGACACTATTGCCAGATCAAATTTATGTGGATGTATTTGTCTTATTTATTACACAGTCGGCACTGATCTGCAATATTTGCATGAAAGTTACATGTAGTTCTATGTAGTTATACAATTAAAGTTATATGTGGTTAATGTGCAAGCATGTAGATTCAGGTTGATAATAGAGTTCATTTTTTATGTACAAAGGCCGTCCAGTAATTAAAGACTAATGTTTTCATGGTGATCAGGGGATAAGAAGTATTTCTTTTGGTTTGGGCGTCTGACAAAATCTAAGAGGACTGAGTTAAATGAAAAATTGCTGTATGGTAATTTATAGTTGCCACAAATGGCAATTGATGTTAGTTTATTCATTTATAAAGTAAAACAAATAAATATTTATTTACCGAAGACTTAAAGGGAAATGGGGGGTGGGTGTCAGAGTCTGGAATTGAGTCACAGATATGATCTTGAGTGGGCCAAAAAGATTAAATGTATATTAATTCCTCTGTTTTTGAGTTGCATATCACATTCAGACATTGGCTGGAGTTTACTAATCATTAAGTAATCTTGAACATTGTGGAAAGTTATCATAGGTGCTGTTATTAATTTCACGTACTCCATGTTGGAGATGAATACAACACCTGAGAAATCTAAAACTCTCTTCACAGAGCATATAATTCATCAATATTATTATCTTATTCAGTACTTATCTTCTGGAGATTGCTTTCTTATGTGGGTTTTGCCTTTACATTTAATGTATTTCACAGATTTAAATATTGGATTATGATGTTTTAATCCAACACTCTTTCAGAGGTCAGGAAAGAGGCACAAAACTTGTTGTTTCATGCAAACATGAGGAAATCTACAGATGCTGGAATTTCAAGCTACACACATAAAAGTTGCTGGTGAAGGCAGCAGGCCAGGCAGCATCTATTGGAAGAGGTACAGTCGACATTTCGGGCTGAGACCCTTCGTCAGGACTAACTGAAAGAAGAGCTAGTAGGAGATTTGAAAGTGGGAGGGGAGGGGGAGATCCGAAATGATAGGAAAAGGCAGGAGGGGGAGGGATGGAGCCAACTCTTGACGAAGGGTCTTGGCCCGAAACGTCGACTGTACCTCTTCCAATAGATGCTGCCTGGCCTGCTGCGTTCACCAGCAACTTTTATGTGTGTTGCTTGTTGCTTCATGATCATTTTATTAAGTGTTAATAGAACCAAGAGAATTGGGAAACAGAGTGTGATAGAGGTCTATTCAGAGAGAAACAAAGAAGATGATGTCACCCAATGTGGGTTAGCCTTTTTATACCAAGATAAGAAAAATTCCATTCATAGTAGTAGTAGTCATAGTCATACTTTATTGATTCTGGGGAAAATTGGTTTTCGTTACAGTTGCACCATAAATAATTAAATAGTAATAAAACCATAAATAGTTAAATAGTGATATGTAAATTATACCAGGAAATAAGTCCAGGACCAGTCTATTGGCTCAGGGTGTCTGACCCTCCAAGGGAGGAGTTGTAAAGTTTGATGGCCACAGGCAGGAATGACTTCCTATGATGCTCTGTGTTGCATCTCGGTGGAATGAGTCTCTGGCTGAATGTACTCTTGTGCCCAACCAGTACGTTATGTAGTGGATGAGAGACATTGTCCAAGATGGCATGCAACTTGGACAGCATCCTCTTTTCAGACACCACAGTCAGAGAGTCCAGTTCCATCCCCACAACATCACTGGCCTTACGAATGAGTTTGTTGATTCTGTTGATGTCTGCTACCCTCAGCCTGCTGCCCCAGCACACAACAGCAAACATGATCGCACTGACCACCACAGACTCGTAGAACATCCTCAGCATCGTCCGACAGATGTTAAAGAACCTCAGTCTCCTCAGGAAATAGAGAAGGCTCTGACCCTTCTTGTAGACAGCCTCAGTGTTCTTTGACCAGTCCAGTTTATTGTCAATTGGTATCCCCAGGTATTTGTAATCCTCCACCATGTCCATACTGACCCCCTGGATGGAAACAGGGGTCACTGGTACCTTAGCTCTCCTTAGGTCAAATTTGCAGATAAGAGTTAGCCAGTCAGAAAGCTGCTATTCAAATAATGCAATGCCAAGAGAAACCTCTAGACCTTTCCAGAATCATACGAGAGTAACCACTAGGGGACACACTGAACGAGTAGATATACATTCTGTGACGACCAGGAAACATACTGAACAATTACATGAAGTGGATTTCATCCACTTTGTCTCCAACTTCCACCCTGCCCTAAACTTTACCTGCTCCATTTCCAACACCTTCCTCCCTTTTCTTGATCTCACTGTCTCTATCTCCGGAGACAGCTTATCCACTGATGTCTAATTATAAACCCATGGACTCTCACATCCACTTGAAGCATACATCTTCCCACCCTGTAACTTGTAAAAATGCCATCTCAATTCCTCCATCTCCGCCGTGTCCTTTTCCAAAGAAAGGGGCATCCCTTCCTCCACCATCGATGTTGCCTTCAACCGCATTTCTTCCTTTTCACGCACGTCTGCTCTTACCCCATCCTCCTGCCACCTTATCAGGGATAGGGTTCCTTCTATCCTCACCTACCACCCCACCAGCCTCCATGTCCATCACATAATTCTCCGAAACTTCCACCGTCTCCAATGGGATCCCACCACTAAGCGCATCATTCCCTCTCCCCCCCCCCGCCAACTTTCTGCTTTCTGCAGGAATTGCTCCCTATACTCGGCTCCCTTGTCCATTCACCCCTCCCCACTTATCTCCCTCCTGGCACTTATCCTTGCAAGCGGAACAAGTGCTATACCTGCCCCTATACCTCCTCTCTCACTACCATTCGGGACCCTAAACAGTCCTTCCAGGTGAGCCGGCACTTCACCTGTGAGCCTGTTGGAGGTCATATATCATGTCTGGTGCTCACGGTGCAGCCTCCTGTAATTCGGTGAGGCCTGACATAGATCGCGAGATGTCTTCCGAGCATCTACGCTTCGCCCGCCAGAAAAAGCAGGTTCTTGCAGTAGTCACCCATTTTAATTCCACTTCCCATTCCCATTCTGATATGTCCATCCATGGCCTCCTCCACTGTTGTGATGAGGACACACTTAGGTTGGAGGAACAACACCTTGAATTCCGTTTGGGTAGCTTCCAACCTGATGGCATGAACACTGATTTCTCAAACTTCCAGTAATGCCCCACACCTCCCCTTCACCATTTTCCATCCCCCTTTCCCTCTCATCTTATTTCCTTGCCCACCCATCTCGCCCCTCTGGTGCTCATCTCCCCTTTTCTTTCTTCCATGGCCTTCTGTCTCTTTCACCAATCAACTTCCCAGCTCTTTACTTCATCCCTCGCCCTTAAGGTTTCACCTATCACTTTGTTTCTCTCTCCCCTCACCCGACCTTTTTAAATCTACTCCTCAGCTTTTTTTCAACAGTCCTGCCAAAGGGTTTCAGCCTAACAACTAATTGTTAATCTGCAAAGAAAATTTCAATTAAACAGTTGTATCCAACAATGTCTTCCTGCAACCCCTCATGTATCTTATATTATAATGGGGTATAGTTTCTAATTCACCCTTCCACACATATATGCTGCACATATCTTAATATCGTTCTTTTCCTGGAACTCGGAAAGAAATGTGCTGTCAAACCTTGTTTGTCCGTGTCGTTATGAAATAATTCTTCGTGCTCTTTGGAAGGAAGGCAATGAAGAAACAACTGAGATTTGCCATGTAGTAGTGATTCCACTGTTTAACTGTGTGCTACTATTGTTCCTTAACAGGCTTGTGGCTGTAATAAGTAATTCAACAGTGTTGAAGGGTTGCTCATCATCAAAGTACATTAGTGTTTAAAAAAGTTAGTGAGAACAATGGTAAACGTAGAATGAAATTTCATGGTTGCAAGATAATACTTTGTACTAAAATGTTTTACTCAATACTTTTTTCCTTTATTTTCAGGTTTCTTTTGAAGACTGACAGTCGCCAGTTATTCTTATCATGCAAATATTTCCAACAATGAAGATGCACCGTTTTCTTAAGCTGAAGTTTTAACTTTATGATGGAGGTTTAAACAGCAAGGGGCATATACCTTTTTTTGGAAGGAGCTTTGTTTCTGTTCAATTATTTTTCAAGAAGGCAGTTGTCTAACTGAGATCTTGTACTCAATTGTTTGTTCACTGTGGAATTCTATTTCTTCTAAGATTATGAAGTGCATCATTCAGTTGAACTTCAAATATTGATCACTTCGTTTTATTTCAAATAGAGATACTTAATTAGTTTATTTTTTAACATGATATTTTGCCAGTTCAAGATCATGGAGCTAGGAATGAGAGAGAAAAGCAAATTCAAAATAGATTTTTTCTCTCAGGTAAGACCATAGTCACAATAAGACCCTCTGCACATTGGCTGCTGCATGTATACAGCATAACTTGGGAAGTGCACAGTTGATATATTACCATCCTTTCATAAAAATTTAATATATAAAAGTCTATCCTGGAGCTCAATTAATAAACTATATTTAAATGACCCCACCAAGTATTTGGCTGCATTCTGGTGATATGAGTGCCATTCTTGGTCTGTCCAAATTAGGAAGTCTAAGCTTGCTGTGAACTAGTGATTTGAAGGAACAAGTCTTGTGAATCATTCACTCTCCCTTCCATCCTCATTAAGCTTTTTTGCCTTTCCTCTCTTCCACTACTACCCCATCCTTGGCCCGCAAACCACTTCCAGGCTCAAACTTACTTGAGTGAGGTAGCCATTCTTGTAAACTTATAGCAGTTAATATTAATACACTGTGATGCATAGAACCTGTTAAGTTAGGGCCTAACTATTTTAATGAAATGCCTTAGTTAGTTTCCTAAGCCTTGCTGCATTTTAAAAAAAATTATACACCTGCCTGAGTGCTCCAGTCTTAAAATTGAAACTTATATCCATAAATTTTTACCTTTGAAAGCCATTAACAAAGCTCCTCCCAAAAAAAAGGTATGCCCTTATTCTGCAAAATATTCTTCATGAATATACTTCAAAATCAACATTTTGGCAACTTTAGAATAGGTGGTGATCAAGAACTGCAATATGACTTCTCTTCAGAACTTTACCGTATTTCAACATTTGCTAAATTCCCACCAAATGCTTTGATAAGTGAAAGGAGCCTTGCACGTGCTGGATTCTATTACACCAATATAGGTGATAAAGTACAGTGTTTCTCTTGTACTGTTATTGTTGAAAACTGGCAACCAGGAGATAATCCTGTTGAAAGGCACAAAAAGGCTAGCCCAAGCTGCAGTTTTATTAATAACCTGCGTTCAGGTATTGACTGTTCTTCAAGCCGCTCTCAGTTTTCTCTGTCAGGTGGCTCTTTTTTTCAGTCATCTTATTATGAGAATGCAGCACCATCTGAATTGTACTGTAGCAATCTCTCTGATCCTGTGGCCTCAAGAAGCGTGGAAGACTTTTCTCAACAGTTGCGATGCCCTCATTACAATGCATTTATGCGTAGTGAAGAAACAAGACTTCAAACTTTTCAGAACTGGCCTTCCTATTCTTCTTTGGTTCCCACAGAGCTAGCTAAAGCTGGATTCTATTACACTGGGGAAGATGATAAAGTTGCATGTTTTGTTTGTGGTGGAAGATTAGGTAACTGGGAACCTGGAGATCGTCCATCAACTGAACATAGAAGACATTTTCCAACATGCCCTTTTGTTTTGGGGAATGAGATTGGTAACATTCCCATGAATAACTCAGAATCGCAAAGGCCAAATCCACATGCTGCCATGCATCCAAGACATCCTGAAATGCAGTCTTATGATAGACGGCTACAGACGTTTTTGAGATGGCCAGTGAGGAATTTTATTCAACCTGAACAATTATCTAGAGCTGGTTTCTACTATGTTGGTATGAGCATTCTATTTCTTGTTCTGCACAGCTTTGCAACAGTGTGGATTTTTCTACTTTGATAAGATTTTATGCCCCTTCTATGATTAGTATTGAGTTGTCACTATACTGTATATGCTCATTTTATGTTAAGTTCTCACAAGAAATGAAGAATCTCTGTTCAGTGGGCTGCTCATTCCCTTCAATTATCTGATTTCATCTTATTATTTTGTATCTTATTTTCATTTGCCTTTGTAGCTTTTGGCATAGAATTATTTAAATAGAAGGGACCTAAAATAAGCTTGGATTATCGACAAATGAAGTGAAAAATTATTTTTTTTCACTCAGGTCAAAATGATGATGTGAAATGTTTTTATTGTGATGGTGGCCTGCGAAGCTGGGAGGCTGGAGATGACCCGTGGGTGGAACATGCAAAATGGTTCCCAAGGTAAATTATTCAAAAAAAGTATTTAACAAAACATAAACAAGAGAAAATCTGCAGATGCTGGAAGCCCAAGCAATACACACAAAATGCTGGAAGAACTCGGCAGGCCAGGCAACATCTATGGTAAAGAGTAAACATTTGACGTTTCAGGACAAGACCCACCATCAGGACTGGAAAAAAAGAGGAGTCAGAGCAAGAAGGTGGGGAGAGGGGAGGAAGAACCACAAGGTGATAGGTGAAACTGGGAGGTGGGGGGAGAGGTGAAGCAAAGATCTTGAAAGTTGATTTGGCTGGAGATGGGGGAATCTAATAGCAGATAACAGAAGGTCATGGAAGAAAGAAAAGGAGGAGGAGCACCAGAGGGAGTTGACAGTCAGGTAAGGAGATAAAGTGAGGGAGGGAAATGGGAATGGGGAGTGGTGGGGGGGTCATTACTGGAAGTTCAGGAAATTGATGTTCATGCCGTCAGGTTGGAGGCTACACAGAACATAACCTGTTTCAACAAAACATGTTGAAATATTTAAAATTAAGCTAAAGGTCTGCTTGTGAAAGAAATGGATACCCATTCCAGCCCTGGCCTATCTCCAGACATACAGAAAGTCATGTTAGCCCCAGTTAGTGTTAGTGGTTTGTCTGTGCCTAACCTGCCAATCACCGCGAGTGTTGCAATCTTGGATGTACTATTCATATGTAGTGATCCTGGCTGGGCAGTCTTCACCTGGAACAGGCCCCAGCTAGGGTCATTGTCCCATAGCTTGACCCAACCTGAGGCAGAAGGTTTTATCAGAGTACTAACCTGGTTTGAACCCAACACATGGTTGAGTTTGGGTCAGGTATCCCACCTCTGTGATAATTTATGTACTTTCTATTATAAATGCTTCATGAACTTCCCAAGCACAAACAAGAGAAAATCTGCAGATGCTAGAAATCCAAGCAACACGCACAAAATGCTGGAGGAACTCAGCACACCAGACAGCTTCTATGGAAAACAGTACAGTCGATGTTTTGGGCCGAGTCCCTTCATCAGGACTGCTGCCCCAAAGCTAGTCTAAAGCTAGAGTTTTTAAAGTGATGCAATTGTGATTGATTTTAAACTAGAGTTTATATTAACAGTGCATTTACTCAAACATTTTTGCACCATATTTTAATTAATCCCATGGTTCTTAGAATTTTAGTGTCTGCCAAAGAATAGAATTAAATATATAGATCATCCCTAGGCAACTAACTGGTTCCATTTTTACAGACATCTTCAAGTAGTTTTGTCCCTAAGTCAGAAAGTACATGAAGAAAATCACTCAATGTGCTAATCACAACTCCACAGTATTTTAATAAATAATATCAAAAGCATGAGTGATAAGAAAGAACAAAAAACGAATTTGATGTTTGTAGGAATAAACGTGTGTTCATTTGTTGATCCATTGGATTTAATATTATGTGAGCTTGTTCAAATGTAGAGTCAGGTGTCCGTAACTAGAGTTTGGCCTGCAGTTATCCTTGTTCTCCCTTCTTTATAATTATTGCACTTGAACACTAATCCACAAAACTGATTGTGTTTTTAACGTGCCAGTATATTATTACTTCAGGTGTGAATATCTTCTCCAAGAGAAGGGACAGACGTTTGTAAATCAGATTCAGACAAGGTTTCCACATCTGCTTGATTTCCAGGTAAAAGTCTGCTTCAGTTAATCTAGAATGCCATGTGGTATCTATATCTGTATTTTAAGCATTTTTATAAATATTTTAAAACATTTCACTATTTCCTTTTAAAGCTGCATTCCAGTTCTGATGATATCTTGGAAGAAACTCAAACAGCAGGTAACCTTAAAGTATCATTAGAGTCACATAGTAATGTAGCAGTTAGTGTAATGCTATTGCAATGCCAGCGAACAGGGTTCAATTCTGCTGTCTGTAAGGCTTGCGTAAGTTCTCCCTTGACCTCGTGGGTTTCCTCCTATATTCAAAAGATGTGCAAGTTAGTGCACTATTTCATGCTAATCCTTAATTGGGAGAAGGCTGAGAGTTCCTTCATTGTATTGTCTCTTTGGTTGCCCCTTTGCACCTTATGAATTAGAACTGTAGATTAGGAATGGTAAAAGTAATCTGTAGGTGAAATATAGCTCAAGCTTTTAATCCATCCCTCAAGCAATTTACTTGGATTTGCATGTCTCTATTGTTAAACTATTAAGTAAATAATTATTTTGCTCTATTTGTACTTTGTGCTCTGTGCAGGGAGCAGCCATTTTCTGGTAACTTATGAATATCTCAAAACCTCATAAATTAGGGTGACTCCCATATTGCAGGAATAGCCTCATTTGCAGTGGTCTTTGAAAGCACTATAGCGTGAGCTTTAATGCTGGGCCTACTGTAATTAAGGGGTTTGTGCACAATAAGTATGAACCAAAATTGCTAGGAAAGCAGCAGTTAAATAAGGTAATTAAATAATCTGGCCACTTATTTTTTGAACACCAAAGGATGGTAAACTTTTGTAGGGTGCTACCACTAGCAACAATTAAGGTGAAGAACCTTAAAACAATTACAGATGCAGAGAAGTTGGGGGGAAGGAATAAACAGATATGTTAAAATAAAACGTGGGAAGGGGCTCACCAGTGAATGGTCCACTTTTTCCAGTTTTCACATTAGTCTCCGGGTCTTTACAGTTATATTTCATTGGTTTTCACTGTTATATTAATTGACAAGAAGCTAATAATCAAATGCAAGCCATTTGATAGTACTGATATTGTCCTTACAAAAAAAGTGTGGAGTAAATATCCTTTGATTAATTTCAATGTACTCAGCACAAATCTTTTTACAAAGGTTGTAAAAAAAAATGCTTTTAAACACATTTAAACTGTTTAAGCAGCAGACATTCCTCACTAGAGCATTTTACAAGGAGATAATAGGGCAGATGACTAAAACATGATTAAAGAGGTAAGTATTCAGGAATGCCACGAAAGCAGGAAAAACAGAGGCAGCATTCAGGGAGAAACTTCAGGAAAATTTATGGCTTCAAAAGCATGACTTCCAATAACAGTGTCATTTTAAAACATTTATGCAAGAGATCGGAATGGAAGAATATCTGTAAATGTATAGAACCAAATGAGATTAGAAATCAAAGGACAAATCATTGCCATTTGGATACCATTTTAGCTTTAATATCTTTTTATTGCTTAGTCAATTCATGTCTGAAGCATAGATGTGACGAATTATGACATGGGCTGAGGAAACAATATAAGGGTATTATTTTGGTATGATAGGTAAGAATATAGCAACATAATTACAATACTTTTCAATTGGACATCAGAGGAACAATGAAGGGGAATAGCATGGTCAAATACTTACAAACATATGGGGAGGATGGTTCATGTGATCTCTGAGCATGGTGAAGGGGATGAAAGTAAAGAAATGTAAATTCGGCTTATGGGTATGGGGGAAATTTTGAGGACATTTCACCTGATGGATTTTGGGAATTACGTTGGAGACAAAATTTGAACTTTTGGTACATTGCAAAGGAATGCTGTATTTAGTTAATTAAATTTACCTTTTTTATTTGTTTGCATGGGTTTAGTGTGATACAGTTTCAGTTTTGGTCCAAACATTTTACAAATGTTTCACTTTATTAAACTTTTGCAGGTGTATACTGAGATACTGGACATCGCCAATAATTCAGATAGGATAACAGCTTGGGAATCTTTTCATTCCTAATTAAATTTTTTCTATATATTCAATTCATTCAGTTAATTTTGAGCCTGGTGAAAATCGTACAGAGGATGCAGTCATGATGAACACACCAGTTGTCAAGGGAGCTATGGAAATGGGTTTTAGTCGAAAACTTGTGAAACAGACAGTCCAAAGAAAAATTGTTACAAGTGGTGAGAATTACAAATCTGTTATAGAATTAGTGACTGACTTACTGAATGCTGAAGATGAAGAAAGACAAGAAGACAGAGAAAGAAAAATGGAAGAGTTGGATGAAGGTATGCTATTCAGCGTTGCTTGCCCCTTTTTTTTGATGCTGTGGTTATAAGGACAGAATGTCACATCACTAGAAAGCTGAATCTCTTTAACTCAATTTATCAGTGTTTCAGAAATTACACGTTTCTCATTTTTGGGAGATCAAGTTTAGTTAATACACTAAAGCATGAGATACAATATACCCGAGCACATCTCTGGTTTTGAGGCTTGTTTGTCATGGTGCTATGCAAAGTAAGTAAACGTATGACCATCTCTAGCTTGTGGATTTTTGAATAAATATATTTGTTGCTCATCATTAATTGTTAGAATTTTGTCCATAACACAATGCAACAAGATTCCACCACCAAGTACACATTTCAACAACAACTTGCTCTTTGATCTCCTTGTCACTCATCTACCCCCACCCACCATGCTGTGTATTATGGGCCTTTTGTGTGCAACACCTATTCTTCTACTTGTTCACTTCTCAGCATTACAGAACCCAGACTATTAATCTAACTGTTCCCATTAACTCATCTCTGCCCTACCTTCTCTGCTGCTGAAAAGTAATGTGCTTTTCTCTCATTCCCAATTCTGGCTCCAGACCAGAAACACACTCTTTCCATTTGCCTGGTGAATGTTTCTAGTTCATTCAGTTTTTATTTCAGGTTTACAGCAACTGCAGTTTTTAAAAATTTTTCAAGAAATCAGCACTGACAATTTGCAGCCTTTTCTTAACTAAGAATGGCTGAACCTGAAGTGGCTGAACTGTCATACCAGCTGGAATTTTCCTCTCCCCTCTATCCTTGCATCAAAAATATACTATTTGAAGGAATAAAAAGTCTTGTTAGCTGCTGATATAATTTCTGTAGGTGTTTAGAAATGATTCTATAAGGAACAGTGCTGGTAAGTTGCTGAACAGTATATGGACTGAATAGGAAAGGAACTGAAGGTTTATGCAGAAGCATGAAATCAGAAAGCAAACTAATTGTTCCCAGTCAAGGTTAGGCATTTTCCTTGGAGTATAGCATGATTGGTAGAATGAACAGCAAACAATAGAGCTGGGATAACAAGATGGATAGCTGGCAGTAAAAGGTTATATACATTGTCAATTGAGTAGTTTTCATTCTGAGCTTTGACGAAGGACAGCATGAGAAATGTGGTCCTGTAAGGAAATGTACACTTGAATATGCCATGTGCTGTAGCCATAATCCAGCTGCAGTATTGTGAAGACCAGTTTACCAGAAGATTTCAAGATTGCTTTCTGGTTCATTTTTGAAGACTGCTTTTAGGTGCCAACATACAACTGGTGGCCATTTGGACACCTGCTTGTTAATTCAAAAGTCTAATCAGCCAACCGTGTGGCAGCAACTCAATGCTTAAAAGCATGCCGACATGGTCAAGAGGTTCAATTGTTGTCTAGATCTAACATATTATCAGAGTTCGGTCAAAGCTCATTTTGGGGAGGTAAAGCTAGTCAAGACTCTGGGTAGCGCAATTAAAACTCAGTTCATTAAGAGGAAACACTAAAATAATACAAAATATCATCTTTTATTGTTCAATGCAATCATGATACAGTCTTTGTACAATAATCTTTGAATCTTATAATCTTGCACAACATTTAATTCTGAATGCTCCATCTAAACTCCATCTAATATTCTCAAATTCAATCTGGTGTTCAATCAAGTGATTCTGCCTTGTCTGCACAGTAAATCAGATCACTCTACTGTTCCCTTTCAAGTTGCTCAGTATTGCTCCGAAACCCCACTTGTAATAAGTAAGGATCATACCCATGGCAATTGAGGTAAATCTGTGTTCATTTTACCTGTGGCACGTCTGTCATTGATTATCATTAATGATTATTTGCATTATTATTAATTTCCATCAAAAATCTCTTGATTGGAAAGGACACCAAGGTTACATGTACCTAGAATTTTACAGAAATTCAGCGAATTGTCATTCTGTGGAGGCTGTGATGAGAGCAGTTAATGTATGTTGTGGCCTTAGACACAGTTCATTGTCATGTTTGTTGGGGGGAGGTCTGTCTCACAGATTCTTTAGATAGTTTGAAAATATTTTAAAGTCTGTGGTTCTTCAGGGCCTGCTAGAATAGAAACTTTGGTCAATGTTTTGTGCTCTTGATACATCCAGGTTTTGGTATCCACCGGCCTTAAATAAATTACCCTATCTGAGTTCTATGCAGTAGAACTTATGTGTAACCTTATCTTGAGTTCCTTTATTACTGTTTTGCCCCATACTGTCTGCAGGCATCTTGTGCGGCGTTATTTACTGTGTGCAGATCTTGTTCTTTGCCTAGTTTCTTTACAATGTCAGTATTTGAGCTAATGGTTTAAAGTGTTAATGGAGTGACTATCTTTATCTTTACACTTCCTGTTCTAAGCATTGTCTGGCTGGGATACAATTCTTTATCTGAAAGGAGATAGGCTATGAAAAGGTGAAGGAAAGGTAGGAAAGCAAGAGGTGATTATCTGGCTTTTTTGTATGAACAGTTTTGCCTTTGAAAAGGAAGTTTGGCTCTATGGATACAATATTTACGGTTTCGGCATTGTTACTGATCACGGTGGCAAGCATAGCTGCTGGAGCTTCTTTTTCACAGTGTCATAGACCCAGGATTAGTCCTGATCATATGTTCTCCCCATTTCGTCCCACCAGACAAAGATGTATGGGTTGCTAGGTTAATTGGCCACTATAAAAAGCCCTTTGTGTGTAGATGAATGATAGTGGGGAGAACAGAAACTTGAATTCATGTATAATTAATGAAAATAAGTGTTTGATGACGAGTGCAGACTCAGTGAGCTGAAGGGTTTGTTTTCATGTAGTATTCCTCTGATTCTGTGACTAAGATAGTTATTGCTCTAGTGATACATAGCCAGTTCTTGCTAAGGGGCATTGACTGAACTATCACTGTGCTGTCTACTAACAAGCAAATGTGTTTGAATGCCATGCATATATGGTAGGTAATATGTCTATCTTTAAATAGTTAAGACTATATATCATGTAGGGGTTATGGATGTGACACTTGCAAAAGTGCAATATATGAAAATACACTGAAGCAATACACACAAAATGCTGGAGGAACTCAGTAGGTCAGATATCATCCACCGATGGAAATAAATAAGCAGTCAATGTAACGGGCAGAGAGACCCTTATCAGGAATGGGAAGGAAGGGGAGAAAGGCAGAATAAGGCGGTGGGGGGGGGGCAGGCAAAGGAGTACAAATAGAAGGTGATAGGTGAAGTCAGGTGGGAGGGGAAGAGCGATGAAGTGAGAAGCCGGAAGGTAGTTAACTGGAAAAGGTACAGGGCTGGGGAAGAAGGAATCTGATAGGAGAGGAGAGAGGACCATGGGAGAAAGGAAAGGAGGAGGGGCAGCAGAGGGAGGTGATGTGCAGGTGAAGGGAAGAGGTAAGAAGGGGGCTAGAGTGGGGAATTGAAGAGAGAAGGGTGGGAGGTAATAACCAAAAGTTGGAGAAATCGATATTCGTGCCATCAGGTTGGAAGCTACCCAGACAGAATATGGGGTGTTGCTCCTCCAAGCTGAGAGTGGCCTCGTGGTAGTTATAGAGGAGGCCATGGACCAATGGGAAATACTGCTTTTTGCAGGTGAAGCAAAGGTGCTCAACAAAGCAGTCCCCCAATCTACATTGAGGCTGCAGTGGGAGCACCGGATACAGTAGATGACCCCAACAGATTCACAATTAAAGTGGTGCCTTACCTGGAAGTACTGTTAAGGGATCTGAGTGGAGGTGAGGAAGGAATTGAATGGGCAGGTGAACAACTTCTGCTTGCAGGGATAAGTGTCAGGAGGGAGATTTAATGGGGAGAACAAATGGACAAGGGAATCACGGAGGGTAGGAGGAGGTGAAGATGTGTTTGGTGATGGGGTCCCATTGAAGATGGCGGAAGTTGTGGAGACCGATGTGCTGGATATGGAGTGGTAGGTGAGGAGAAGATAAACTCTAACAGATGCAGGCAGATTCTCCAGTATCTGCAGAATTGCTAGTGTTTATGAAGATGCACTGGAACATGTTAGTCATGAATCCTAATGGAAATTCCTATGAGTGGTGCAAATGGGAGAATAGTGCATGAAATTGTTATTAGGGGCATGGAGTCAATGTAGTTGGATAAATTTTTTTAAGATGCATTTACTGATAATGAGCTATTAATGAAAAATTAATGAACTGATGGGACCAGATGTGCTTCCTTCCATTGACTGACACTGAGAATATCCTGATATCCTCGTAACATTTTATGAGCAAGTATAAAAAAAGTCCTGTCCTTGTTGAATCACTTGTCATTCTAGTCATTCAGTCAGTGGGTGCCGTCCTGATTCCGGGGTTGGTGGCTATGCACCTCCATCTTCTTCGATCTTGCGCTCTTTTTCTGGCCTCAGCACAACACAACCCAGTCCATTGCCTCACATTATCGTACCAAGTGGTTCACTGCCTTCCTCTTTCCCTCTTTCCTTCTATCATCCCTTCCAATAACAATCTCTGCAGTCCACCACCTCTTAACAAGTGCCCAGCATATTCCAGCTTCCTCTTCTGCACATTCTTCAGCAACTCCTCTTCTCTCCTTACTCTCTTCAACGCTTCCATATTACTGACCTTCATCACCCATCTAATTTTCTGCATTCTCCTTAAACACCACATTTGAAATGCCTCCAGTCGTCGTTGCACTTCCTTGCATAAGGTCCACGATTCGACTCCATACAACAGACTGCTCCAGACGTAGCATTTCCAAATTCTACAACGCAGCCCGAAGTCCAACTTCTTGCCACACAACAGTACCAGGAGCAAATTACCTTGGCTTTGAGAGGAGCAAGTTGGCATTAAGCAGTGAGAATAGCCTTAATTAACTACTGATGAGATTTGGCCCTTGTAGAGATAAACCCATTGCTTCTAAAATGTAGCAACATTTCACTATTACTGTTAATCAAAACTTAGCAAATTCTGACTTCTTTTTGCAGATGTATTACTGTTGAAGAAAAATTGTGCCACTTTGAGTCATAATTTGACAAATGTAACGCCTTTGCTGGAAGATCTAGAAATTCATTCTGTTATTAACAAAGTGGAAAGTGATGTGATCAAACATAAATCTTGTGCAAATGAACAAGTCAGAGAGCTAATGGACATGATCATTTGCAAAGGAAGAGCAGCAGCTGAAGCCTTCAAAGATGTGCTTTTGAAACACGAGCCTGAATTGCATGAAAAGCTATATGGTATGTAATTCCTGTTGTTTATGGTATGTAATTACTGTGGCAGTTTATTTATTTCTGCATCTTATGTTAAACTAAAGCATGCATTGCAATAGAAAAAGCAGTCTGTAAATACTGTAAGACTTTATTGTCGTAGGGTTTGTTTTGTCAGGATATTTTGAATTCTTGTTTTAAGTTAATACTTTTCTCAGTAAGTAAGTATAGAAAGTAACAACTGAGAAACAATTCCAATGCTGCATCCTTCAACAGAGGAATCAATGCATTTTCAGTTTAAAATGTAACTTTGACTAAAGCTTGTCAACTTGCATTCTGAATCATGTTATTCCAGTGCAATAGTAATTATGCAAATTGTGTCCATTCCATTCTGGTACAAAATCCAATGTTTTGAGAATTTGCATTTGAACCACTTATAGTACTGCAAGTTGGAGTATCACAGAAACAAAAATATTTTTAAGCACAGCTGCGAAACTGGTTGTGTTAAGTTACTGATGTTTGCTTGCATAACAGATGTTGCTAGAATTTATGTGGATTTAGTTTTTAAAATTGTCTAGGCAAAACATATCCCTTTCTCCCTTCTTTCCCTTTTAAAATGTTTTCATCCAATCAGGAAATATATTAACTTTTCTCATTACTTGTATCTATTGTACTATTTCCTTTTCTCTATCGTGTTTTGCCAATTCCTCAATTAGCAGGAGGATAATACTTTTTAAATTTCTTTGCACTCCTCAATATTATTTTAAATTGGATCACTAACTGTTTATCGATTTTGACAATTATGCATTACCAGGTCAATGGAGTCTTCACTAGTGTTTTAAAACTTACTGTATTCTAGGCTTTATTTGAGTTCTCTTCATTTCATACCTACACACATAAATTTGGAATTATGACACATTTTAAAAATTGTATTTTTTTTCTTTTTGCTATCTTGTACCATTTGGTGTTTATAACCCACTCCTCTATTTCAACTTCTACTGACACCATCTCCCTTTCCCTGAATTTAGCCCTTCAGTGAATCTGCTGTGAATTTATTTCTATCAACCATGAAGGAGTGAGCTTCATTTTGAGTACTAATTGAAGAATTTTGATTGTATATTGTTGGCTCCTTGTTTGTTTCACTGTTCCAGATTGTTTGGGGGAAGTGTTTAGATACACTCCTTTCCTGTTAGTTTGGGTTTGTGGCGGTTTGGTTGTTGGGTGGAGGGAAGGGGATGAAATGGTGCTTTGGAGATGATTGTTTTACATAGTATTCCCCACTCTTGGAGTGTGTTAGAAATGAATCGCTTGATATTGAAAAGACTCCAGTATTTCCCTTTTAAGCTCCAGAAATCGTGTGTTATAACAGATTGTGTTAGAAATCTTGATTTTTTTAAATAATTAGCTCTAATTATGTAATATTTTAACATTTGAGAGTAATAACTTACTGAATTTTGCTGAACTCAGTCCTGTCTTGTGGAATTATCCAATTTAAAATTTGTACTGTAAACTTGAGAGTTGGTGTGGTATCCAGCAGGCCAGAAGAAAGCCCTGATTTGAAATGTCCTCAGAAATATGACATCTGGCAAAACCTTACTCTTATTAGAGAGTATCAAAGTTCAGTGTTCTTTCTCTCCATCCGGCCTGCTCCAATAATGATGGAAATACTTAGCAGGTCAGCCTAAAGGGAAGAAAAACAATTAACATTACATGAGTATTTCTAGCATTTTTTTGTTTTTATTTTAGATTTCCAACATTTGCAGTTTTAAATCTTTTTTTCAGTTCATTTTTGGGTTACCAGTGATCATAGAGTATTGTTCACTGTTGTTTTGTGACTCCAGGGCTGTAAGTTGACAGTGAGAAGCTTGAAGTAAAACATTAATTCAAATTGAAGTGCCTTTATATTTTGTAGAAGAAATACCGGTATTTTTTCTCATTCAGCTAAATTAAACCTTCAATATGAATAGATTTTCTCGGTAAAATTGTGCTTTTTCTGTACAAAATTATCCTTTAGGTTCAAGGGAATGTTGCTTGTCACATTAAAGTGATGTATTCATAACCTTGTTTTTGAATGTGATAATAAGCTACACAGACTAGGTGTTGAGAATTGAAAGCTTGAGGAGAGATCTTAAATGGATTTTTTGCACCTGAATTTTCTCGGAAGACAGACGCAGTCTGTAGAAGTGATCTTCTCAGGAGATGGACACGGTCTATAGAAGTGAGGCAAAATGACAGTGAGGTCACAGAATGTATACAGCTTACAGAGAAGACGTTTGCTGTCTTAAGGCAAATTAAGGTGGATTGACAAAGTGTTTCCTCAGACCTTGTGGGAGGCTAGTGCAGAAATTGCAGGGGCCCTATCAGAGGTAGTTAAAGCATCCTTAGCTTAGGATGAGGTGCAGAACTTGTTCTTGCCCGTACACATGCCCTTACACTTCCTCCCTCACCACCATTCAGGGCCCCAGACAATCCTTCCAGGTGAGGCGACACTTTACCTGTGAGTCGGCTGGAGTGATATCCTGCGTCCGGTGCTCCCGATGTGGCCTTCTATATATTGGTGAGACCCAACGCAGACTGGGAGACCGTTTCGCTGAACACCTACGCTCTGTCCGCCAGAGAAAGCAGGATCTCCCAGTGGCCACACATTTTAATTCCACATCCCATTCCCATTCTGACATGTCTATCCATGGCCTCCTCTGCTATAAAGATGAAGCCACACTCAGTTTGAAGGAACAACACCTCATATTCCATCTGGATAGCCTCCAACCTGATGGCGTGAACATTGACTTCTCTAACTTCCGCTAATGCCCCACGTCCCCCTCGTACCCCATCCGTTATTTATTTATATACACATATTCTTTTTCTCTCTCTCCTTTTTCTCCCTCTGTCTCTCTCACTACACCCCTTGCCCATCCTCTGGGCTTTCCCCCCCTCCTCCTTTTCTTTCTCCCCGGACCTCCTGTCCCATGATCCTCTCATACCCCTTTTGCCAATCACCTGTCCAGCTGTTGGCTCCATCCCTCCCCCTCCTGTCTTCTCCTATCATTTCGGATCTCCCACTCTCCCTCCCACTTTTAAATCTCTTACTAGCTCTTCCTTCAGTTAGTCCTGACGAAGGGTCTCGGCCTGAACTGTCGACTAACCTCTTCCTAGAGATGCTGCCTGGCCTGCTGCGTTCACCAGCAACTTTGATGTGTGTTGTGCAAATATTTTGTTGATGTTCATTATTATTAATTCTAATAAGGCTCTAATTTGTTTTTTCAGTTCAAAAAAGCCTGTCTTATTCTCCATCAGATACGTTGGGTGAGTTTATTCTTTACTTCCTTAATCAGAAAATATGACACAAATTTGTGCACAATCAACAGACAAACTGTAGTTTAACACTGAAAATGAAGATGTTCTATTTGAAGCAGTAAAGTGAAATGCACTGGCATACAAGCAGGCACCAGCTGAGTAACAAACAACTTCAAAAAGCCATCAAGCATTAACAGATTTCATTATTTTCTTTAGGTCTATCGATGGAAGAGCAATTACGAAGGTTGCAAGAAGAAAGAACTTGTAAAGTATGCATGGACAAGGAGGTCTCAGTTGTGTTTATAACATGTGGTCATTTGGTTGTTTGCACAGACTGTGCACCCTCCCTTAGAAAGTGCCCAATCTGCCGTGATACTATCAAGGGAACAGTTAGAACCTTCCTGTCATAATCTTGTAATTTGTCGTCGTCATCATTAAGTTCCATTTGGTGGACAATTTCCCTCCACGCAGCTCTGTCCCGATACTTGTCCACAACATCCCTAGTCTTGTCCAGCTTTGCCTTCCTCTTCCTTTCTTTCCCTCCATCTTTCCATAGGTTGATTAGTCATTTGATTTAATTCTGGTAAATCTTCAATCCTGCTATCTTCAAATAATTCCCAGATGTATTCAACCCACCTGTCCATGATCTCTTTTTCATAGCATGGATCACCCCTACTGTCTCCAATACACTCAGTTGATAGCACAGTCTGCCTTAATTAATCTTGTAATTAATTAAATATTAATAAATATGCTTTTCAGACTAGATGTACATTTTATTCTTGGTGAGAATGCTTTAGCCAGAGACAAGCTTCCACTCTTCAAGCCCTTTACCTACATCTTAAATTAGGGTTTAAATTAAAAATAATGATTGCTTATGTGTTTTGTATTTTAATATTGTATAGAATATCATAATTTCAATTTAAAATATTGCTGTTGTGAAGTCTTGCCTATAAATGATATCAGCAATAATCACTAGTGTATGAATGCTTTTGATCAGTGGAATTTTACTGCATTGCTGACTCATGAGATGGATGAGTTTGAAAATGGCAATTGTGTGAACAAATATTTGATAATTTTGCAAAGGTATTTGTATATAAATAATGCATGGATATTACAATATCTTAATGGGTTGTTTGGCAGGGCATAAAGTGCTAGAAAATACAAGATTGTGTTAATAAAAATGAAAGCATGTATTTTTAGTTTTAGAATGACACTAATTCAAAGGCATTATATTTGCATTTCTAATTGAGCAAACTGCACATAATTAGTTGACTTAAGTTCAACATTTTGAAAATTGAAAAGTTTTGCAAGTGGTGCATAAATATTGGGGTTTGAATAAATGTTTAAGGGCTTCGTTAGAGGAGAATTTTTAAATGTGGCCTCCTGTTTTAGGGTGCCTTAAAATAATTCATTCTGTTGAAATATTGGTGCCTGACCTAAATATAGTGGTGCAGCGTGGAAGAATGAAGTACGTTGTATATTAACTACACCACCCAAGTCAGCTATCAATATCTTGGCTCATAATTTAATGCCTTGTGTTGGAGAATCTGAAGTCTTGACGTGAAACTATAAAGAGACTTCTGGCAGTTTGGAGTTGTCAGATTTACCAATACTACTTATTTCCACTTTTTTTTGAATAATATATTCTAATCTGTATATATACAGTACTGTGCAGAAGTTTTAGGCACTTGTAAACAAATTCTGTAAAGCGAAGATGCTTTCTGAAATGATGAACTGAGAAGTTTCTAAATGTATAAAAAATGTACTTTAAAGAACAATAAACAGTAAAATAACTAAATCAAATCAATATTTGGCATGACCACCCTTTGCCTTTAAAACTGCACCAATTCTCTTAAGTACACTGTCCTGCAGTTTGTTAAGAAAATCAGCTGGTAGATTGTTCCAAGCATCTTGGAGAACTTGCCACAGCTGTCTTGCTTGTTTGTGTCCCTCTTAAGTATTCCTAGAGAGCCTCAATAATACTGAAATCAGGGCGCTGTGGAGGCCATACTGTGCCATCTGAAACCATATTTAAAAAAATCTAGGCTGCCTGAGACTTTTGCACAGTACTATATGGCACATTCCTGGGAAAACATTAAGTGGATTTTCATGCATTAAATTAGGTGAAATACATTATGGGTATTTAGGACATGGTATTGGAATTCAAAATAACAAATGCTTGTCAATTCAAGATATATCCTCAAAAGATTTGTGACATATAAAATGAGTAAATTGAATATTTCTAAAAGAAGGAATTTCTGTTTAACTCCACTTGTTAGATGCCAGAAGTTTGATTACAGTGGTATGCAAAAGTTTGGGCACCCCTGGTCAAAATTTCTGTTACTGTGAATAGTTAAGTGAGTAGAAGATGAACTGATCTCTGAAAGTCATGAAGTTAAAGATGAAACATTCTTTTCAACATTTTAAGCAAGATTAGTGTATTATTTTTGTTTTGCACAATTTTAGAGTGGGAAAAAAGGAAAGGAGCACCATGCAAAAAGTTTGGGCACCCCAAGAGATTTGAGCTCTCAGATAACTTTTACCAAGGTCTCAGACCTTAATTAGCTTGTTAGGGCTATGGCTTGTTCACAGTCGTCATTAGGAAAGGCCAAGTGATGCAAATTTCAAAGCTTTATAAATACCCTGACTCCTCAAACATTGTCCCAACAATCAGCAGCCATGGGCTCCTCTAAGCAGCTGCCTAGCACTCTGAAAATTAAAATAAATGATGCCCACAAAGCAGCAGAAGGCTATAAGAAGATAGCAAAGTGTTTTCAGGTAGCCGTTTCCTCAGTTCGTAATGTAATTAAGAAATGGCAGTTAACAGGAACGGTGGAGTCAAGTTGAGGTCTGGAAGACCAAGAAAACTTACCGAAAGAACTGCTCGTAGGATTGCTAGAAAGGCAAATCAAAACCCCTGTTTGACTGCAAAAGACCTTCAGGAAGA
Organism: Mobula hypostoma; assembly: GCF_963921235.1. Classification (NCBI taxonomy): domain Eukaryota; kingdom Metazoa; phylum Chordata; class Chondrichthyes; order Myliobatiformes; family Myliobatidae; genus Mobula; species Mobula hypostoma. Next base: position 111,901,097 of record NC_086103.1, on the reverse strand, counting down.
TTTAGCAGGCTCTGGAGTGGTGATGTACTGTTCTACTGTGCAGCGACACCTGCACAAATATGACCTTCATGGAAGAGTCATCAGAAGAAAACCTTTCCTGCGTCCTCAACACAAAATTCAGCGTCAGAAGTTTGCAAAAGAACATCTAAACAAACTTGATGCATTTTGGAAACAAGTCATGTGGACTGATGAAGTTAAAACAGAACTTTTTGGCCGCAATAAGCAAAGGTATGTTTGGAGAAAAAAGGGTGCAGAATTTCATGAAAAGAACCCCTCTCCAACTGTTAAGCACAGGGATGGATCGATCATGCTTTGGGCTCGTGTTGCAGCCAGTGGCACGGGGACCATTTAACTGGTAGAGGGAAAAATGAGTTCAATTAAATACCAGCAAATTCTGGAAGCAAACATCACACTGTCTGTAAAAAAAAAAGCTGAAGATGAAAAGAGGATGGCTTCTACAACAGGATATTGATTCTAAATGCTACCTCAAGAGGCGCAAGCTGAAGGTTTTGCCATGGCCTCACAGTCCCCTGACCTGTGGATCTGTGGATGGACCTCAAAAGATTAGTGCATGCAAGACAGCCCAAGAATCTCACAGAACTAGAAGCCTTTTGCAAGGAAGAATGGGGGAAAATCCCCCAAACAAGAATTGAAAGACTCCTGGATGGCTACAGAAAGTGTTTACAAGCTGTGATACTTGTCAGAGGGGGTGTTACTAATTACTAACCTTGCAGGGTGCCCAAACTTTTGCTTCAGGCCTTTTTACTTCTTTGTTATTTTGAAACTGTAAAAGATGGAAATAAAAAAGTAATCTTGGTTAAAATATTAAAGAAATGTGTCATCTTTAACTTTATGCCTTTTGGAAATCAGGTCATCTTTTACTCGCTTAGCTATTCACAGTAACAGAAATTTTGACCGGGGTGCCCAAACTTTTGCATGCAACTGTATATAACCTGGGTATCTCTCTGTTTTTCACAAATTTTTCTCATGTCTCAGAGCTTTCATGCACGTGTTTTGGGTCAACTTGTCCTCCTGTACGGTATTATATCTGGTACTGCCTGATGACCACTGCCACTGAATGCTACAAAACATTATATCTTTATCTGCTCAACCATACAGTTATGTTCCCTAACCTGCTTGCATAGTTGTAATCGTGACTTGTCAATTGTGAAAATAACTTCCTCCTGTATTGTTGTTGGACCATACAATTCTCAAAAACTTGCAAATGCAGATTACAGCTGCTTCCCATGTTACTCATTTACTCAACTTGGTTGCTGAGCCATATCATTAATTCAACACACAAAACATTTAAGCATTCAGCATTTAATACACTTGGATTTTCTATTATAGAGGTGTGATTTATTCTACTGTTTTAAAGAAAATACCAAATATATTTGCTATTAGAACCTATTAACACTCTTCCTAAGATTAGCTGTGACCATTCTACTTCCTATTTAGTCTTTTACAGTTTACATGGGTGTAGTGTCATTTTCTGCTGCGTGAGTAGATATTGATCTCATGGAACTACTGCTCCCAACAGATCTGAGTTCCTCATTTACAATTTGTTCCTTGTTTTCATGTGTTGAAAAAAGCATACTAAGGCACCATCTTTGCAAAACAGCAGTAAGGTAATTTGCATGCGTTTTTGATTACAGGCAAATATTTGAATTTGCAGTACTATTTTTGTGACCACTTGAGTCGAGTATAATCTCTTTAAGGGTCCTGTAAAGGCCAGTCAGGAATCCACATATTTTGGTGCAGTGTGGGCAAGAGTAAGTGGTAGCTGTGGTTGATGGTTGGGTATTCTGGTTGTTCAGTCTTTCCTTTTACAGCTGCTGCTTATTCTGTGACCCGGCAGATGTCACTGTCATGTGGCACAGCTCATCCTTGAACAGATTTTCTCCAGGTGCATCTATTGAGTGCAATGACTTCCTTGTTTTTAGATGTAATGTTAAATTTCTTCAGCTTGATTTTGCTGTTATCTTTGAAGTGTTTCCTTTGCCCATCTGGGGCTCACTGACCTCCTTCCAGTGAGAATAAAGGATTAGTTTGGAGACCTGGGTCAGGCTTCCAGATGGCATGACCTATCCATCGAAGTTGGTGATGCTTTATCCTGGGTGGAAATGTTACTCATGTTGGCCTCCTCCATTACGCTGGTGTTAGTGCATCTGTTCTTCCAGCTAATCCTCAAAATCTTCCATAAGGATCCTTGGTGGTATTTTTGCAGGAATTTCATGTGCCTAGTGTAGGTGGTTCAGCTGCATACATTAAAGTAGGAAGAAGACTGATCTATAGACCAAATGTTTGGAGCTGTAGGCCTTGGTCCTCCAAGGCTCTGCCTTAATCTTGTATAGGCTTCATTAGCACTGCTCAGGTGGTGGTAAATGTTTGCACTTGACAGAATGCTTCTAAGGTAAGGAAGGTGGTTTACACTTTCAAGGGTGGTATCATCAACTTTCATGGGGGGGCTGGATAAATGGCTGATTTGGGTGGTGGTTGATTCAAAGTACATTTATTATCAAAGTATTTGTGCTGTATACAATCCTGAGATTTGTCTTCCCACAGACAGCCATGAAACAAAGAAATACTGTGGAACCCATTCAGATAAAACATTAAACACTAAACATCAAACATCCAACACGTGCAAAAAAAATCAAAAAATGCAAATGGCAAAAAAACCCAGCGAATAACTCTCAGAAATATTAAATGTCAAACTGCAGAGTTTTTGAAACAGTCCAGGAATGTTTAGTTCAGTTCAATTTAGCACTGCATCGTTTTGTTGACTGCAGGACACGGACCCAATCCACCCCGATCAAAACAGCAATTTACAAAAGGAGCACCCAGAAATCAGATATACATATAATATGAATTGCAGAGTCTAAAAACAAGTCCAATCCACAAACCTTGCCCAATACCCAAGACTCCTGCAGCTTCCTCCAGCAGCAGCAACAGAGAGACCTGTCAAACACAAGCAGACTGCGCTGAACCCCTGCTCGCCTTCTGCTCTTATCCTCATTTATTTCAATCTTGTACAACACTTTAATCAGCGAATTGGTTAAGAATCCGAGCCAATTACGGGTTTGCAGTCCTAGCTCTCTAGGTTCCCAACGCCAAATTCCCTCGGAGATAGCAAAAGTGCCAGATTGCTCAATCAGCCCAAAAACACATTGCCAAAATGTACATTACAGGCTTCAATCACACAGATTAGTAGTAGAAGTATATTTAAAAGAAGCAGTTTTGTAAACTGCAGAATGACGCAATTGGTCGTTGGCACCATTTTGTCGTGGATCTAGGACTTTTTTTTATATTCAAGACAAAGTCTGGGGCCACATTTTGTACACTATTGAGATTCCCTGTGGCAGATCTTTGCCAATAAGGTGAAGGATTGCACCAATAACAATGGTAAATAGGATAGGTGCAATGATGCATCCTGTTTAAACCTGTCTTAACAGTGAAGAGTTATGATTCACTGCCACTTGTTGCTGTGCATGGAACACTGCTGAGTGGGACAGTTGTCCAGCAGGTATCTAATGAAACTTTCACACTGCATTTACTTACTTCACTGTTGGTATTTTAAAGGGTCAGAAAGTTTATTTAACTTACCCTAATTTGAATCTGTCCTTGTGTATAGAGTTTTCATTCTCTCCTCTAATCTATCCTTTACAATTTGATTATTAAAACCAATTTAGATATTTAAAATATTCATATATTTAAGATTCATCTATCTTACCTCATCCAGTCTTGGGAGCATGGTAAGAGGGCCGAGCTGAAGATGAGGCTGAAACAGTATGAGAGACCTTCTCCCTTGTATAATACCAGCTAATGTCCAGGCCATCAAGAACAAAGTTGATGACCTAAGGCCAATGCTGACCTACCAAAGAGAACTGGACTGTTGTGTCTATGTGTCATTGAAACATGGCTTACCACTGCTTCACCTGACTGCAGTACAGCCTGGATGGACTGCATGGTGTCCTTGGGCATAATTAGCAGCTGAGGTGTCTGCTGTTTAACACTGTGTCATGGTTCTGATGTGACAGTTCTGGCAAGCTCCTGCTCACCCAACTTAGAATATCTAATGGTGAAGTGCCACTCATACTACTTGCCATGAGAGTTCACTTCAGCTATCCTGACAGCAGGCAATATTCTTCCTTGGGTGTGAAGCCGGCACTCAATGATCTATACTTGATCAGCAGCCATCAAGCGGGATACCCTGAGGTCCTGTTCATCATTGCTGGTGACTTCAACCAGGCCAACTTCAAGGGTGAGTTACCAAAATACTATCAGCATGTTTCCTGCCCCACCAAGGGCTCGAACACCCTCGACTATTACTATGCAACCATCAAAGATGTCTACTGACCACACCCTCATTCATTTTGGTAAATCAGACCACCAGGCTGTTTCTTCTTGTGTACAAACAGAAGCTTAAACAAGGATCCATTAAAGAAAGTGTTGTCTTAGGAAATAGCTGAGCTTCTATATGTCATCTTTGCATTGGTAGACTGGACCATGTGTACCAAAGAAGACAATTTGAGTGTTTCCAAACCAGAAGCAATGAATGAACCATGAGATCCACTCCCTACTGAAGTTGAGGATGCAACTTTAAAATCAGGTGGCCCTGACCTTTACAAGGAATCTCCCCCCCCCCACTTCCCCCCATAATGCTGTAAAGATACCACGAGACAATACTAGTCCAAAATTAAATGCCAGACCAGCCATCACTTGCGGCAGGGTTTACATGCTCTAACAGATTACAAAAGAAAATTGGTCAGCATTGCCAACAACAGCATATACTTGCCAAATGAGCTCAATGCATTCGCTGCACAATTTGAACAGAAAGGAATTGGAATATCAGCACTCACCCAGTTACTGTTCTTGTTGTTATGATTAGTCTTAAGATGAATGAACCCATGGTGCTTATATTCTGTAGAGATCAGCTGGTAATGGGTATATTCAGATATTTTTAATCTCTACTTAAATCTTGAATTCCCACCACTAAGATGACCATCATCATCCCCGTACCTAAGAAAATCAATTTGCCTTGATGACTACTGCCCAGTGGCTCCAATGTCCACCATCATGAAGTGCTTAGAGAGGCTGGTCATACATGTATTAACTTCAGCCTCTTGGATAACTGCAACTCACTGCAATTTGACTACCACTGTAACAATTCCACAGCAGTTCCCGTCTCCTTGGCCCTACACTCATATCTGGAGAGTAAAAGCATCTATGTTAGACAATGATTAATTGACCACAGCCCTGCTTTCAATATTATAATTCCAAGGAAACTCATGACCAGAAGTAAGACCTGGGAGTCTGCAAATAGCTCTGACCAATAGACTGCAAATAGTAAGGATAGGCTGCATGGTAGCGTGGCAGCAATGCTTTATAGCACCAGTGATCACTGTTTGAGGTTCAATTCCCAATGCTGTTTGTAAGGAGTTTGTATGTTCTCTCCATGACTGTGAGTTTCCTATGGGCATCCTGGTTTCCTCCGCATTCAAAAGACGTATGGTTAGGACTAGTAAGTTGTGGGTGTTCTATGTTGGTGCTGGAGGCATCATTGCTACGCTTGCAGGCTGCCCCAGCAGGATCCTCAGACTTTGTTGGTCATTGATGAAATCAATGCATTTCATGTACATGTGACAAAAGTGTTAGTATGGTGTGACAATACAAGTAATTCTAACCAGAATTTCATAGGAAGCAATAGAAAATACACACCTAAAATGTTATTAAACAGAATCAATGTAAGAAAAAATAGAAACAATTTCAGTGATAATTGTCAGAATATGCTGTATAGTGCACTCTAACAAGTAGGTAAATTGACTGCACAGAAACAAATGGATGTAATCTGATGCCAATAAATATAGCTCAGAGTGATTAAGGATGAGCAGTGTTTGTAGACATTTCAGAAAGATAAGCAGAAATGAAAAGAAAGTGTAGTAATTCATTTAATGGAGGATGACATTAGACCAGTAGTGATAAATGATCTTGACTCAGGACATAAAGATGTTGTATCAATTTGCCTTGCGATAAGAAATGACAAAAGAATGAAGTTGTTGGTGTGAAGTCCAGAGGCAACCCAATAGTAGCAATACTGTAGGAAAAAAATCACTCAAGAAGTAATGGTGTCCAGGAAGGCACTGTAATAATCATGACTAACTTTAATCTTCAAAATGATTAATAAACCAGAGATAGTTTTGAGGACGTCAATTGATTATTTGGGGCAACTAGAACAATATGTTGTAGAACAAACCAGGTGTCAAGTTAGTTTAGAGTTGGTCAAGTGTTAGAATAATTAGTGTTTTCACAGTAAAGGATCAGTGATGATAATGTGATACAATTTCACATTAAGCTTTAGAGTGAGAAACTTTGGCTTGTAACCAGTGCCTAAAGGGTAAACTAAAGATAATTACAATCAAAGCTGATTGAGGAAAATAGCTTTAATAAGTATCAGACATTTAAGGAAACATTTCATAATTCTCAAAGATACTGAGGAAGTTTCCAATGAGGAGGACTCATCTATGACTAATTAAACAGCTGAGGATGATATAAAATTGAAGAAATAGGCACATAATATACAGATGAGTAATAAGACGTAACAGGGAAATTTTAAAGAATCCAACAGAGGATGACCAAAAGGATAATGAAGAGGGAGGAGTCCTATTGGGAGTAACAAGAATAACAGTTCACATAAAGTTTCATTATGTTTGTAAGAGAATAGATTAGAAGTTCCATGTAGGATGAAACTGGGAAAGCAATATGGAAATCAGGGCACAGCAAAGATGGTGAGCAACTATTTTGTATCTGTCTTTACAAAAGACATTAAAATATCTAAGTAATAGTGAATGGGTGGAGAACAAAAATCTAAGACAATTTAGCAGAGGCAGCATGGTTTCAACAAAGGGAAATTATCTTTGCCAATGTAATTAGAGTTTGAGAACGTAATAAGCAGGATGGATAAGAGGCACTAGTAAATATATCCAGAAGCTGTCCCGTATGTTATTCCGCAGGATATGTGTTCTTATGAGAATATATTGGCATGAATAGATTATTGGCTAACTATAAGAAGTTTGGAATAAATGGGTCATTTTCAGGTAGCCAGGCTGTACAAATGGGGTGCCCTATCAACTGATACAGGTCCCTTAACTATTTACAGCCTTCATTAATTATTTAACTGAACCAATCTAGGGTATTGTAGCCAAATTTTCCAATGACACAAAAATAGCTGGGAAAGCAAATTGCTAAAGGCACAGATTCCTCAAAATGATAAAGATAAAAAGAATTGACAAAGGTTTGAAAAATAGACTATCAATGTCAGGGAAAAGCAATGAAGCTAGCTACTTAGGTAGGAATTAGAACATAGAATAGTACAGCACAGTACAGGCCCTTTGGCCCACAATGTTGTGCCGACCCTCAAACCCTGCCTCCCATATAACCCCCCACCTTAAATTCCTCCATATACCTGTCTAGTACACTCTTAAATTTCACTAGTGTATCTGCCTCCACCACTGACTCAGGCAGTGCATTCCACGCACCAACCATTCTCTGAGTAAAAAACCTTCCTCTAATGTCCCCCTTGAACTTCCCACCCCTTACCCTAAAGCCATGTCCTCTTGTATTGAACAGTGGTGCCCTGGGGAAGAGGCGTTGGCTATCCACTCTATCTATTCCTCTTAATATCTTGTACACCTCTATCATGTCTCCTCTCATTCTCCTTCACTCCAAAGAGTAAAGCCCTAGCTCCCTTAATCTTTGATCATAGTGCATACTCTCTAAACCAGGCAGCATTCTGGTAAATATCCTCTGTATCCTTTCCAATGCTTCCACATCCTTCCTATAGTGAGGTGACCAGAACTGGACACAGTACTCCAAGTGTGGCCTAACCAGAGTTTTACAGATCTGCATCCTTACCTCGCGACTCTTAAACTCTATTGCTTGATTTATGAAAGCTAACACCCCATAAGCTTTCTTAACCACCCTATCTACCTGTGAGGTAACTTTCAGGGATCTGTGGACATGTACCCCCAGATCCCTCTGCTTCTCCACACTATCAAATATCCTGCCATTTACTTTGTACTCTGCCTTGGAGTTTGTCCTTCCAAAGTGTACCACCTCACACTTTTCAGCCCACTTCTGCATCCTATCAATGTCTCTGTACAATCTTTGACAATCCCCTACACTATTTACAATACCACCAACTTTTGTGTCATCTGCAAACTTGCCAACCCACCCTTCTACCCCAACATCCAGGTCATTGATAAAAATCACGAAAAGTAAAGATCCCAGAACTGAAATTGAAAAACAGAAAATTATTTAAATTCAGAGAGAACACTGACCAAGGACCTGGGTAGACTTATTCATGAAGCACAAAGCTGGAATGACATTACAATAAATAGGAAGGTAAAAGAAGGGTTTTAAGAGTGATTCAGTCCAAAAATAGATAATGGATGGTCACATGAACACAGTGGACTGAAGAATCTTGTTTCTATGCTGTATGCCTCTGCATTGCTACATTTGATACAACTATAAAGACTTACTGTTCCAGTCTCAGGTATGAACTCTATTTTTGATTACTTCTATACGCTTCTTTTATATTTTAAGAATGCTTTGTTTTTATTCACCTTTTGCTTTTAGTGACTTACAGATGAAAGGTCTCTTGAACTGATTTGTTAACTGTGTCTCCTTTCACTGATACTGTTTGACCTGCTGAGAGTTTCTGGCATAATTTACAACATCTGCAGTTTTTTTGATTTTCAAACGTGATTAGAACTGCAGCCAGGAGATGGATTTACAGGACTGTTTTCAATAGGTGCACTGGAACATATTCAAGGACTCATCTTTGTATCTGAAAGAATATGCCACAGTTGTCAGTGACTTCATCAAGGTCTGTGTGGATGTGTGTGCCTTTGAAAATATTACAGGACATACCCAAAGCAGAAGCCATGGATGAACCAGGAGATTTGCAGTCTGCTGAGGACTAGATCTGTGACATTTAAGACTGGTGATCAAGTAATCTACAAGTAGTCTATGGAAGACTCTCTTCAGAGCGAAAAAACAATTCCAAGTGAAATTAGAGACGGAATCAACACATCAGCTATGGTAGAATTGCAGATCATTACTTCCTACAAGGAGAACACTAACTTCATAAATGGCTGTGGTGCTTCACTCCCTGATGAGTGGAACACTTTTTTTTGCACACTTTAAAAGGGAGAAAAAAACTATACCAGTGTGAATCCCTGCAGCACCTGGCTTTTAGATACCTGTCTCAGAGGCTGACATTAGAACATCTTTCATTCCATCAGTACTAATCAACAAGCCTCAAAACCTGGGCCTCTGTACTTCCCTCTGCAACTGGATCCTCATCAGGAGGCCACAGTCAGTGCAGATGAGAAATAACATCGGCTCTCTCACCATCAACACAAGATCATCTTAAGGATGTGTACTGAGCTGACTGTTCTGCTCTCTCTACATTCATGATTGTGAGGCTTGGCACAGCCTGAATGCCATCTATTAATTGGCCGATGACAGCGGTTGTTTGCAGAATCTTAGATGGTAAGGAGGAGCTGGACAAGAGTGAGATAGATCGGCCAGTTGAGTGGTATCACAGCAACAACATTGGATTCAGTGTCAGTAAGACCAAGGAGTTGATTGTGGATTTCAGAAAGGGGAAATTGGGAGAACATGCAGCAGTTCCCCTTCAGAAATCAGCAGTAGAAAGGGTGAGCAGCTTCAGGTTCCTGGGTGTCAACGTCTCTGAAGAACTATTCTGGGCCCAACGTATTGATGGAATCACAAAGAAGGCACACCAGCAGCTATATTTCATTCGGGGTTCGAGGAGATTTGGTATGTCACCAAAAACTTGCAAATTTCTACAGATGTACTTTGGAGAGCATTCTGACTAGGTCACCACCTAAAATGGAGGCACCAATGCACAGGATTGGGAAAAAGTTGCAGAAGTTTGCAAACTCAGTCAGCTCTATAATTAGCTTACCCACTATTGAGAATATCGTCAAAAGGTGATGCTTCAAGAAGGAAGTATCCTCCTATCCAGGGGATGTCCTCTTCTTATGGCTACCATCAATGAGGCTGAAGCTGTACTGTCAACATTTTAGGAACCACTTCCTCCTCTCTGCCACCTACTTGCTAAATGGTTCATAAATGGTACTTCACTATTTTCCCTCTCTTTATGCACTGTTTATATATTCTCATTGTAGTTTATAATAATTTGTACATATTGCACTGAATTGCTGCCACAAAGCAATAAATTTCACGATATGTTGGTGATACTAAACCTGATTCTGATTCTGAGAAGTTTTTCACTCTATCTCGGTACATGTGGTAAAAATAAACCAGTCACAATAAAAACACCTCAAGATAAAATGCGTGCAAAAGATTCCACTACATGCCTTAAATAAGATAGAGGGAAAAAAAACGCTCTATTGCTGAAGTCCAAGATCCCACAAAATGAAACAGCTATAGAATCAAGAGGAAAGTGCCAAAGAAGTTCCCTAATTTCCACAACAGAGAGATTCTTCCACACTGACAAGACCGCCATATCCAAGGATCCACTCCGCTGAGAGCCAAGAACAGAAGGGAGTTTATCAAAGTGATCATCAGCATCATCGAAGAACAGGACTTATAGTAAGCATTAGCTGAACAGAGGTCTTTTTACCAACCTGCTCCTGCTGCTTTGAAACACCTCTCCAATGATAAAAGCCCACAATGTTACCCCTAGGAAACATGTACTATTTCCCATATCACAGAAGTCCCCTCTCAGCAAATACATGTAATCCTCAGTTTTGGCTAGCAGCTTATTCTAGGGGAGAGACAGCCTCCAGCCCAGCCAACCTTACGAAATCTTGTTTGGGTGGATACTGCTTGATGTGTTCCTGTTACAAATCAGTACCACGAAATAACAAACAGTACACAATATGCAATTAAACGATTGAGCTTTATAATTCTTAATTTGACTATATGGTTAGTAAAGAAACAAAATAAGGAAAAGGGCTCATTCTCATGAAACAGTCTAATGCACATGTTGGAGCTCACTGATAAGGCCATTCATTCCCCGTCGACCTCTTCCGAGCGTCGTCAACCCTCATTCCAAGTCCACTCCGTCCGGCGGTCTACCGACTCTCTTCATTCGTGGTTTCTCTCTTCATCTCTTGCCACCAAAAGACCATGAAATCCCTGCTCCCAGACCCACAAGAACAAAACAACATGTCTTTCATTGGATGTCACACATTCCAAAGCCCCCGTTATCTCTAGTCATCAACCCAAACATTACTGCTACAGAGAAACCATAAGAGTAGCAGGGAAACCTAACCGCGCGTTACACTGCCCACCCCCCCACCAAATTTAGTCCTGTCCTCATGACATTGAGATAATTCAACAACTCTTCCTGCAAAACACAGAGTCCAACCCAGGTGTAAAAGGCAGTGACGTAGCTCCCCAAACTGGTAGGGGGTCACACTCTATTCACCCAGTGCTACATAGGCCAGCCTATCCGGTGGCTCCTAATTCTCTGAGACCTCCGTTCCCCCTCATCTGACTCTTCAGGTTCTATCACTACTGAGGATACTTCTGATCTACCTGGCAAGGCCTCCCCCAGCCTCTCACTCGTGCCCACTGGCAACTTGGACCCATCTGTCCTGTGGCCAACCCCTGCTTCATCCCTTGCAGGGTCCTGCTGCAACCCAGGCTGTCCACAGATAGCGCCCCCCCCCACCCCAATTTCACCTAACTCCGCGGGAGAAGGTCTGGGAGTCTCTTCCTCAATCAATGGGGAGTTAGCAAAAGGCAGCATATACCACAAATCCAGGTCCTCATCCTCCAAATCAATATCCCTCTCAGGGGTGGGGGCTGGCTTAACCTCTCCTGCTGTTGGTCCTGCAGTCACCCCGCGTTTCAGCAGAGTCCTCTTACTAGGTGTAGGCTCCAAGTCGGGCTCTGGATGCACCTGCAGCTCTTGTCCCGGGGCAGCAGGTGGTTCCAATGGAGAATCTCCAATCCCATCCTCTGGTTTCACCCGGAAAACTGATTGGTTTGGCATCTGACTCTCCACCACATAGGGCATAGCCGCCCAGTGGTCAGCCAACTTATGCTTCCCAGGTAGCCCCAAATTCCTTATGAGAACTTGGTCCCCAGGCAGGAGTTGGAAGAATCTCACTTTTTGATCATACCTCCTCTTATTTCCTTGATATTGCTTGGCAGCTACGACCCCAGCTAATTCATAAGCCCTTTTCAGCTCTCTTCTCATATCAGACACATACTTCAGATAAGTCTTCAGTGGTAAGTTGCCCTCTACAGTCCCAAAACAAAGGTCAATGGGCAACTTCACCTTGCGCCCAAACATCAGATAGTAAGGCTTGTACCCGGTAGCTTCATTTCGGGTACAGTTGTAACTGTGGACCAGGTGTCCAATATGTTGACTCCACCTGCTCTTCTTGCTGATCTCCAAGGTCCCAAGCGTGTCTAACAAGGTCCGATTAAACCTCTCGGGCTGGAGGTCACCCTGCAGATGATAGGGCATGGTCCTCGACTTTGCAACTCCAAGTATGCCCCAGTGGCCTAATGGATAAGGCACAGGCTTCCTAAGCCAGGGATTGTGGGTTTGCATCCCATCTGGGGTGCCAGAGGCCCTGGGTTCAAATTCCAGATGAGCAATTGTAACCCTCAAGTTCAGGTAGCGGCTTAATCTAGGGGAAGACAGCCTCCGACCCGGCCAAACTGGAGAAATCTTGTTTGGGTGGATGTTGCGTGATGTGTTCCCCTGTTACAATTCAGAACCATGAAATAACAAGCAGTACACAATATGCAATTAAGCGATTGAGCTTTATAATTCTTAATTTCACTATATGGTTAGTAAAGAAACAAAAAAAGGAAAAGGGCTCATTCTCATGAAACAGCCTAATGCGCAACATTGGAGCTACGGTTCCATCCATTCGTTCCCCATCAACCTCCGAGCGTCGCCAACCCTCAGACCACTCTAAGTCCACTCTGTCCAGCAGTCTACCATCTCTCTGCACTCGCATCTTCTCTCTTCATCTCTCACCGCCAAAAGACCGCGAATCCCTTCTCTCAGCCCCACAAGAAAGAAACAACGTGCCTCTCATTGGATGGCGCACATTCCAAAGCCCCCGTTATTTCTAGTCATAACCCAAACATTGCTGCTACAGATAAACCATTACATTAGCAGTGAAACATTACAGAGAGGCCATTATATTAGCAGTGAAATCTTACAGCGCATTACATACAGACAGTAAAAAAAATGTAATTCAATGTCACATCCAGTGATACAGGCAAGCAGAGATCAAAATCCCAAACCAAGTGGAAGGTCTACTCTACAGGCCAGCACAGATCCCTGCCCTTTTGTTTACTTTTGAGATGAGGATTAGCTGTTGTAGGCATCATGGATCACTCCATGGATACCACCAACTATTCATCTGCAAACTCCTCCTTGTCCACTGGCTGGATCCATAAACCAATATCATTATCCTGGCCAAGATGCCCAACAACAAGACTCTAATTATACTCTGGTGGTCCACTGGGCAGGCTACGTAATTTTCACCCCGACACCAGATTTCTGATATTTTCCAAAGAAAAGTATTCCTGAATATTTTAAAACCTTCAGAAAAAATGTGATGTCCTCACTGCCATATAGGAATTCTTGATCTGTGACCAACCAAAATGAAGGGATGTTTGGAAAGTCTCTGAGAATACATAACACAAATTCAATCAAAACAGTCAGAGTGCACTAAACTTCCTCACTAAACATATGCCCACCCAGCTCCCTACCTCCTGCTCCATCTATAGTAGGATCTTCTGCGCTCACCAGAGCAACATTAACCTCCCCAGAATCCACAGAACTGAAGAAAGTCATCCTCCAACAGGGCATTGCCACTGGTTATCATGTTAACTTGCCCAATAATTTGATGTCTGAGGAGAACATAGAACATAGAAAATTACAGCACATTACAAGCCCTTTGGCCCATAATGTTGTGCCAACCATGTAACCTACTCTTAGACACTGCCTAGAGTTACCCTACTGCATAGCCCTCTGCTTTTCTATGCTCCATGTACCTATCTAAGAGTCTCTTATGAGACCCTATCGTATCCGCTTCCATCACCATCACCAGCAGTGCATTCCACGCACCCACTACTCTCTGTGAAAAGGAGGCTTTCCAGTAAAATGGCGGTGGGCTTGGACACAGCAACACTCTAGGTCTAATCGAAGGTGCATTTGTTCATCCTGCATGTCGTTTTTATGATTGCCAGTCACTGCTGGATACTAAGAACATCAAGTACTGCAGGACTATCCCATCAGCGATTTTCTCAATAGCGATGGAGCTAGACTTATTGCATACCATTGTTGCATTGTCATCTGAACTTGTGTATCATTGTGCCAAGACAGTGTGTGGTGTGAGTGATTGTCTTGAGCATTTTTATTGTGATTGCAAGACAGGTAACACAGAATACTGCAAGTTCCTGTTCACTGGTTCATTGGCAAGACCAATGGTGGGAGTGCTTTGATGCTTTGGTTTTGGCAAGAAGGAGGCCCGTTACCTGTTGCAGTCAACCAAGGATGGAGACGATGGAGGCAGCATGGGAGAGAGCAGAGGCGCTGGAATCCGTACTGCGTTGGGGGCTGCCCCTCACATGGGTGCTACCCTCTGGTGTTTGCTCGGTGCTGCACCCCCAGTGTTCGCTCAGTGGAAGTACACTGACCAAGGACAATTTACCATCAATATACAGTTATGCCACTTAGGCATTTGGGCTATATATTTTTTTCCTTTGTGACTGTACAGTATATTTTACTGAACTCATATTTAAACGTAGTGCTATTTGAGCTATGTGCTATGAGCAGTGTGTTGTGTGATGTCAGTAATGTGTTTTGCATTTTGGCCCTGGAGGAAAAATGAGGAAGGTGCAGAACATGCGTATTCCAAAAGCGAAGGAATACTCAAAGAACAAAATAGTACAACCGTAGCTGACAAGGGGAGTCAAAGCTAATGTAAAAACAAAAGAGAGGGCGTACAACAAAGCAAACATTAGTGGGAAGATAGAGGATTGGGAAGTTTTTAAAAACCTACAGAGAGCAACTAAAAGAATCATTAGAAGGGAAAAGATGAAATATGAAAGCAAGTTAGCAAATGATATCAAAGTGGATAGTAAAAGCTTTTTCATGTATGTAAAAAATAGAAGAGAGATAAGAGAGGATATGGGACTACTAGAAAATAAGGCAGGAAAGATAATAACAGGGGATAAGGAGATAGCAAATGAACTAAATGAGTATTTTGCATCAGTCTTCACCATGGAAGACACTAGCAATATGTCAAATGTTGAAGGGTGTAAAGGAAGAGAAGTGGATGCAGTTACTATTACAAGGGAGAAGGTGCTCAAAAATCTGAAAGACCTAATGGTACTTAAGTCACCCGGACCAGATGAACTGTACCCTAGGGTTCTGAAAGAGGTAGCGTTAGAGATTCTGGAGGCATTAGAAATTATCTTTCAAAAATCATTGGACTCTGGCATGGTACTAGAGGACTGGAAAATTGCAAATATCATTCCACTCTTTAAGGAAGGAGGAAGGCAGCAGAAAGGAAATTGTAGACCAGTTAGCCTGACCTCAGTGGTTGGGAAGATGATAGAGTCTATTGTTAAGGATGAGGTGACGGAGTACCTGGTGACACAGGACAATATATGACAAAGTCAGCATGGTTTGCTTAAGAGAAAGTCCTGCCTGAAAACCTGTTGGAATTCTTTGAGGAGATTACAAGTAGGATAGATAAGGGAGATGCAGTGAATGTTGTATATTTGGACTTTCAGAAGGCCTTTGACAAGGTGCTACATATGAGGCTGCTTACCAAGTTAAGAGTCCATGGTATTACAGGAAAGTTATGAACATGTTTAGAAGCATCGGCTGATTGGAAAGAGGCAGCAAGTGGGAATAAAAGGATCCTTGTCTGGTTGGTTGTCAGTGACTAGTGGCGTTCCACAGGGGTCGGTGTTGGGACCATTTCTTTTTATGCTGTATATAAATGATTTAGATGATGAAATAGATGTCTTTGTTGCCAAGTTCGCAGATGATACAAAGATTGGTGGAGGGGCAGGTAGTGTTGAGGAAGCACGTAGGATGCAGAAGGATTTAGACAGATTAGGAGAATGGGCAAGAAAATAGCAAATGAAATGTAATGTTGAAAAATGCATGGTCATGTACTTTGGTAGTAGAAATAAATGTGCAGAGTATTTTCCAAACGGAGAAAATCCGAAAATCTGAGATGCAAAGGGACTTGGAAGTCCTTGTGCAGAACAGTCTTAAGTTTAATTTGCAGGTTGAGTTGGTGGTGAGCAAGGCAAATGCAATGTTAGCATTCATTTCAAGAGGTCTAGAATACAAGAGTAGGGATGTGATACTGAGGCTTTATAAGGCACTGGTGAGGCCTCACCTTGAGTATTGTGAACAGTTTTGGGCTTCTCATCTTAGAAGAAATGTGCTGGCATTGGAGAGAGTTCAGAGGAGGTTCACAAGGATGATTCCAGGAATGCAAGAGTTATCATACAAGGAATGTTTGACAGCTCTGGGTCTTACTCGCTGGAATTTAGAAGGGTGAGGGGAGATCTCATTGAAACCTTTTGAATGTTGAAATGCCTAGACAGAGTAGATGTGGAAAGGATGTTTCCCATGGTGGGAGAGTCTAGGACAAGAAGACATAGACTCAGGATAGAGGGGCGTCCATTCAAAACAGATTTGGAGAAATTTCTTTTGCCAGAGGATGGTGAATTTGTGGAATTTGTTGCCACATGCAGCTGTGGAGGCCAGGTCATATTTAAGACAGAGATTGATAGGTTCTTGATTGGACATAGCATCAAAGGTTACAGGGAGAAGGCTGGGAAATGGGGTTGAGGAGGAGAAATAAAAAGGTTCAGCCATGATTGAATGGCGGAGCAGACTCGATGGGTTAAATGGTCTAATTCTGATCCTATGTCTTATGGTCTAACACTGTTTCATTTGGCTATATTTATGTATGGTGGAATCATAATTGAACTTGCTCTTGGATTTAGAAACATAGAAAACCTACAGCACAATACAGGCCCTTTGGCCCACAAAGCTGTGCCGAACATGTCCTTACCCTAGAACTACCTAGGCTTACCCATAGCTCTCTATTTTTCTAAGCCCCATGTACCTATCCAGGAGTCTCTTAAAAGACCCTATTGTATCTGCCTCCACCACCATCGCCAGCAGCCCGTTCCACAAGCTCACCATTCTCTGCATAAAAAACTTAACCCTGACATCTCCTCTGTACCTTCTTCCAAGCACCTTAAAACTGTGCCCTCTTGTGCTAGCCATTTCAGCTCTGGGAAAAAGCCTCCAACTATCCACATGATCAATGCCTTTCATCATCTTATACCTCTATCAGGTCACCTCTCATCCTCTAACTCTCCAAGGAGAAAAGGCTGAGTTCATTCGATCTATTCTCATAAGGCATGCTCCCCAATCCAGGCAACATTCTTGTAAATCTCCTCTGCACCTTTTCTGTGGTTTCCACATCCTTCCTGCAGTGAGGCAACCAGAACTGAGCACAGTATTCTGAGTCCTATATAGCTGCAACATTACCTCTCTGTTCCTAAACTCAATCCCACAATTGATGAAGGCCAATGCACCATATGCTTTCTTAACCACAGAGTCAACCTGAGCAGCTGCTTTGAGTGTCCTATGGACTCAGACCCCAAGATCTCTCTGATCCTCCACACTGCCAAGAGTCTTACCATTAATACTATATTCCGCCATCATATTTAAGCTACCAAAATGAACCACTTCACACTTACCTGGGTTGAACTCCATCTGCCTCTTCTCAGCCCAGTTTTGCATCCTTTTAATGTCCCGCTGTAACCTCTGACAGCCCTTCACACCATCCACAACACCCCCAGACTGGAACAAACTGAAGATTTGAGTGGAAGACGATTACACAAAGGGATATATGTCGCATAATTTAAATAACTTACTGTTATAGAAAAAAACTTCTGAAAATAACATTAGCTTTCCAATCACTTAAGTTAAAAATCTACAGGAAAAATATTGTTTATAAAAAAGTTTATACAACTTGAAGATCTGTAAGCAATATCTCTTTCCCAATTTTGTAGTTAGTTCCCAATTGCACTGGTCTTTAAAGCCCCCTCTTGATGCCACTTTTAGCCTCACGTGAAGAAAGAATACTGTGGAAAAAAATCTCTCAGCAATTAGTTTAATTTCTTAGTGATGGCATACTCCAGGAGGCAGTTTTGTTTCAAATCATGGTCAAAAGCTATTGGCATTGATTGCAAGTTCTGAGCACAGTATTCAGATTTTTAGTGCTACAACATATTCATGATTACAGTTTCAATCATACACAGGATCTGGTAATTTTGTAATCCTTGAACAACTATAACAGTTATTCCACTAAAGTACCACTGCTGCAAAAGATTTTGGATTACTTCCAATAAGTCATGTAAAAGAATTCATCAATAAATGAAATTAATCATTTTGGCTTTTAAAAGGAGAAAATATTGGAAACATTTGGCTGAACATTTACCTGTGCTGATCAACTGGCAGAAGTTTTCACTGAGACCTTTAACCTCTCACTTCGGCAGTGCGAGGCACCACCTGCTTCAAACAGGCTTCAATTACATCAATGCAGAAGAATAACTGACTCAATGCTATTGTCTAGTAGTACTTATATACACAGTGATGAAGTGTTTTGAGAGGTTGGTGATGAAACCCCTGCCTGAGAAGCGACCTCGATCCAATTTGCTTCCCGACACAAATGGTCCACATTAGCCGTCTCATTGGCTCTTACTCAACACTGGAACATCTGACTAGCAACGTTGGACAACCCACACCAGGGGTGCATGAAAAGAGCTACTTTTTAAGCAGGGCGGTAATCGAGATTTTGAAGGCAGAGTTTCTCTACGGATTTTCTGAGTTGAGGAGCGATCAATCAGCAAGCAGTGCTGCGTAAAAAGAGATGCCTTTCGGCCAGGCCTGTGTTCAAGATTTAAGAAGCAGAGCTTTGAACTAATTTTCTCTGAGTTCGACGACCCACACCAGGGGAGTATGAAAAGAGCTGCTTTTTAATCAGGGCGGTGATCAAGATTTTGAAGGCTGAGTTTCTTGGCAGATTTTCCGAGTTGAGTAGCAACCAATCAGAGAGGAATTCATTGGCAGGGGGAAATAAGATTAATTCAAGTGCAAGCAGAGCAGCCATTCTTCGAGGGGCTATTCCTTTGAGTGTGCCCGTCTTTAGAGTGGCTTGGCTCATCAGGCTTAGGCAACATCAAGTTTGGGTGAGGTAGATTGTCTCTCTCGCTCTCTGTCCTGCTTTGTTCATTTCTCATCTGTTAGTCCATGGTATAGTGAGAATGGCTCCAGCGGCAGTGTTTTTTCACTGTGTGTGGGACGTGGGAAGTCTGCGAGACTACCAGTTTCCTGGATAAACACATCTGCACCAGATACACCGAGCTGCATCTCCTGAGAGAACATGTTAAGGAACTGGAGCTGCAGCTCGATGACCTTCGACTCGTACAGGAGAATGAGGAGATGATAGACAGGAGCTACAGGGAGGCAATCATCCCGAGGTTGCAGGAGACAGTTAACAGTGTGACCATCAGGAGAAAGAGGGGGAGATGCATAGCCAGTGCAGAGGACAGCTGTGGGCATTCCCCCCCCCCCAATAATAAGTATATAACTTTAGATACTATTGAGGGGGATAACCTACTGGGAGGAGCCACAGTGACCGGGTCTCTGGCACTGAGTCTGTTGCTGTGGCTCAAAGAACAGAGAGGTGAAGAGGACTGCAGTGTTGATAGGAGACTGCTTAGTCAGAGGAACAGAGGTGAGGTTCTGTGGGTGCGATGGAGACAACCAGATGGTATGTTGCCTATGGTGCCAGGACCAGAGAAGTCTCGGATCCAGTCCACGGCATTCTCAAGGGTGAGCGTGAGCAGCCAGAAGTCTTGGTACATATTGGCACCAATGACATAGGTAGACAGGGTGAGGAGGATCTGAAGAGAGATTTTAGGGAGCTAGGTAGAAAGCTGAGAAACAGGACCTCCAGGGTGGTAATCTCTGGATTGTTGCCCGTGCTATGTGCCAGTGAGGGGAAGAATAGGATGATTTTGCAGGTGAATGAGTGGCTGAGGAACTGGTGCAGGAGGCAAGAGTTCAGATTTATGCATCATTGAGATCTCTTCTGGGGAAGGTATGACCTGTACAAAAGGGACAGGTTACACCTGAACCTGTGGGGGGTTAAATATCCTTGCGGGCAGGTTGACTAGAGTTGTTTGCGTGGTTTTAAACTTATTTGGCAGGGAGATGGGAACCAGAGTGATGGTGCTGAAGATGAGGTAGTTGGTTTACAACAGAGACAATGTTGAGTGAGGTTCCTAGCGGGGAGAGGCTGATGATGGGGCAAAATTGCAGTCAACAGGATGAGTTGCAACATAAAAGGTGGACAAGATCGGAAAAGGTGTTATATTTGAATGCATGCAGTATACAGAATAAGGTCGATGAATTTGTAGCACAGTTACATTTTGGCAGGTATGATGTTGTAGACATTACTGAATCATGGCTGAAAGATTATAGCTGGGAGCTTAATGTCCAAGGATGCACATTGTTTCAAAAGGACAGGCAGGAGGGCAGATGGGGGTGGCATGGTTCTGTTGGTAAAAGATGAAATTAACTCATTAGAAAGAGGTGACATAGGATCAGAAGGTGTTGAATCATTGTGGATAGAGCTAAGGAACTGCAAGGATAAAAAGAAACCCTGATGGGAGTTTATACAGATTCCCTGGAATTTAGAAGAGTGAGGGGTGATCTAATTGAAACCTATTGAATGGTGAAAGGCCTTGGTAGAATATATGTGGAAGTGGATGTTTTCTGTTGTGGGAGTGTCTAAGACTAGAGGACACAGCCTTAAAATAGAGGAGTGTCCTTTTAGAACAGAGATGAGGAGGAATTTCTTTAGCTAGAGAGTGGCGAATCTGTGAAATTTGTTGCCACATGCAGCTGTAGAGGCCAAGTCTTTATGTATATTTAAGGCAGAGATTGATAGATTCTTGATTGGTCAGGACATGAAGGGATACAGGGGGAAGGTAGGAGATTGAGGCTGAGAGGAAAAGTGGATCAGCTATGATGAAATGGCAGAGCAGATTTGATGGACCAAAATGGCCTAATTCTGCTCGTATATCTTATGGCCTTATGCTTTTTATTGACTCCAGCTTGGCATTAAAGTTCTTATTGACAGTTATTTTATTTCTTTTAAACAATGAACAGCAAACTGGACTTTGCATTTTGTTATCCTGAGAATAGCTTCAGGTTTACTTCCACTTAAAATTCAGTGTGCACAGGTTGTTGTTACTTGGTGAAAAATTGCATAGCATGAGATTTTTGCACATACTGGTCATTACAAATTAGAGGGGACATTGACTATCATCCCCTCAAAACTAATCAATAAGCTTCAAGACCTTGGCTTCAATACCTCCTTGTGCAATTGGATCCTCACTTGCAGAACCCCGTTGGTCAGATTGACAACATCTTCTCCACAATCTCCATCAGCACCGCTGCACCACAAGGCTGTGTGCTTAGCCCCCAGCTCTACTTCCTTTATACCTATGATATGTGGCTAAGTACAGCTCCCAAGCCATATTCAATTTTACTGACGACACCACTGTCGTAGGCCAAATCGAATGTGTCAACAAATCAGCATACAGGAAGGAGATTGAAAATCTGGCTGAGTGGTGCTACAACAACAACAACCTCTTAGTCAACGTCAGCAAGAACAAGGATGTGATTATTGACTTTGAGGAAGTGATGGGAGCCAGTCCTCATCAGGAGATCAAAGGTGGAGGGGGTCAGCAACTTTAAATTCCTCATTGTTAGTTCAGAGGACCTGTCCTCGGTGCAGCACATACGTGCAACTACAAAGAAAATACGGCAGCACCACTGCTTCCTTAGGAGTTTGCAAAGATCCAGCATGACATCTACAACTTTGAAAAACCTCCACAGATGTGTGGTTGAGAGGCTATTGACTGGCAGCATCACAGTCGGGTATGGAACACCAATGGCCTTGAATGAAAAATCCTAGAAAAAAGTAGTGGATACTGCCCAGATCATCAGAAGTAAAGCCCTTCCCACCATAGAGCACATCTACACAGAATGTTGTCGCAGGAATGCTGCATCCATCATCAGGGACCCCCCCAACCCCCCTGACACGCAGGTCATGCTGTCCTCTCACTGCTGCCATCAGGGAGAAGGTACAGGAGCCTCAGGACTCACACCACCAGGTTCAGGAACAGTTATTACCCCTCAAACATCAGGCTCTTGAACCAAAGGGGACAACTTCACACAAATATTCTCACAACCTATGGACTCATTTTCAAGGACTCTTCATCTCACCTTCTCAATATTTATTGCTTATTTATCTATTGTTTATTTATTTACTATTTTTTTAAATTCTCTATTCAAGCTGGTAGAACCTGAGGTACAGGTTTAGCAAAGCACAGTCATTTGTCAGATGCTGGGAACTTCCAGACTATTTTAGTGGTTTTAGTATTGTGGCTTTCTGAAGAATTACTTAAATATTACTGTGTAGTCTTAACTGTTGAATACTGTTGTCTAGTGCCTTTGGGATGACACCAGTTGTAGATATTACTATTGGGACAATGTATACCCTGTTCATGTTCCAAAGTCTTTCAATTCAGCACATTTTTATTATTATTATTAGAATCATTATTTCTTTCTTTCTTTCCTTTTGTATTTGCCTAGTTTGTTGTCTTTTGCATACTGGTTGTATGCACAGTTGGTATGGTCTTTCACTGACTCTATTATGGTTATTGGATTTATTGAGTATGCCTGCAAGAAAATGAATCTCAGGGTGGTATATGGTGACTTTGACAGTAAATTTACTTTAATCAGTCAACATCCACTGAAGGAGAAACAGTCAATGCCTTAGGTCCAAGAACAGACTTGATGAAGGGTCTTCAAAGATCGTCACCAATTTGCTTTGCTTCCTATTGCTGCTGCCTGACCCAAAAGTTCCACCATTTTCTGGTCCTATTTTGATTTCCAAAATCTGAAGGATTTTTTTTTTGATTTTCATACTTGCTTCAGCAGAAGTTCAATAAAAGTAGCCATCACTACTGCCTGTCTTCCATGTATTCGCACATTTTCTGAAAGGATTGCTAGGATCCTGAAGAAATACTGGATTAATACCATCCACACACCTGTAAGGAAGCTCAAGTCATAGTTTATGCAGGTCAAAGATGACCTGGAGCTCAGGACAGCTAGTGTTTACAGGATTCCCTGTGAATGTGGAGCAATGTGTATCAGCCAAATGGGGGTGCACGGTGGAAACCCACATCAAGGATCATAGGAAGTGAATCCATTTGGGTTACCCGGAGAAATCAGCGCTGGCTGAACATTGCAATGGCCATAGGATTGAATTCGACGTCACAAAATTACTATGGCATGCCAGTGGCTTTTGGGACTGCCTGGTGAAGGAAGCTATTGAAATAAAACTAGAGAAAAAGAATTTTAACAAAGATGAAGATCTTGCTCTAAACAAGACTGGAATCCAATTTCAAACAAGGTGGGATAGTGGAAACCTGATTGGTTAGTCCTCATCCAATCAGGAGGGATAGGTGACAGGGGTACAGTATATATATCACTGGACAAGACATGCCAAGGCATCATCCCTGATGAAGATTGCTGAGTTTGTCATAAAAATGTTGGTAAAAATTGATACCTGTACCTGGCTGGAAGCCCAAGAATAGTTTATTAACAGCAATAGATATTGCAGCAACTTTCCCCTTGGGGCATCTGCATGACTCGTTAAATTAATTGGTATCAAAGCTGCATTACAGTGGTGGATAAAATCCACTGCTTGATACAGTTTGGGTGCAAACTCTGACAGCATGTAAAACCGAGATCCTAGACATATACTCAATGGCCACTTTATTAGGTAGGTGAGCCCTGACATGTATGTTCATGGCCTTCTGCTGCTGTAGCCCATCCATATCAAAGTTCGATGTGTTCTGTGCTTACAGGTGATCTTCCTACACACCACTATTGAAATGTGTGGTTATCTGAGTTACTGTCATCTCGAACCAGTCTGCCCATTCTCCTCTGACCTCTCTCATTAACAAGGCTTTTTTGCTCACAGAACTGCTGCTCACTAGGTGTTTTTTTTTCCGTTTTTAGCACCATTCTCTGTAAACTGTAGAGACTCCTGTGTGTGAAAATCTCAGGAGATCAGCAGTTTCTGAGATAATCAAACCACCCTATATAGCACGAACAATCATTCTGCAAGGTCATTAGGATCACTTTTCTTTCCCATTCTGAGCAACAACTGAACCTCTTGACCAGGTCTGCATGGAATGAGTTGCTGCCACCTGACTGGCTGATTAGCTATCTGCATTAACAAGCAAGTATACAGGTGCACCTAATGAACTGGCCATGGAGGCTATCTGCAACGATCCTTCCAATGACAGTTTTGCAGTTGACTGTTACAAGTCAGTTTAGAATAGATATTTAATGGCAAGTGTTATGCTGCTGCTGGTGGTTGGAAAATGGAGCATCACCCAACCTCCAGTATTCATTGAGTATGCTGAAGTCAGGTATGTTACTGTTCAGACACTTCTGAATAGAGCCTGAAGCTCAGAAAGTCACCCAAAATTTACTAGTTGCAATATCGTGCTTCAAAAATCTTCAACCTTGTTCTCTTTACAAGAATGTCATTTTAGAATCCCAGAATTTAAGCGATTGTTTGTTTGGCAGTCATGCTTTCAGTTGTTCAAAACTGAAACTTTGGCATTCCATAGACTTCTGTCTTTCAGCATCTCTTAAAATAGATTTCTCTGACAAATTTTTTGTTATCTTCTCTAGTATCTGCTGCATGGCTGAGGGTCAAATTTTGAAATGCTCATATGTTTAAAGATGCTGTATAAGTGCAAAGTAAGATACAGCAAACGTGAAAAATACAAAATAAAGTTTTGGCTTGTAGACACCATCCATGGTGAGAGATGGAGATACCATTTTTAGCTGCTGTTCTTTTATCAGTTCTGACAAAATGTCATTTATTGAAAAGTCCGATCCGTTTCAACAGAATGATGTCTGGCCTGGAGGGAGAAAAAAACCCAAACTGCTGGAGAAACTCAGTGGGTCAGGCAGTATCTGTGAAGGGAAATGGACAGTCGACGAGTTGAGTTGACACCCTTCATCTGGAATGTGGCAGGGGTGGAGCAAGAGCTGGTATGTGATACGTGCTCTGCAGGTGAAGGGAACAGGAAGCTGAGTTTGGATGTGGGGGAAGCAGATAGGAAAGAAGTCACAGTTGGATAAGATGTAGGTGATCAGCATCCTCACCTGCTGGAGCAAGGCCAAGCACAAATTAAAAGAGCAACATTTCATATTTCACTGCAGCAAGTATCCTATCTGGTTGCATCATAGCCTGGTACAGCAACTCCAATGCCCAGGCATGCAATAGGCTCTAGTGAGTAGTGGACCAGCGTGGCCCATCATGACACAACATTGCTCTCCCTACCATTGAAAGTATCCACATGCGGTGTTGCCTCAGGAACATGGCATCTAATCATCAAGAATTCCCATCATCAAAGTCATGCCCTCTCCTCACTGCTGCCAGTGGCCAGGAGGTACAGAATCTTGAAGCTACTCACCACAAGATTCAGACACAGATACTTTTCTATAACCATCAAGTTGTTGAACTGATCTGCAAAACCCTAATCTGACTTTGGTTAACCTCTTGCACAATCATGGATTTCTCTGATTGTATCCTTCTTTTGCACTAACAAACTTCTCTTGATTTACACAGTTCTTTTTCTTCGCTATCTTCTATAATGTATGTACAATTTACATTATGTGGCCACTTTAGCAGGTGCCTCCTCTAACTAATAAAGTGGGCACTGAGTGTAAGTTCATGGTTTTCTGCTGCTGTAAGCCATCCACTTCCAGGTTTAATGTGTTGTGTGTGCAGAGATGTTCTTCTGCACACCACCTTTGTAACACATGGTTATTTGAGTTACTGTCGCTTTCCTGTTTGCTTGAACCTGTCTGGCCACTCTCCTCTGACCTCTTTCATAAACAAACCATTTTCACCCATAGAACTGCCACTCGTTAGATTTATTTTTTGCCTTTCTCTCCATTCTCTGTAAATTCTAGAGACTATTGTACGTGAACATCCCAGGAGATCAAGAATTTCTGAGGTACTCAAATCACTCCATCTGGCACCAATAGTCAAAGTCACTTAGATCACTTTTCTTCCCCATTCTGATTTTTGGCCTGAACAACAACTGAACCTCTTGACCATATCTACCTCTGCACTGAATTGCTGCCACATGATTGGCTGATTAGATACTTGCATTAATGAGCAAGTGTACACGTTTATGTAATAAAAAGCATGTTCTGTGGTGTTGACTGAGTCTACATGCTCGTGATGCTATTGCAACTTTATCTGTTATATCTGTACCTAGCCTTACTTGTGCAAATGACAATAAACTCAACTTGTTTTTGAGTTTCTCCAGAAGTTAGTTTTATAGCTCCAGACCCCAGCATCTTCAGTCTCCATTCTGCTGATTGATCTATTTCCAGAATTGACTGTACAGTACTTACTGGAAACATAGATGTCGTTTTTTCCTGACTTACAGGGCCAGCTACAGCAAAGGAAGCACTCTGCCGATATGCGTGATGTGCAAGTGAAAACAAGAATATCATTATTTTTCCCAAACTGGTGAATTGCTTAAATGCTTAATGGCATTGGAGCAGAGGCAGGTATAAAAGCAGCCGAGGAAGATGAAATACAGACAAGAATAGGACATTCGTGTGTATGTGTGCTTGGGAGTTTAATAGTTTAGATTCATTTAATGTTGCTAGTATAGTATGTGACTATGAAATATTTATTTATTTAGTGATCCAGCACAAAGTAAGCCCTTTCAGCCCTTTGAGCTACACCACTCTAGCAACCATAGACAGCCCCGATTAACCCTAACCTAATCACGGGAGAATTTACAGCGACCAGTTAACCTACCCGGTGTGTGTGAGGACTGTGGGAGGAAACTGGAGCACGCATTCCATGGGAGGACATACAGACAGCACTCGGACTCTGTAGTAGCGTCACCCTGCCATGGTGCCCAACGTACCTGTATAGTAGAGAGTGATTAGTTCTACTGATATTGGGATTGTTGATAATGGACTGCTTTACAGACAAAAAAACAATTTTTTTTGGATTGTGCAATTCGCCTTTTTACTTCTTTTTGAAACTGCGGTGGTCAAAAATCAACACTGCAATTCATTATCACTTACACCCTCTGGTCCACCAACATTGCGGGTTTGGGAACATTGATAACTTGCTATGTCACACAGTTAATATTGGTCAAATAGTTAGTACTGTGCTGCTTTCCATCTCCTCTGGGTTTTTGGTCAATTAATTACTTCTGAGTTTTGTTTGGTACTGTTTTATGGTTTAACAAGTTTTTACCAACAATGTTTATTCACTTTTATTGTGCTCATTACAGGGTGATGCATCTATTTTACTAGATAAAACTTGGGTTTAAAGTCATAATAAAATCATGGCAATTCTGGCAAAAGTGGAATACCTTGGTAGAGCATTTGATTATCGGCCCTGAGTGGCTGAAATCCTGAAATGGAGTCTGAACTAGCTTTGAGTCTGATGAGAGTTTGCCAATAATACTGACCAGGATTTCCATCTATTTGTTATCATATCCCAATGAACCTTTGCTATACTTACTATAAAGTCTCAAGGTGCTTTGTATAGTGTGCCATCCAGTACGGCACATGATATTGCCATTGGGACCTGAAGTTTAAGCTTTAATTAGCATTTATATTCTTCATTATGTGATAAAGCTTAGAATTCATAATACTTATAACAAGATGCCTAAACCTATGGATACCTATGGTGTTCCAAAACTATGATAAATTTCAACTGTAAAGCTGATGTGTAGAGACTGATTTTAGTTTTAGAAGTTTTTAAAATGTTTTGCTCACTTTTTCTTCTCTTGTTTTTGTTTCCTTGATACAGTTTCACTGGTAAATAACATTTTTACTGGTCCATCAATGGTCAGTGATTGGTTCTAGAAATCTTGAAATGTCCTTCCTTCTGAAAACAGAAACAATGAAGTCAATTTATCCACCACAGCCAAGATAATTCAATAAAGAGCAAGGGTTGGACCCATCCTGCATGATTCAGTTATTTAATAACTTTTTTTGTGTGCCATACTCTGCCAGAGCCTTGGTGACCACTTTTTCAAGTGGTTGTCTTAGAGGAAAGATTCTGTGAGTCCCATGTCCTACTCACAGCACAGTTTTTTTTTACGAGGCCGAGTTGCGAGCTTGACACTCAACCTGGCACGGATGGAAAGCGTGCCTGGGAGCGGCCCAACTGGGTTAATAACTATTAGCTATTTATGAAACTTAGAAGATGAAACATCACTCAAATAGGGAACACATGAATTGTACATGATGCCAGTTTCTCACATGGTTCTGTACTACCTGCCACTGCTGAAGGTGCGGAACCTTCCTCCAAAACAGAAAGCAGCTATGAGAACCAAAGCCATCAAAATACCTCCTATGACACTTCCAACATCCAATGTGAAACTATGGGCAAGTTGGCTGTCGGAAGTTCAGCATCTGAATGCAGGATGTAAAGTAATGAAAGAGTGTTTAAAATGCTGTGGTCGAATACTTTAACATAAATGAGTAAATTCTTTAAACAAAGATATTTATGGTGTTGAGCACAGATCAATGACTTGAGAGGCAGCAATCCAGAGCACTAGATTTAGCTTTAAACAGAAGAGTTAAGAATACAGGTGGACTAAGACTAAGACCGGCTTCCAGACCATTCCGGCTGACCGGAAGTGCACTGAGAGCAGTAAGCGTAAAGGAGTTGGGTGCTTACTGTTCTGGTTAGCAACAGATGGTGCAACCTGGGTCATATTACGATCGAGGAACGTGTTTGACGACCAGATATTGAACTATTTACTGTTGGACTTCGGCCACATTCCACTGAGGTACAACACTGGGCGGCATGGGAGGTCGTTCCTGCCTGTGGCCATCGAATGTGCAGCTCCTCCCGTGGAGGGTCAGACACCCTGTGCAATAGACTGGTCCTGGACTTATTTTCCATCTGGCATAGTTTGCGTTTTGTTGTTTGATTGTTTGTGGTTTTTGTATTGCTATATTTACGCTCTATTCTTGGTTGGTGCGGCTGTAACGAAACCCAATTTCCCTCGGGATTAATAAAGTATATCTATCTATCTATCTATGTTAACTGTCCTGTGCTATCACCAGTGGGATCATCAGTTGATCTGCCACCTGTCTTCAAGAGTTTCGGCCTGCTTATGATCAAGACTCCCTCGAGGTGGATTATATCTTCAAAACGTTTCACAGACCTGTTCTATAAAATTTGTTGACCTTTTGTATAATGGTATTGAAATGTATTTTAATATTTATTAGTTAAAACAATATTGAATTATCCCAAAATTTTAAATTAATAAGTTGGGTCACATTCTAATGCTAGAAACTGGGGAGCAGAGCATTCATTTCAAACACTACTCTGGACCTACAGAGCTTTCAGCACAGCAAGTCAGGAGAACATAGACACTCCACTCAAATTATGCCCATCATCATTGATAAAAAGGATGTAGCTGCTCAGTGCCCTCTCCTAAAGCAATTACTGTATGACAATAACTGCAAAACCCATGGTTTGTGATGTATTACAATATATACATCACTTGGGTCTACCTGATGGGAGCAACTAAACAATGTGCCTGCCCGATCACAGAGACAACAGTTACACCCACATTTAAAGGCAGGTGACTTTAATTTCCTGGGTGCCACTACCTCAGAGAACCTGTTCTGGACCCATCATATACATATAGTTGTGAAGAAAGCATGACAACGCCTCTTCTTCCTCAGGAGTCTGTGGGGATTCGGCATGTCATCAAAACCCTTGGCAAATTTCTGTAGATGTGTGGTGGAAAGTGTGCTGACTGGCTGAATTACAGCCTGGTATGGGAACCCCAATGCCTTTGAGCGGAAGATCCCACAAAAGTTTATGGATTTGGACGAGTACATCACAGGTAAAACCCTCCCAATCATTGAGCACATCTGCATGAAAGTTTGCTATAGAAAAGCAGCATCCATCATCAAAGATCCTCATCGCCCAGGCCATGTCTTTTTTCTCACTGTCTTTTCTCATTGCTGCCATCAGGTAGAAGGTACAAGAACCTCAGGACTCACACCATCAGCTTCAAGAACAGTTACTACCCCTCAACCATCAGGCTCTTGAACAAAAGGGGATAACTTTTGTTATCATTTAAGGATTCATTTAATCCTTAATGAATTAAGGATCAATTCATTAATTGAACCTTTTGCACAGTTCTGGGGTAGGTACCCCTATTCTCTCAAACACTAATTCCAGCCATATTCCCTGATCCCTCTTTAATCCCCCCACCCCACAAGTGCCTGGTAACAATCGAGTGTCTGCTAACTCTTGGCACTCAGGAAAATAACTGGACTCCCTAGAATGTAAGAACACAGGACTGCGCAAGTCTACCGAATGCAAAAACAGCAATCAATATATAGACCGAAGTAATCTGACAACTAACAGTTCAGATTGGTAGTGTGCAGTCCTCCCACATCTGGCTATCATTTGTGGTAACAATTAAATGGGTGATCAGAGAGGGCTCACATGAGTGCTAAGGAATCAATTCAGCCAAAAGTGCCAGATTCCCAGTCTGCAAACTACTTACTTCATGTCATAAAAGGAATGTCTAAGAGCACTGAACAGAGCGAAAACCACAGGATAGATGACATCCCAACTCTGGTGCTGATGTCCTGGCTCTTGAACTAAGTGCACCTCTAGCTAGTATAGTTATCTCTGAGGTCTCCGTCGGTGGACCATGGATATTGCATCCTTGCTTTCTAGGTACGCAAGCCTGGGCAGTACGATATGGAGAGCAAGCTGTTGCCCATGTAGTGAGCTCCCCCTCTCCACACATCCAATGAGCCCAACGGTATGGCAGAGATGATACAGTCTGGTACCAGCAGCATCGCAGGAGTCGCCAGTCTGCCTCAGGGACTCCAGCTCCGGGTTTTTCCCTTGGGGTTTACTCCCGAAGCCTTCCCCATGAGTGGGTATACCCACAAGGCAGCAGAGGTTTTAGATCAGAATTTTTCTTCTCCTAGATGAGCTGCCAACCGCAGCTAACAGGCCCTGTCTGCCCATAGCGACTGGTTTTAAGGCGCCAGTAACCCGCCTTTGCCCCTTCTCCTGTTAGTAGAAATGGTTTGGCCGGGCTGAGTAGCTAAACCACATGTGAAGGCCAGGAGCTGGACTTGGTTGTCAGAGGCTATTTGAGGCGCACACCACTGGGAGCATTTACTAGGTAGTGGGAGCTTGTCCCCATTTCCACTCCTGGCTATAACAACCCTATGGAACCAGCAGAGTTATAACACCAGTCTTAACTTTCAATTTTGAAGATTGCTTGCTTGCATCCAGGGCACAAGAAAACATCAGGATGTCACTATAAGTAGCCCTGCTGTCTCACAGTACTAGACACCAGGGTTCAGTCCTGGCCTGGAATGCTGTCTGTGTGGAGTTTGCATGTTCCCCCTGTGACCATGTGAGCTTCCACCAGGTGGCCAGGTTTTCCCCCACATGACAAAGATGTACAACTATTAGGTTATCTGGTCACTGTCGATTGCCCATAATGTATATGCAAGTAAAAGAATGTGGAGGTAGATAATGAAAATGAAAAGATAGTATAGGATTAGTTAAATAGTTGGTTGATGGTCAGTGTTGACTAAGAAGGTCAAAGGGCCAGTTTCAGCTGTACAACGAGATCCAAACCAGCTCACTCAACCTGCTCTCAATCATCAGCAAAGTAATAGAAGCTATTGGCAACAGTGCTACCAAACTTAGTGAACCCGTTGCATCAATAAATTAGCTACAAGAGCAAGTGAGAGGCCAGGTATCCTGCAGCGAGTGATTCACCTGTGGGCACGTCAAGGCTCCAAATGGAAGCATGATGGAATACTCTTGCCTGGATACGTGTACCTACAATGAGAGCTAATAAGGCTCGGACAAACAACGAGTTATAAGACTTTAGGAAGTATTCGTGAATAGGGACCTATGTGGACATGTCCATAGATCCATGAATGCACAGGTAGATAAGGTGATTAAGTAGGGGAAGATACTGGATGAGCTGGATTTGTTTTCATTTGAGCAGAGAAGTCTTAATGGTTCTGATCAGGGTTTAGGGAATTTGGAAGATCATGAATAGGATAGATAGTGAGAATATTTTATCCCTTAGCAGCAACTAGAGAGAATAGGTTTTAAGGTTATATAGCAGATTTAGGGGAGTTTTGAGGAAGACTGACAAAAAAAACTCAGAGGATGGTTAAGATCTGGAATAAACTGCCTGAGGGCAGGGAAGCAAGGCAAGTACACTCATAACATTTAAGTAGTATTTAGATCAGTACTGGAAGGCCACAGGCCTAATGTTGGAAAATGGGATTAAGATGAAGAGGCATAATGAGCAAAAGGCCTGTTTCCCTGCTGGGTGACGCAATAACCTTGCAGGGCAAAGTAGTCTCCTTGACTGCCATCTTATTAATCAACCTAAACTTTCGTCCGTTTTTCCCTCCAATGCTGCAGTATAATCTATATAGCCCTATTCCATCGGCACCTCCCAAACCCATGAATTCTGCTGCCAGGAGGACAAGGAAATATAAGGGAATACAACCGTCCTCATGTCCCCTTCCAAGTCACATTTCACCTTGACTTGGAAATGTATCGCTGATCTTTCAGAATCAGAATCAAGCTTACTCTCACGGATATATGCCAAGAAATTTGTTGTTTTGCAGCAGCAGTAAAGTGCAATGCATAAAAGTTACTATAAATTACAATAAGAATATATAAACAAATAAATAATTAGTGCAAAAAGAAGGCCAAATAGTGAGTCTGTATTCATGGGTTCATAGACCAATCAGAAATCTGATGGCTGAGAGAAAGAAGTTTTTGCTTGGTCTAAATCTTAGAGCTCCTTTACTGACTGCACGAGAGATTAGATTCACCAGAAAAACTGGTTGTTCAAGGTGGAATAATAAGTACTTTATTGATCCTGAGTGGGAAATTATTTTGTTACAGCAGCAACATTTAAAAGCATGCTTAACAATAATAATAAATATAATAATAATGTAACATGTAACACGCTGTAAGGTTTCACGGCTAATGTAATGGTTTCTCTGTAGCAGCAATGTTTGGGTCATGACTAGAGATAATGGGGCTTTGGAATGTGGGGCTATCCAATGAGAGGCATGTTGTTCTTTCTTGTGGGTCTTGGAGCTGGGATTTCATGGTCATTTACAGAGGAGAGAAGACGCGAATGGAAAGAGTTGGTAGACTGCTGGACCGAGTGGACTTGAAGCAAGGGTCCGAGGGTCAGCTAATGCTTGGAGGAGGTCGACAGGGAACAAGCGAACGGAACTGTGAGCTCCAACACTGCGCATTAGACTGTTTCATGAGAATGGGCCCTTTTTTTTTGTTTCTTTACTAACCATATAGTCAAATTAAGGATTATAAAGCTCAATCGTTTAATTGCATATTGTGTACTGTTTGTTATTTTGTAGTACTGATTTGTAACAGGGGACTCTGTGCAGTATCCACCCAAACAAGATTTCTTAAGTTTGGCCAGGCCGAGGGCTGTCTTCCCCTAGATTAAGCCGCTAGCCAAACCGTGAGTTACAATAATATTAACTAATAATAAAGTACAGAATAAAATACTGCACACCATAATTTACCAATGTGCAATAATGTACAAAATAATAAAACAGAGACTATTGTACTATGATGTGTGTTCTCCTGTCACACAGAGATGAACTATTTTATATGCTGATTGCATTTGGTAAGAAAGACTTTCTGTAACGATCCTTGTGACAGTGGAGCTGAATGAGTTTGCTCGAAAGGGTGCTCTGCTGCTTATTCAGTCGGTCATGGAGAGGGTGTACCTGATTGTCCATAATAGGTAACAGTTTGTTTAGTGACCTCCTCTCCACCACTAACTCAAAAAATAAAATTTACTAGCTGATTACTCCTATCCTTTCAACAGAATAACTAATGATTTTGGCTTTCAATTGTAAACAATGGAGTGATTGCTATTATTGGCTCAGTTTGTGTCATGGAAATAAGCAATATAGATCACAAAAATGCCAGGTCTAATCTAGTCATGGTCTTAATCCAGATTTTTAAAAAATCTCTTGTATACTCATGTACAGTATGACACAAAACACAACTGTTTTATGCATATTAAAGATTTATATGGATAAATAGATCTTTGCTTCTTCGCTGGCCAGTTTTTATGGAAAAGCAACAATGCACTCAATGGCCACTTTATTTGGCACACCAGTTCATTAATGCAAATATCTAATCAGCCAATCATGTGGCACCACTCAATGCATAAAAGTATGCAGCAATGACCAAGCGGTTTGGTTATTGTTCAGACCAAACATCAGATTGGGGAAGAAATGTGATCTAAGTGACATTTGACAGTAGAATAATTGTTGGTGCCAGACGGGCAATATTCCCTCTAATTTGTAATGAATAGTGTGCACAGAAATCTTGTGGGGCTGTGCAATTTTTTGCCAAGTGACAACAACATGTGCGCATGGAATTTTGGATATAGAGGTATTATTTTTAACATCCAGCAAAACACTGTCAAAAAGATTTTTGATCTCCTCTGGGGTTGATTGTTTTCGCTCTTGTTCATCTGGAATCTCATAAAGCATACACAGCAGGCCTGTAGTGGTAATGAAGGGTTTTTTTTTGCCGCAGCTTTTCCACACCATCTATATGTGATTTGCTTGCTAAATGACACTTTAAAAAGTCAAGTTTCTAAATATCACTCCACTTCTTCCCACTTGCAAGTTCTCCAGCAACTTTTGCATCACAGCAATGCACATAGGTAACACCAGTTTCTGTATTGTACATAAATATTTCTTGTAGCTGCACATTCCTGACCTCATGAACTTTTGGTGGAGCTGTTTCTACTGTTTCATTAAACCATTCCTCTTTAAATAAAATAGCAGTTCTTTTATGCTTCACATCCTCTGCTTCGTTGGAATTTGACGTAGTGAATCAATAATTACTTCAATAGAAATAATTTAAATAAGCCAGTTTTAAAATCTGCAGACAAATCATCGCAAACTCCAGTTTTTCAGCACCATCTGCATTAGAAACTGGAAAAGGAAATATGATTATGTATAATTGTGAAATATACTTAAAATGCCAAGTAGGTAGAGGGTGACAACCTTCTGTGCACAGTTCAAATTCCTTTGTGCACTTAGTCGCAAAAGATGCACCTTAGAGACACCACTGTACATGGGATGGTTGGAGTATCTCAGAAACTGATGATCTCCTGGGATTTTCACACAAAGCAGTCTCGACAGTTGACAGGCAATGAAATAGGAAAGGAAGAACAGGAATAGCTGTTTCAAGTTGAGGCACACAGTCATCTTAAGTTCAGGAGGAAGCTGACATTGCCTAACAAGGTTTTGGGGAAATCTCTATGTGGTTCCTTGCTGTGGTTCAAATATGTTCCAGCCCAAATTCAGTTACATCTTTTGAAATGTGATGCGGGCATTTTTAAAAAACTTCCCCACAAATTCTGAGGAAGCATATGAACACAAAGCTTCCTGAAAATCCTTGCATCATTCTTCAAAGGGAAACCTAGGTATTTAAAATGAAAGCCAAAAAAACTGGAAATACAAAATAAAAGCAGAAAATGTTGGAACCACTCAGCAGGTCAGCAGTAAATATGGAAAGAGGAGCAGTTACTGATTTAATTCTGGAATCCTTCATTGACGATCTTTCCCAAACATTCAGCACAGAGAGCTGTGTCTCTGTTATTTGGCAACAACCACAAGAAGTTATGAAACTGAAACAACCTAAAATTCAGAAATTGCTCTTCATTTCCTTTTATTCCAGCCTTAGAGAAGAACAGAACTAATGACGTAGAATCATGCTTGAATACTGACACAGCTAAAGCTACAAGGCACAAGAATGAATGGAACTGAAATCTCTAGATTTAGATAATGATGTTCAAATGATTAGTTACAGTCACATGAAGTTCAGTAGAGAATATCCAGCCCCTTATATTTACAAATACTGATTCTGAACATAAATGGAAGCACTTAAATTTTACTTCAGCATTGTCTGAAAACAAATCACAAATCTAATCCCAAATTAAATGACTAAAGATTTATTCTCTCAATCTTGAATTTCATTTACTTCATAGTTAAAATTTGTGGAATAGAAATTCTTCAAAAACATACTAATTTTGAGGAGCCCCTTGAATATTCTGCTGTGTAGAAGACTCAAGTACTCTGCACTTAGAATAGCCCTTGCGTGCTAAGGTACAAATAATAGAGATTGCAGACGGGAATTTTCGACAGACTGTAGGAGCTGTGACTCAGAAGGGTAGAGATTGTTGAAGAGGGAGGAAGGAAAAAATTATTGTCTGGGAATGCCCTAAATAACTAAATGAGTTTGGGTGTGTAAAGAGATCCAAGGGCCATAAAAACAATAGTAAATATAATGTGAGGCTAATTCATTGGACTCTCCAGGCACATTTTACTCTTCAAGCCTTGAATATTTGCTAGAATATCATCTAAATATACCTTCTATACAGATTGATGCCATTGCACATTTACAGAGGGACTATTTAACAATCAAATGCTATTTCATAAAAATAAAAGAAGACACTGTGTAGAGCCCAAGAGCATCATGACATCTGGCCACCTGGGTTTGCTGATTGATTTTCACATAAATTACAGTTGAGATTAGAACCATCAATGATATAATTATGTGTATTGTTTATGATGAGGCACATCTTCAATTGCTGCAAAGCTGTTGACTTCTTATCCTGAAATACACAGATTGATGCAGAATGCACCCTGAGCACAGCCTTTCTCTATACTTTGGTGTGTCTGCGTGCAGCAGAGAGGTCACCTCTATGGTTGATTAGTTAATTCGGTTATCAAATACTGGCTGGTTAATTGGTTTCTGTAAGTTGCCCACATCACAAATGGAAATAGAAGTTTTTGGGAAATAAGTAGGGAAATGGGACTGGTGGGGGATTGTTGAGAGCTGTGTAGACTTGAAGAGGTAAATGGATTCATGGGTTTTTGCAAAATATATTCCTGAATGCTTGAAAAATGTCATTATCATTCAAATGCAGGGCCTCCCCTCCGTACCTACTACTCTACATTGTCCCAGTCTATGCTGTTTGGGCCCTCACAGGCCATGATAAATGGATTGTCTCCTTCCTCTCTGGTGACTGAGAAATCCCCATTTGCACAAAGTAAGTAGCACACCCTTTGGAATGCTTGTCTTGTCTGTGGAAGACAACAGCTATTATTATAAGTGCTCTTCTCAAAACGTGGACAACATGCTTCAAAGTAAATTTAGTATCCAGACATCCCACCCTGCAAAAACTCATTTCAGGGAGGTAGCACCATCAATTTGCGGGAGACTTCCAGGAGAGATGGGATGTCTGCAATAGAGTAGCTCCTCAGCAGCTAGCCAGCTAGTTTAAATAACGTTAGCTACGCTAATGAACGAATGACACCTGTTAAACTCACCTCAACATGTCTTTTACAGTCTTAACCCTCCATGGGCAATAGAAAAGTCACTGTTGCAAACAGTGCAGCGAGCATCACTGTCATTATTTTTGACCCCTATTAGGCAGGGGTACACTTTCGTGTAGTCTGGGGTGATGTATGTTTTTTTTTGGAACACTCTGCCATGGTGCGCTCTCGCTCTCTCTCTCTCTCTCTCTCTCTCTCTCTCTCATGGTCGCTCGCACGCTCTCACTTGCTTTCTCTCTCGCTCACTCTCCCTCTCTCTCTTGCTTTTGCTCTCTCTCGCACGCTCTCGCTTGCTCGCTCACTCTCGCTTGCTTACTCACTCGCTCTCTGTCGCGCGCGCTTGCTTGCTCGCTCACTCTCTCGCGTGCGCTCTCGCTTGCTTTCCCTCTCGCACGCGCGCTCTAAAAAAAATTGATTTCCGTGATATTGTATATAATTTGCGGGCATCAGGGAGCCACTATTGATATGCAGGAGACTCCCGGAAGTTCCGGGAGAGGTGGGATGTCTGAGTATCAATGTATGCAGTATACAACCCTGAGATTCGTCTTCCCATAGACAGCCACAAAACAAAGAAAAACATCAGACCCCTCCCCCCAGCATGCGGAAAAAAAAACAAATTGCAGAAACGGCAAAAAAAACAAGTGATAAACACGGAATATAAAACATCGATTCACAAAAATCATTGAAGAGCCAAGGCATACTCAGTTTCAGCTCAGTTCTAGTTCAATCTGGCACTGTGTTGCTTGTCGTTTGCGGCAACAAAATAGCAGCAGAAAAAGGAGCGATCAGAAACCAGAAACACATCATAATGTGAATAGAGTCTTGATGAGACTCTGCCCAAGACCCAGGACTCCAGCACCATCTTCTGACAGCATCAACCATTCAAGCGCAGGGACCTTCTTCGTGGAGCAGTGATGAGAAGCTAGTAGACGGCGTGGAACATCTGCTCGCATGCTGCTCCCTCCTCGATTATTACTGTCTTCCTCACTGAGAATCAGGGAGAAATGGGGTTGATCATGGGTGCATGTCCCATCTTCAGGCTTCCTCACCTGGAGGCTGCCCACCCTACTCAGATACAGCAAAGCACCAGATTGCTCAGTCAGCCCGAAAGTACCCCACCAAAATGTAGATCACAGGATCTAACAGTAGCAGAATCACAGCTGAAAGAAGTTGTTTCTTGACCCATCTGGAGGATGTCGCCCTCTTCCAGAGTATCTTGGAATGTATTAGAAACACAGAAAACCTACAGCACAATACAGGCCCTTTGGCCCACAAAGCTGTGCCGAACATGTCCTTACCTTAGAACTACGTAGGCTTACCCATAGCCCTCTATTTTTCTAAGCTCGATGTACCTATCCAAAAGTCTCTTAAAAGACCCTATAGTTTCTGCCTCCACCACCGCCGCCAGCAGCCCATTCCACACACTCACCACTCTCTGCGTAAAAAACTTACCCCTGACATCTCCTCTGTACCTACCTCCAAGCACCTTAAAACTGTGCCCTCTTGTGCTAGCCATTTCAACCCTGGGAAAAAACCATAAGACCATAAGACCATAAGACAAAGGAGCAGAAGTAGACCATTCGGCCCATTGAGTCTGCTCTGCCATTTTATCATGAGCTGATCCATTCTCCTATTTAGTCACACTCCCCCGCCCTCTCACCATAACCTTTGATGCCCTGGCTACTCAGATACCTATCAATCTCTGCCTTAAATACACCCAATGACTTGGCCTCCACTGCTGCCTGTGGCGACAAATCCATAGATTCACCACCCTCTGACTAAAAAAATTTCTTCGCATTTCTCTTCTGAATGGGCACCCTTGAATCCTTAAGTCGTGCCTTCTCGTACTAGACTCCCCCATCATGGGAAACAACTTTGCCACATCCACTCTGTCCATGCCTTTCAACATTCAAAATGTTTCTATGAGGTCTCCCTTCATTCTTCTAAACTCCAAGGAATACAGTCCAAGAGTGGACAAACGTTCCTCATATGTTAACCCACTCATTCCCGGAATCATTCTAGTGAATTTTCTCTGTACCCTCTCCAACGTCAGCACATCCTTTCTTAAATAAAGAGACCAAAACTGCCCACAGTACTCCAACTGAGGTCTCACCAGTGCCTTATAGAGCCTCAACATCACATCACATCCCTGCTCCTATACTCTATTCCTCTAGAAATGAATGCCAACATTGCATTCGCCTTCTTCACTACCGACTCAACCAGGAGGTTAACTTTAAGGGTATCCTGTACGAGGACTCCCAAGTCCCGTTGCATCTCAGAACTTTGAATTCTTTCCCAATTTAAATAATAGTCTGCCGGTTTATTTTTTCTGCCAAAGTGCATAACCATACACTTTCCAACATTGTACTTCATTTGCCACTTCTCTGCCCATTCTTCCAATCTATCCAAGTCTCTCTGCAGACTCTCCGTTTCCTCAGCACTACCGGCCCCTCCACCTATCTTCGTATCGTCAGCAAACTTAGCCACAAAGCCATCTATTCCATAATCCAAATCGTTGACGTACAATGTAAAAAGAAGCGGCCCCAACACTGACCCCTGTGGAAGACCATTGGTAACTGGCAGCCAACCAGAATAGGATCCCTTTATTCCCACTCTCTGTTTCCTGCCAATCAGCCAACACTCTATCCACATATGTAACTTTCCCGTAATTCCATGGGCTCTTATCTTGTTAAGTAGCCTCATGTGTGGCACCTTGTCAAAGGCCTTCTGAAAATCCAAATATATAACATCCACTGCATCTCCCTTGTCTAGCCTACTGGTAATTTCCTCAAAAAATAGTAATAGGTTTGTCAGGCAGGATTTTCCTTTAAGGAATCCATGCTGAGTTCTGCCTCTCTTGTCATATGCCTCCAGGTACTCTGTAACCTCATCCTTGACAATCGACTCCAACAACTTCCCAACCACTGATGTTAAGATAACAGGTCTATAATTTCCTTTTTGCTTCCTTGCCCCCTTCTTAAATAGCGGAGTGACATTTGCAATCTTCCAGTCTTCCGGAACCATGCCAGAATCTATCGACTTTTGAAAGATCATCGCTAATGCCTCCACAATCTCCACAACTACTTCCTTCAGAACACGAGGGTGCATTCCATCTGATCCAGGAGATTTATCTACCTTTAGACTATTCAGCTCCCTGAGTACTTTCTCTGTCGTAATTGTGACTGCGCACACTTCTCTTCCCTGCCACCCTTGAGTGTCCGGTATACTGCTGATGTCTTCCTCAGTGAAGACTGATGCAAAATACTCGTTCAGTTCCTCTGCCATCTCCTTATCTCCCATTACAATTTCTCCAGCATCATTTTCTATCGGTCCTATATCTACTCTCACCTGTCTTTTACTCTTTATATACTTGAAAAAGCTTTTAGTATCCTCTTTGATATTATTTGCTAGCTTCCTTTCATAGTTAATCTTTTCTCTCTTAATGACCTTCTTGGTTTCCTTTTGTAAGGTTTTAAAAACTTCCCAATCTTCTGTCTTCCCACTAATTTTTGCTTCCTTGTATGACCTCTCTTTTGCTTTAACTTTGGCTTTGACTTCTCTTGTCAACCATGGTTGCATCCTTTTTCCACTCGAAAATTTCTTCTTTTTTGGAATATACCTGTCTTGCACCTTCCTCATTTCTCGCATAAGCTCCAGCCACTGCTGCTCTGCCGTCTTTCCCGCCAGTGTCTCTTTCCAGTCAACTTTGGCCAGTTCTTCTCTCATGCCACTGTAATTTCCTTTACTCCACTGAAATACCGACACATCAGATTTCGGCTTCTCTTTTTCAAATGTCACAGTGAACTCAATCATGTTATGATCACTGCCTCCTAAGGGTTCCTTCACCTCAATCTCGCCAATCACCTCCAGTTCATTACACAATACCCAATCCAGTACAGCCGGTCCCCTAGTGGGCTCAACAACAAGCTGTTCTAAAAAGCCATCTCGCAGACATTCTACAAATTCTCTCCCTTGAGATCCAGTGCTGACCTGATTTTCCCAATCTACTCGCATGTTAAAATCCCCCACAATTATCATAACTCTGCCCTTCTGACAAGCCTTTCTATTTCCAGTTGTAATTTGTAGTCCACATCCCTGCAGCTGTTTGGAGGCCTGTAAATAACTGCCATCAGGGTCCTTTTACCCCTGCTATTTCTTAGCTCAACCCATAAAGATTCTGCACCTTCCGATCCTATATCACCTCTTTCTAATGATTTAATATCATTTCTTACCAATAAAGCCACACCTCCCCTTCTGCCTACCTTCCTATCCTTCCGATACACCGTGTATCCTTGGACGTTCAGCTCCCAGAGACATGCATCCTTTAGCCAGGTCTCAGTGATGGCCACAATATCATACCTGCCAATCTGTAGCTGTACGACAAGATCTTCTGCCTTATTCTTTATGCTGCGTGCATTTAAGTATAACACTTTAAGACCAGTATTTGATACTTTTCGCTTTGATTTCACTGCAACTTTATTGCACTGCAACTCATCCCAATGGCTACTAATTTGCCCCATCACCTGCCTGTCTTTCCTGACATCTTTACTGCTCACTATCTTAGATTTATTTCTGTTTTCCCCTTCCTCCGCTCTGTCATTCCAGTTCCCATCCCCCTGCCAAATTAGTTTAAACCCTCCCTAACAGCTCTATTAAACTTTCCCGCCAGAATATTGGTCCCCTTCGGGTTCAGGTGTAACCCTGTCCTTTTTGAACAGGTCATACTTCCCCCTAAAGAGATCCCAATAATCCAAGAATCTGAAGCACTGCCCCCTACACCAGTCTCTCAGCCACGCATTCATCTGCCTGATCCGACTATTCTTGCCCTCGCTAGCATGTGGCACAGGTAGCAATCCCGAGATTACTACCCCAGAGGTCCTGCTTCTCAGCTTCCTTCCTAACTCCTGGAAATCTCTCTTCAGGACCTCCTCTTTTGTCCTATCTATGTCATTGGTACCAACATGTACCAAGACAACTGGCTGCTCACCCTCCCCCTTTAGAATATTCAGGACCTGATCCGAGACATCCCTTACCCTGGCACCTGGGAGGCAACACACCATGCGGGTATCTCTGTCAGGCTCACAGAATCTCCTGTCTGTTCCCCTGACTATGGAATCCCCTACAACTACCGCATTTCTCTTCTCCCTCCTTCTCTCCTGCACAACAGCGCCAGGCTCAGTGCCAGAGACCCGGTCACCGTGGGCGTCCCCTGTCAGGTCATCCCCCTCAACAGCATCCAGAACAAGATATTTGTTGCTAAGGGGGACAGCCACAGGTGTGCTCTCCACTATCCGGGCATTTCCCTTCCCTCTCTTGACAGTGACCCAGTTTTCTGACCCCTGTAGCCTAGGGATGACTACCTCCCTGTAACTCCTGTCTATCACCTCTTCACTTTCCCTAATAAGCCTCCGACTATCTACACATCAATGCCTCTCATTATCTTGTACACCTCTGTCAGGTCACCTCTCATCCTCCGTCGCTCCAAGAGTAGTTATAGTAGTAGTTGTAGTTATCCATAAGAGTGGCAAGCACATTCCATCTGCTGAGCTGCGGAATCTACTGTTCAGCCCATCGTAAAGGATCTATCCAGCTAAAGCACCTGTAAATCTCCTTCTGATGCATTCTTTTGTGTTGTGATTCTATTCAAAATAAATCTATGCAGAAATCCCTTGTGTTCCATTGTGTTGGAATGATCTGAACTTGGGCTACATCTCAGTGACCTTTGAGCTGTTGAGATTTAAGACAGAGACACTATGTTTGTTTGAGACAGTCTTGCAGCTCATAGATTTCAACGTACTTCAGTGTAGACACAGGACCTACCATGCCATAACAGAGACGAGCTATTCTTTTCTATAAAACTTTTATTTCTTTTATAGTTACGATATTTCTGTCATGGTCCCTTCTGGCAATCCCCCGCCTTGCTATTTACCACAGGTATTGGGCCTCAATCACCTCATTTAATTTCCAATCATTCCCAGGTTCCACTAACTACACACACCTGCTTCCCATCAGAAAATGCAGGATAAAGACCCTGTGATCACAACAAGGCACTGCCAGTTCACTAGTTGACTGATGTATGAGTAACCTCGTTCCATGGTTCTTAGGGCTATCCGTTCTAAGTCTAGCATTTTTCCTGAATTCGCTACTAAACCAAGACTCCTGGTAAAGACTCTCTTGGACTCCATTTCCATGCTCGCTATGACTGTAACGCTCCCGACTCAGCCTCCTTGCCCGTGTTCAGCAGTTGGGTTCGTTCCACCGCCACGTCCTTGCAACAATCTCAGTGAAACTTTTAATTTAATGCAGTGCCTTATGGTTTTCTACTTCTAGTTTAAAACTTCGTTCTTGTTTACCTTAAAACCATAAGATATAGGAGCAGAACCTCATCACTCATCCTACCCACATCATTGGTACCTATATGGACCA
Source organism: Mobula hypostoma (assembly GCF_963921235.1). NCBI lineage: Eukaryota > Metazoa > Chordata > Chondrichthyes > Myliobatiformes > Myliobatidae > Mobula > Mobula hypostoma. Next base: position 111,856,957 of record NC_086103.1, on the reverse strand, counting down.
CGACTTCAGGCTGTTCACCCTCCCACAGGAATGTTGAGATATCCCAGTCCCTGGCACCCGGGAGGCATCATACCATCCAGGAATCTCATTCTTGCCCACAGAACTTCCTGTCTGTTTCTCCAACCAATCTTCTATCACCACAATGTGCCTTTCTCCCTCTCTTTGCTGAGTCACAGAGCTGGACTCAGTGCCAGCGACCTGACCACTGTGACGTTCCTCTGTTAGGTCAACCCTCCCCCTCCCCCCCAACAGTATCCAGAGTGATACTGTATACCTGTTGTTGAGGAGGATGGCCACAGGGGTACTCTGCAAGGGCTCCTTAACCCTCTCCCTTCCTGATTGTCACACAGTTTCCTGTGTCCTATATCTTGGCTGTAACTACCTCTCTATATGTCCTATCTATCACCCCCTCAGCCTCCTGAATGATCTGGAGTTCATCTCGTTCCAGCTCCAACTCCGTAACACGGTTTGTTCGAAGCTGGATGCACTTCTCGCAGTTGTTGTCATCAGGGACACTGGACCTTTCCCTGCCTTCCCACAACCCGTAAGAGGAGCATTCCACTATCCTGCCTGGCACCTCTGCTATCTAAGCTGAGCAGATATAAAGAAGGGAACAAAAAACAAAAAATAGAGAAAAAAAATGATACTTAGCAACAAGTCATCTTTCTGTAATTCTGTTAGATTATATTTTCTTGGAAGTGACTACATAATTAGCAATATTTATGTAAATGTCCAGAAAGTCCAATACTAGATACCGCTAGAACATTGCAAAAGTTCCTAGCAATTAAGAAATGAGTGTGCTTGGCTATGCCTGTACCTCAGGTTTTACCAGTTTGAGCCGAGAAAAGATACTACTATACCGACTGTTGCCTGAGCCTTTCTGCACAGAGGCAGAAGGATCAGAATTGACACGTAGCTCAGAGCTGCTCTGTATGATAGAGCTGGGTCAAGAAAGAGCTGTTGAGGAGAAGTGCATGATCTGAACTGGAGTAATACCTGTGTTCTATGGTCAGTAGGAAGGTGACAAAGTCTTTAAATGAGTACGTGGTTCAGAGGGATGATGGGCCGGTAGGGGCAGAGGGAGGATCTACACAAATAGAAGCAGAATAGGGACGGGGGGCATAGGAAAGAATGATGCGGAAGACAACAACAGCAAGGGAGCGAAGGTGTGAATCTAGAGACAAAATAATGATTAACTGTGAAGTGAGAGGGAATCAGAGTAGAATCTATCAGTGAGGCAATTCATTGTGTAAGGAGGAAGCTGGAGATCAGCTAGAATTGGGAAGACACACGTAACAAAGACATGTTGACTGAAATATCAGGAAAGAATTAAATAGTTCAGGTTATAACCCATATAAAAACTTCACAAAAAATTGTAAAAGTGGAATAATGGTACAGGATACACATTGACAGTAAGAGAAAAGTTATAGCTGTAAGGAAATTAGAATTATAGAGATATACAGTATGGAAACAGGTATCTCAGCTCAGTGGGTCTGTGCCAACCATCAACCACACCTTCTTCCTGCTGTTCCACCTGTACACTAGAGGCAATTTATAGTGGCTAAGTAAATTTCCAAGCACATGAAGTTGTTACATGGGAGGGAACTAGAACACTTGGCAGAAACCTATGCAAACCAAGGGGGAAGAAAAGTGCAAACCCTGCATAAACAGCACTGGATATCAGGATTGAACCCGGCTCTCTGGTGCTATGGTATAGTTCTACACGCTTTCCCATGGCGTTACCAAAAGCTGCATAATCAATGATAGCAAAGGATCAATCATGGAAACAAGCATAGTGTACAAGCCACTTGAAACTGACTGGGAGATGAAGGAAGAATTATTCAGACACATTATGATTAAAACATTAAAATTATGGGGGATTTCAAATGGCCCCATGTTAATTGGATACAAGCGATGGGTAAAGAGGATAAGGGAACGTGCTTGGCTCAGGAGGCTTCAGCGAGGAGGTACCGGTGAGCAGATGGTAAGAACAGGTAAGGGATTTATACATATTGTAGTAGTTCAGTAAAAAGATATCAAGTTATAACACAGTAGATACTATAGGGATGTAGGATCGGGTGGTATGTTGTAGCTGCATGATGTGGGAACTGGTGGGCTTCATTGTGGTTCCTGATGACCACACCTGCAGCAACTGGTGGCTGCCTATGGAGATCACGCTCAAAGATGATGACCTGGAATCTGATCTTCAAACACTGTGGTGGCATCAGGGAGGGGTAGAGTTACCGGTACAAGGTTACAGGAGGCAGTCACACTCATGACACTAACTATTTCAAATAGGGTCTATAGCTAGGAATAAGAGGGTGTGAATGTGAGTGAGGCAGGGAGGGGTATCCAAGAGGTAGGACTGGAGGAAACTCACCCCTTGAGCTTGCCCGATGCGTCTGAGGTTGTTGCTCCTTTTGAGGATAAGAGTGGGGGCTGTAAGGATAAGCAACCAAACCACGGCACCAAGTTCAAGGGAACTATCCAAGGCTGGGGTGGGGCGAAGGAGAGGTTGTAGTTGTAAATGAGGATAGTATAGTCAGGAGAACAGACACAATTCTCTGTTGCAAGGTTCAAAAGTACCAAAGGCTGTGTTTTTGCTCGGTGCTTGGGTTCAGGATATCTCATCGGACCTGCAGAGAAATTTGGAATGGAAATGGTAAGATCCAATTGTGATCTGTGTGGGTACCAATGAGGTAGGAAGAGCAAGGAAAGAGGCCCGCTGAGGGAACTTGAGCATCTAGGGTCTAAATTAAAATGCAGAATGCAACAAGTTAATAATCTCTGGATTGTTACCTGAGCCACTTGCAAACTGGCACAGGGTTCATAATATTAAAGATTTGTGTTGGGGAAGGGGGCTTGGATTTGTGTGACATTGGCACCAGCACTGGGGAAGTAGGGAGCTGTTCTGGTGGCCCGGGGCCCAACTGAACCCTGATGGGACCAGGGTTATGGAAAATTGCAGAGTTGGGGCTGTGGATGAGGTTTTAAACTAAATACTAAGGGGGATGGATTCAACAGTTTGGAAAAATATGGATAAAGATAATGCAGGATGTTATGGAAGTCTCCAGAGTAAAAAAATAGATGAGAAGTTTAGAAAGGGATTTAATTTGTGAACATGATAGAGCTACAATGGCACTAGAGAGCTGCTTTTTTGAGCTTGTCTGTGGAAACATCTTAATTTCTACCTTTACTGTCTCCTTTTTTCTCTTTTCAAGGTGGATGGGATTCTGTCAGGACCCTTGACTCACAGCGGCATTCAAACTTCGGTTCCTCATTGCAATGGATCCCACTCCCGGGGCTAATCAACCAGCCATTTTTTGATACCCCAAGGGCATGATCTAGGAGACAAGTGCGCCTTCGAGATTCCGAGGCTCCATGCCTTGTGGATGAGTTGATTCTATGCCGTGTGTTGTGGAAGAAAATGGAATATCAGGAACAGCAGATCAGCAGCTGGAAGTCTCTGTATTTGGTGAATTTGGTGAACTGCTCTCTTTCTCTCTCTCTCTTGTTGGTGGGGGAGAGTTTGTTGCTGAATTTCAAGGCGCAGAACTTGAAAACAAGTGATGTGGCAGACTTTAACACCGTAAATAGGTGGGTTGTTTTGTTTTTGTCTCCTCTCTCGCAGAGTGACACATCTTTGCCCCTTTATTAAGGGGAGAGAGAGAGCCTGTGGGATGTCGAATTGTTGGGTAAATGATTAGCTTTTGTTGCACTGCAGATCATGGTCTTTCTTGGGGTATTTACTATTGCTTGCTAGGTGGTTGATGGGTGCTGATGCTTTTCGCTGAGATAAGTGGAGGAGGGGGAGGGGGAAGGTTGATGCTTTGCTGCTGCTTCTGCGTGGGAGGGGGAGAAGGAGACAGGGGTTCTAAAGTTTTTACTGTCACTCATTCTTTGGGGTACTCTTCTGTTTTCATGGATGTCTGTGATGAGTAAGAATTTCAGGTTGTATATTGTATACATCGTCTGATATTAAATGAGCCATTGAACTTCAGGTAACCATGGAGACAAGATTGAAAAGGGTGCTGAATACAGAACTGCATGTGTTATATTTCAATGCATGCAATATATGTAATAAGGTAGATGATCTTGAAAGATAGCTAAAAATTGGTAGGTATGACATTTTGGGTATCACTGAGTTGTGGCTGAGAAGATCACAGACGGATCTTAACATCCAAATATACACATTGTTTTGATGGGGCAGATCTGTTGATAAAAAATAGAATCAAATCCTTAGAATGAAGTCATATAGGATCAGAAGATGTAGAATTTTCGTGGGTAGAGTTAAGGAACTGCAAGCATAGAAGTATCCTGATGGAAGCCTCCGAACAGTAGCCAGGATGTGGGGTACAAATTACGATGGGAGGTAGAAAAGACTTGTAAAAAGGACAATGTTGTAATCTTTATGAATGATTTCAATATGCAGGAAGATCGGAAAATCTGGACTAGTGCTGAATCCCAAAAGAAGGAATTTGTAGAACGCCTACAAGATGGCTTTTTTAGAGTAGCTTCTGCTAGGGAAAAGTCAATTCTGGATTGTACGCTGTGTAATGAACAGTCGACAGCAGTGGCTGTAATTAGATTATGAGGACAGGCAGTCTTCTTTTATTGTCATTTAGTAATGCATGCATTAAGAAATGATACAATATTCCTCCGGTGTGATATCACAAAAACACAGGACATACCGAGACTGAAAAACTAACAAAAACCACATAATTATAACATATAGTTACAACAGTGCATCAATACCATAACTTGATGAAGAACAGGCCATGACACAGTAAAAAAGTTCAAAGTCTCTCAAATGTCCCACATCTCACGCAGATGGGAGAAGGAAGAAAACTCTCCCTGCCATGCCCGACCACAGTCTGACTCTGAGTCGTCCAAAAACTTCGAGCCTCCGATCAGCCCTCCGACACCGAGTACGGAGCACCATCACTATCCGAACGATTTGGCCTCAGCCTTGGTCGCCAGCAGCAGGCAAAGCCGGGAATTATGGGGCCTTCCCTCCGGAAGATTCTCGATCGCCCAGTAACAGCGGCAGCAAACCGACATTTCAGAAATTTCTCCAGATGTTCCTCTGTGCTTTCACGTCTGTCTCCATCAAATCAGAATTGTCCACAGCCCCTATTTAACGGATACAATATCATTTTCACTGGAGGGCTGTGCACACGGAATAATTTCTGGAGTAATTCAGGATGGGTTCATCCGAAAGAAGAAGCAGCATTCTAGAGGATGAGGCAACTGCGGCTAACAAAGGAAGTCAAGACAGCATGGAAACAAAAGAGAGAACATATAATATAGCACAGATTAATGGGAAGCTAGAGGACTGGGAGCCTTTACAACTGACAATAGGCTACTAAAATGCAATAAGGAGAGAAAGAATGAAATATGAAGGTAAACTAGCCAATAATGTGAAAGAAGATATCAACATTTTTTTCAGATATACAGTATAAAGTGTAAAAGATAGGGAAGAATGGATATTGCACGGCTGGAAAATGACTAGGCTGTTAGTAATAGGTAGACAAAGAAATGGAAGATGAATTAAATAAGTATTTTACATCAGTCTGCATTATGAAAGAGATCAGCAGTGTGCCAGAGTGTCAGGGGCAGAAATGAGTGTAGTTGCTACTAAGGTGCTTGGAAAACTGAAAGATCTGAAGGTAGATAAGTTACTTGGACTGATAGACTATACCTCAGGGTTCTGAAAGAGGTAGGTGAAGCGATTGAGGAGGCATTAGTAATGATCTTTCAAGAATCACTAGATTCTTGAGTGGTTTTGGAGGATTAAAACATTGCAAATGTCACTCCATTCTTTAAGAAGGGAGGGAGGCGGGGTTCTGGTAATATCATCGTCCAGAATGGCAGCTTAAATCAACAGCTCCTCTGGAAAAATCCATATTTTGCCCCGTTAATCCATCAAATATAAGATCTTTTGAAAATATCTGAATTGATAAGGAGGGCAAGAATGGGGAAAATGAATGGAGATTAAAAAATGGATCACTGCGGAGACTATGCAACACACGGCTCTCCTACACATGCGCATAGTGGCGAAGCTGGCGTGGGGCCTCGTTCAGGGGAAGTTGTAAATATGATGAAGGATCTGGAAGAGATACGGGAAATCCAAAAAGATATAAAATAGCAACTCAATGATATCAAGTCAGACTCGCCAACGTTAATCAGAAAATAGCGATGGCAGAGACTTGAATTGAGAAGGTGGAAGATCACGTGTAAAACGTGGAACAGATACTAAAAAAGATGACAAACATATTAAATCAAGAGGAAAGTAAATTGCTTGACCTGGAGGGAAGATCGTGATGGAAAAATATCAGGATTTATAATGTACCCGAAGGAGCGGAGGGATTGTTGATGACGGATGTAGAAAAGTTGCTGCGGGAAGCGCTGGAGATTCCCCCGACTATGGAGATTGAAATTGAGAAGGCACATTGTGCGCTCGTCCTGAGGCCTCCCGGAGACAGAGAAAATAAGCTATGCTCAATAGTACTTAAATTCCTTCGATTCAAGAGCAAGGCGGAGATTCTACGAAGGGCCTGGGGTAAGAAGAGGGTTTTTTAGAACGGTAAGTTAATATACTTCGATCATGAGCGGTCCTACAGAAACGGAAGGAATATTCCGAAGCGAAACGAATATTAAAGCAAGAAAAGATTAAATTCCAAACCCCATACCCTGCTAAACTGAGAGTATCTTACAAAGGAGAGATACAGCTTTATAAGACAGTGAAAGAGGCGACTATAGTCATGAACAACAGAGGACTGCCCGTTAGCATGGTCAAACCAAGGGAAAGTCTGGCTGAGCAGTTATCCTGATCTGCTTGGGAAATAGTAGGAGAACTGAGAAAACAAGGGTCGGAAGGAGGATGAGAGAAGGATATTAGAAAGAGACTGTGAGTTCTCTGAAGACAGCCCTCACCTCCTCCAGAAGATCCATTGGTTTGGCTAACTTTAAAAGTGCTGATAAACTAAATGGAAACAAAAATAGACGGTGATATACCTATCTCAAGAAATACGTATTATAATATGGATTTTATATTACTCAATTTTTTTATTCATTCATTCACTCATTTTTCCCCACCTAAATGAGAATATATATATGGGAGGGATACACAGGGAAATCATTTCTGTGTAATGGACATAGATTTTATTACTTACTTTTATAGGTACTGCAGTAGGGGCCCTCAACTCCAGGTAGGAGGGGCTATCCCCCACGGCTAGATGTTCCCTCTAGCTCAACCCAGGGTCATCTAGAGACCCCAGCCTTGGAATCACACCTTCGTTACCTTTTTTTAAATTATTCGCGTTTCTTGGTACTTATTTATTCAGGGAGTAGGTTGATTAAGTTATATTCTGCAAATTTCAATGATATACTAACAGGTAAATACACATGGCTAAGAACAAAGTAAAATTCATTTCTTTTAATGTCAATGGGCTGTTAAATCCAATCAAACGAAGTAAAATTCTATCAAAAATGAAAAAAGAACAAGCCCATGTAGTATATATACAGGAAATTCACTTAAGTAATAATAAGCATGGAAAATTAAAGAGAATGGGCTTCACTAATTTGTTTTTCTCCTCATATAAATCAGGACATAGAAGAGGAGTTGCTATTCTCATCTCAAGCAAGCTAAATTTTGAAAAAGTATTCAAAATGGGAGATAAGGAGGGCAGATATATTCTGGTAAGGGGGAATATAGATGGAAATCCAGTTACTTTATTGAATATATATGCACCCCCAGGAAGTGATATTAGTTCCTTCCAGAAAATTACTAATATTATGGTAACGGAAACAGAAGGTCTTTTGATATGTGGGGGAGATTTAAATTTACAATTACAACCAAAGTTAGACTCTTCCAATAGGAAAACTTGTGAAACAAAGTCCTTACATAAGAAAGTTAATACTCTTTTTGAGGATGTTGGTCTAATTGATATATGGAGGGATCTTTTCCCTGATAGAAGGGATTACACTCATTTTTCTGCACCCCCCCATTCCCTATATACAAGAATAGATTATTTCATAACATTTGGAAAAGATAGAGACAAAATAAACACCTGTGGAATTGGGACAATAGATGTAAGTGACCATGCACCTATATATTTATCTGTTGATTTTGACCTACAACCAAATAATACTATTTGGAAACTAAATTCAAGTCTACTCAATGATTCCTATTTTAAGGAACAAATTAAAAAAGAAATTGGTCTTTACTTAGAATTCGTTGATAATGGAGAGGTTTCACCTCCCATTCTATGGGATACTATGAAGGCTGTCTTAAGAGGGAAAATTATAGCTATATCTTCATATAATAAAAAAAAAGGAATAAAACATTAGAGGAATTACAAAATAAGCTGAAGGAACTAGAAAAAAAAACACAAATCGAGTTTGACACAGGATACACTGGAGGAAATTTAAAAAATTAGGAATGAAATTAATAGTTTGGCCACACAAGAAATCAGAAAAAAATTAATGTTTCTGAAACAGAGACACTATGAAAGTGGATCTAAATCTATGAAAATACTGGCATGGAAGCTGAAACAAAAAGATAGCAGAAAATACAATTCATAGAATTAAGGATCCAAGAACAAAAGTGATAAAAATGAGCTAAGTGAAATTCAAGAAGCTTTTGAAATGTTTTACAAAACTCTATATTCCAAAGCTCCAGGGGGAAGCATAGCCCAGATTGACACCTTCCTGAATTCTTTAGAGTTACCCACTTTAAGCAAAGAACAAAATAGAACGATGACTGCTGACATAACTGAAGCTGAACTAAAAACTTCAATTAGTAGGCTTAAATTAAGCAAGTCACCAGGATCAGATGGATATATGGCAGAGTGGTATAAAGAGTTTAGAAGTGAGTTAATTCCTGTTTTGCTCCCCACACTGAACTGGGCTCTAAGAAAGGGGCAAATGCCACCCAGCTGGAAGGAGGCGATAATCTCAGCTATACCGAAAGAAGGAATGGAATGGAAATGTGGGTTATTTAGACCAATATCTGTTCTTAATGTGGATTATAGATTATTTACCTCCATCATGACCAAACAATTAGAAGAGTTTCTACCCACACTGATACATAATGATCAGATCAGACAGGTTTTATACAACAACGCCAAACACAAGACAATATACGAAGGACCCTTCACATTATGGATCATATATAAAAAAAGAAATTGAAGCAATAATAATAAGCGTGGACGTTGAAAAGGCATTTGATTTGGTTAATTGGAATTTTTTTACAGAGTTTTACATAGATTTGGTCTACATGACACAATTATTAGAACTATACAGGCACTGTATGACAATCCTACTGCTAGGATTAAAATCAATAGATACTTAACTAATAGTTTTACCCTAGAAAGGTGCACGGGACAGGGTTGTGCATGGTCACCGCTACTCTTCGCATTATATCTGGAACCATTAGCTCAACACATCATAAAAAATGAAGACATCAGGGGAAGTACTACTAAAGGGACAGAAAATAAATTGGCCTGTTACGCGGATGACATTTTGATCTATCTAGGGCAACCAACATACTCTTTACCTAAATTGGTGCAATCCTTTGAAAAATATGGCCAATTATCAGGATACAATGTCAACATAGATAAAACCCAACTACTTTCATATAACTATAGCCCACCCAGAGAAATGGAAAGTAGATCTCCTTGGGCATGGCAAACAGAGTCTGTCAAATATTTGGGCAACATTACGCCAAAAGATTTGGCAGAATTATCAGAATGCAATTATCAACCTATATATAAAAAAATAAGGAAGATATAACAAGATGGAACCTATTTCCTTTTCTTGGTCTCAGTTCAAGGATTGAATCTATTAAAATGAATATACTGCCAAGACTACTATATCTCTTTCAGACCCTACCAATAGAGATGAACCAAAATCAATTCAATGAATGGAACAAGATGCTATCAAGATATATATGGCAAGGTAAAAGGCCTAGAATTCGTCTCAAGACTTTGCAATTAGCCAAGGGAAGTGGGGGGGGGGGGGGATGGGACCTACCTTCTCTTAGAGATTACTATTTTGCAGTACAGTTGAGAGCTGTGATATGCTGGTGCAACCCATCATATGACGTTCAATGGAAAAACATTGAGGAGGAGATACTTTCCATCCCCATACAGGCAATTTTGGCTGACAACAACCTACAAAGTTACATAAATACTGTTGATAGTCCATGGGTGAAATGGACTCTTAAAATATGGAAAACTATTATAAAAGAATATAAACTAGAGAGTGACATTGCAATTCTTAAATGGTGTGCATATGACTTGGATTTTACACCCAACAAACTGGATGCTAGATTTAAGGACTGGACAGCTAAAGGAATAACAGGTATTTGCAATATAATGAAAGAAGGAACACTGTTCAGTTTTGAAATGCTCAAAGAGAAACACATTAGAAAAACAAGACTTTTATCCATATTTACAAATGTGACAGTATGTTAATAGGACAGTTAAACATGTAACCAAGGCAAGTACATGTTTGATAGAGCTATTTAGAAAAGCATATAATTCAGACAACGGTAGTAGAATCATTTCAAGTGTGTATAAGGGTTTGTCAAATCTTAAAACACATTCAACTTCATACATTAAAACAAAATGGGAGAAGGAAGGAGGGATAATAATATCTGTGGAAGATTGGACAATAATTTGGAGGTATCAATGGAAGTGTACCAGTTCACAGAAATGGAGGGAGTTTGGGTGGAAAAACTTGATAAGATATTTTATTACACCCTCTCAGAAATCCCATTATGATAGTAACTCCCCTGCTTGCTGGAGAAATTGTGGAAAGCAAAATGTAAACCATTAACATATTTTCTGGGAATGCCCCATTATCAAAGACTATTGGAGTAGGATACACAATGCCCTACAAGACATCTTTAAATATGAAATACCCTTAGAAAGTAAGATCGTATATTTTGGGTATATACCTCAAGAATCATTGAAAAGAGATAAATATTTAATGAATATACTGCTGGTGGCTGGTAAAAAAGACCCTTACCAGGAAATGGTTATCACAGGAGAGCCCAACTTTAAATGTATGGATGGAAATTACAATGGACGTTTACAAAATGGAGAAGATAACAGCATCTGTTAATCATAAGTTGGAAGAATTTGATTCATACTGGGAAAAATGGTTTAACTACGTAACACCTCAAAGGCCTGATTTTACTCTCACAAGTCAATGAATATGTTGTAAAAAAAAGATCACTCCCTACTTTGTACATAGTTTTCTTCTTTTGATTGTTCTTTCTTTCCTCTCTTTTCTACAGGTATATACCTCAGATAAATATTATGTGGAGATTTGTGACAAATATGACTGTGATATATATGTACAGTATCTGAAATACATCTTATGGAAAGTTTTGTTTGATGATGAACTTCAATAAAAAATAAATTACCAAAAAAAGGGGAGGGAGGCAAAAAGAGAGGAAATTATATGCCTCCTGCAGGAGCCATAAAACAAAGAAACACAGTGGAATCCGTTTAAAGAAAACATCAAACACCCAATGCCAAAAAAGCAAGCAAGCAACACATTGAATATCAAACACCATGCCAGGTGTCCAGAAGTATTCAGTTTAGTTCAGTTCAGTGCTGCACCACTAGCTGATTGCAGCTTGCAGAGCCAGCCTTCGCCGAAGCACCCCCATCAAACCACTCAAAAAACAGCAAAAAACAGAGTAACCAGAATCCAGAAACATTTGCAACATGAACCTCAAAATTCCCCAAGACGAGTCGACAGCCATGATTCTCGCCAATCAATCCTTGTAACGTGGAACTTTCCTCTGTCAGCAGCTAGTGAGAGGGAGAGGAAGACGGGTCAAAGGCAGGCATGTGGTGCTGAACACCCGCCCTCCCTCCACTCTCATCCTCGCTGACTTCAGCCTTGCTCAACACCTCAGTCAGAGAGAAGCAATGGAGCCAGTCATGGACTCGTGCTCCATCTCCAGGCCATCCGGTCTCCAGGCCACACACTCTGTTCCCAGCCTCACTAAACTCCCTTGGAGAAAGCGAAGCGCCAGATTGCTCAGTTGGCCCAAAAGCACACTGTTGAAATGTAAATCTCTGGTTCCAATCACATGCAGCTTAGTAGTAGAACCATATTTGAAAGAAGACGTAGTTTTGGAACTGTCAGCAGGATGTCAACATTGGCCACATAATGAAAAACCCTACCCACCCAGCCGTTCTCTCGACTCCCCTCTCCCACTGGAAGAAGTTACAAAAGCCAGAAAGCAGGCTCAAGGGCATCTTCTGCCCTGCTGTTATAGAACTATTGAATGGATCAGCAGTACGATAACATGGAGTCTTGAATTCATTATGATATTACACCTTATTTTCTATCTGCTCTGCACTTTCTCTATAGCTGTTGCACTTTATTCTGTATTCTGCTATTGTTTTTCCTCTTATTACTGGTGTAATGGGAATGGCAACAGATGAACATTGTAAATGTAAAGGTTGTTTAGGGGGCACCCGCATAGGGTTCTGGATAAGTTTGCCCCATTGATGTAGGGAAAGGATGAAAGAACCAGTGTTGTCAAGAAGTGTGGAGCATTTTACAAGAGGAGTAAAGAAAGTTACTTTAAGATTTAGGAAGCAATGATCATGCAGGGCTCTTGACAGTTATAGGTAGCCATGAAGAAACTTGAGAAGGGACTTGAAGAGCTAGAAGGTGACCTGAGAAGGCCTTGGTGAGTAGGATTAAAGAAAACCCTGAGGCGTTCTACAAAATGCGAAGAACAGCAGGATGACTAGAGTGAGGGTAGGACCGATCAGGGAGTTGGGGGAGGTAGGGGAGTTCCTTAATTAATATTTTGCTTCAGTATTCACCAGTGACAGGAGCTTGGTGAATGTGAGGACAGCATAGAACAGGCTAATGTTCTATGGAATATGTCAAAGTTAAGAAAGAAGATGAGCTGGAACTTTTGAAAAACATGAGGATAGATAAGTTTCCAGAGCCAGATGGGATAAGATAAGATTAGCTTTATTTAATATTAGCTTTATTTGTTAAAGTACATGAAAACATATAGTGAAATGTATTTTTTACATCAATGACCAACACAGAGGGAGGATGAGCTGGGGGCAGTCCACAAGTGTCATCATGGTTCCGGTGCCAACTGCATGCCCACAACTTACCAGCTCTAACTCAGACATCTTTGGAATATGTGAGGAAATAGGAGCACTCAAAGGAAACCCATGTGGTCACAGGGAGAAGGTTCAAACTCCTACAGACAGTGGTGGGGATTGAACCCTGGTCTTACAGCTGGCACTGTTAAGCAATGTGTTAACCGTTATGCTACTGGGATCGACATGATCCCCACGCTACTCCAGCAAGTGAAGGAAGTGATTGCTGCGTCTTTGGTGATGATCCTTGTACTCCCGTTGGCCACAGGAGTAGTACCAAAAGATTGGACGATGGCAAATGTTATTCCCTTCTTTAAGAAAGGTAATAAGGATAATCCTGGGAATTATAGACCAGTGAGTCTGGCACCACTGGTGGGTTACTTATTGGAGAGGATTCTTAGTGGGGGGATTTATGAGCATTTGGAGAAGCTGAGTCTGACTAGAGATAGTCAGCATGGCTTCATGAAGGACAAGTTGTACCTCACAAGCCTGACTGAATTCTTTAAGGTGGGTCACCTTAACATAGTCTGTGGAAGTCACACATAAAGCAAGATCATCAGTTGCAGGATTCACAGAACCACTTTGTCAAGGTTCCTTTTTTAACAGTGCAGTGAAACTGGAAATGGAAGACAGAATCAGGTGTAGAAGAATATATTTCTTTTCCACTGGAGGCTTGTGGCCAGAAAATCGGTGCTGGAAGCTCTTTTGCCTGTTGAATATGCTAATAATTTGGATGAAAATGTATGTGGTCTGATTAGACACTTTGCAAATGACATTAAAATCAAAGGACTTTTGGGTGGTGAGGAATGTTGTCAAAGACTACAGCAGGATGTAGATCAATTGGACATTTGGACAGAGAAATGGCAGGTGGATTTTAATTCGGACAATAGTGAAGTGTTGCATCGTGAGAGGTCAAATGCAAGAAGAAAGAATATGGTAAATAGCAAAATCTTAGCATGCAAGTAACTCGCTGAAAGTGGCAACACAAGTGGATAAAGTGGGTGGTAAAGAAGGCGTACAACATTCTTATCTTCATGAATTGTGCTATTGATTGTAAAAGTTAGTTAGTTATGCTGCAGCTTTTTCGGCCACGCTTGGAGCACAGTGTGCCACGTTGAAGGAAGGATGTGGAGGAGTTGGAGAGAGTGCAAAAGAGGTTCACCAGGTTTTATAGCTCATGCCTTCCTGACTTCTATCCATTTCAATGAAAGTAACATGCCTGATGCTTTCTTTACCACTCTATTCGCTGTGTTGCTACTTTCAGGTACGGACTTGCACCCCAGGATTCCACAATATTCCATAGTTGAGAAGGATCTTTGCATTTACCGTATACTTTACTCTTGTATATGACCTCCCAAAATGCAATACCTCATACATGTCTGAATTAGACTTCATCTACTATTAGTCGGACTCAAATTCTGAGTCACTAACCAGAGAAAGGAATATTTTAATTAATTAAATTGTTACATTTGAAAGAGCACCTTAATGAAGTAGAGAGACTAAAGAACGAAAATGTTTTAAAGAGCAAATTCCAGAATTTGGGGGGCAAGAAAAGAGACCAGAAATGGAGGAACTCAGGGGTCTAGCTGGCCTGAAGAAGTTTCAATCAGAAAGTTACTTGCAGATTTAATTTCTAAACCAGTCTCAGGGAAAAAAACTTGTTCTTATCGAAGTCGCATCAAAGTTATCTAGAAGACAAGATAAAACATTTATTGAATTAAGTTTTGTAACAATATTTGCCTGTATCTTAAGAGGGAAGCTCTTTATCTATCAAAAGAATGTTTGCCATTCAAGAGTTGCAAATTAAACTGACAGCCATCTATGGATGTTTTGATTTCTTACTTGGGTAACTGATGATTCTGCAGCTAAGTCACTAACTTTCAGAAGTGCCTTTGACTTAGATTGTTGGCCTATCTATCTAAGTCATGTTCTTTTGTTCTGGATATGACTCCTGTCAATGGAGAATTCTCCTTCTGATTTCCACAGACTTTAATTTTACCTGACATCATACTATTAATGAAATGCTATATGGATATCTAAAACACAAGGCATTAGTTTAAGTTGAGAAGGGAAAGAGTTCAAAAGGTTCTAAGGGTAACTTTTTCACACACTGGCTGGTGGTTATAAGGAACAAGCTGCAGAGGATGTGGTAAGGCAGATACAAATACAAAGTCTAAAAGACATTCAGACAGGTAGATGTATATCAATGGTTTGTGACAACCTTAAGTAGACAACTTGGTTGACATGGACAAGTTAAACTGAAGGATCTGTTTTCATGCTGTGCAAATGTTCGAATCTATGTTAATGGCAGTCAGTCTCATCTTGTCTCTGAAATTCAGTTCTTTTTCACTTTTCTTTGGATTAAGATTGTCACGAAGGTTGAAGTGAAACTCTCAGGTAGGACCCGCTGAGTGTCAAGGGGGTGGTTATTAAAGACTATCAATTGGTAAAGTTGTTGATGATAAATTCATGACGGACAGTAGAATGACAGAGCGGCAGGTAGTTAGACTGTACTTTTCTTTCTTTCTGTGAGAAAGACAAACCTGGTCAGTTTTGTATATAGTAGATGCTAATGATGAGGCTGTACTAGAGTAGACTAGCTTGAAGTACAGGTTAATGTTTAAAGACAGCAAGAGTGGGCCTCCAGTGTTTGATTTTGAAATCTCATGATGAATTAAAGTGGCACTCTTTGTGTCTTAAGTGAGGCTCAGGAGAAGTCACTTCCGGCTGACAATTTCTGAAAGATTACAAGCTGTAGATGTATACAGATCATGTATCCTCCTCTGGTTAGCAATTTAATTATCCACCACCATTCACTATTCAACATAGCAGTTGTAGTGTATCGCTCTGATCTGCTTGTAACCTAGTACTGAGCTCTGACAGAAACATGTCATTGTTTATGTAGCTTCATTAGGTTCCCACCCCATTTTGAGTATGCTGGTCCTGCCACATTGTTCCAATTCTATATCTTGATTCTATTACTGAAGTGAAGGTTAGCTAAGGTAATAAGGTTAAAAATTGGAGCAAGGTACAACTTTGCTGCTGCTGATAACCCATAGCACGTCATTGTTACTCTGTAAGATGTTGGAAAAGATTTGTAGCTGGGGTTGAGGATGTTGTTGAGTGGCTCGCTGAGCTGGCTTGTTCGCATGCAGACAATTCCTTACCCAGCTGGGCAACATCATCAGTGCAACTTCGAATGAAATGCTGGTGATCTACATTGATCGTCTTTTATGTGTCCTGTGATTAGTCGGTTTATGTGTCACAGGACACATAAAAGAGGAACAATGTAGATCACATTTCATTCGAAGTTGCACTGATGTTGTTGCTGGGTAACAAAACATCTGCAAGCTAACAAACCAGCTCGGCGAGCCATAATACAACAACATTGTTACTCTGTATTATATTAGAAATACATGTAATTTAGAACAGTATTAATGCCATGCAACATAATAGAGGATGATGTCATTGTGAAGATTAAGCTTTTTCTCCAGAAGAAATCTGCAATGGTCAACTACCAATACGGACAGATGGGTTTATTCATGAAGGCTACTCAATCATTGCCTTCTGCAATCTATAAGCATCTCACTTTCTATTTTCTTGCTACTCCCAGAGCATCTTCTAAAAGATGTTCAACCTAAATTGGAATATTATGTGCAGTTTTGGTCACCCGCCTACAGGAAAGATGTAAGTAAGGTTGAAAGAGTGCAGAGAAAATTTACAAGGATGTTGCCGGGTCTGGAGGACTTGAGTTACAAGGGAAGATTGAATAGTTTAGGACCTTATTCCTTGGAACTTAGAAGACTGAAAGGAGATTTGATAGAGGTATACAAAATTATGAAGGGCATAGATTGGGGAAAAGCAGTAGGCTTTTTCCACTGAAGTTGGGTGGGACTACAACCTGAGATCATGGGTTAAGGGTGAAAGGTAAGAAATTTTAGGGGAATATGTGGGGAAACTTCTTCATTCAGGTGGTTGTGAAGGTGTGGAACGAGCTGCCAGTGCAAGTGGTGCATGTGAGCTCGATTTCAATATTTGAGAAAAGTTTGGATATGTATATGGATGGTAGGGGTGTGGAGGGCTATGGTCCCAGTGCAGGTCGATGGGAGTTGGCCGTTTAAGTAGTTCAGCACAAAATTAAAAGTGCTGAGGGGCCTGTTTCTGTGCTGTACTTTTCCATGACTCTATGGAAGAATGCTAATTAAAGAAGGCAGAAGATAGCAATTAGCAAGAGATTTCTTTGTCCATATGTGTCCTTATCCATAAGAGATTGCAGTCTGGAATGAACATTACAACCTCATGAGGCTACTTGCTCACTACTACTTTGTAACCTCCTGATGGACAACCCTGCTTGTTTGACAGGCCATAGTGAGGGACTGTGATAACTACTACTACTACTTCTACATCGACTCAGGCCTAGGGGGCTGGCATCGGGCACAATGATGGACTCTCCACTTCTCTCCCTCCCTCATCAGTGTGTTCACTGATCAGTGTGTGACTATGATAAAGGCATCTGCAACGTTTGCTAAAGGACATAAAGCTTTGAGTACAACTATGCTTCACAAATCTTAGGAACAGATCTAATTTGGAGAAATTCCTCAAAATATATAAGGAGGATTTTGAGGTATGACTGGCAGCTACAGATTTTTGATATGTTTATTTCTGCTGTTACGTACCCCGTAACTGGGTTGCCAAACCAGCAGAAATGGATCACTCAGTTGGAGTCTGGAGTACTAGAACTAAGAAAGTTTTATTACAGAAACAAGCAACACAGTAATCGAAAGGATAATAAATGCAACAGTTCAGTGATGATAAACACACATGTGCACAGAATTAAGATAACAGCATCAATCAAGCTCTATCGTTGTCTAGGGGTAAATGACCAATTTCAAAATGACTCAAAGTTCAGTCCAGTTTAGTAGTTCAGTTCGCAGTAATCGTTGCCATGGCGGTGGACAATGTGGGGGAAGAGAGAGATAGAATAGGAACAACTCATCATTCAGAACGGCTTCACTCACAGACCAGCAGGATGGCTCACAGACCAGCGAGATGGCTCACAAACAGCTTTTTGGGCGGGTCCTTGGTGATGTCACCTGAGGTCACCGACTGTGACCCCTCCTCCAGATGCGGTCGATCCTCTGCAGTGAACCCGGCACCCAGGCAAGGGCGGACACACACCGGGTTCCCGCTGATCGTACCTTTCCACCCTGGTCGTTGTCTGGCACTTCTCACCCACTCGTGAGAAGCGTACCGCTTCCAGGGTCTCGTTACCTCGGTGTGTGTCTGTCTTAGCGAACCTGTCCCTTTTTATCCCCCTGCTGGGGTATCGCCTGTCCATCACTTCAAACAGTTCAGGGTTCAAAGGGGGGAGCCGCTCCAGACAGCTCTTCCTCCCACATCCCTTCATTACACATCTCCAGACGCTGCTCCATTGTTCCTTATCTCTCCTTCCCCTGAGGGCAGGTGGCAGACCAACTGCTGATGCCACTGATGCTAGCCCAGGCCAGCAAACATCTTAATTTTATGTGTATTCTCGTAACACTGCTATCCAGCATACTGCCAGACATCTACAGGATTATAGTGTTCCTGTCAATATTCTGTGATGATTGTTAGGAAATTGGATTGCATTGTCTGTTTTGCCGGAATGTTCCACAACGAGCTTGTTTAAAAGATACACAAGTCAAACAGTGCTCCCATGGTAGTTGTGAAATATGTATTGCAATAATGTCTATGCATCCTCTGGTGGTGAGCTATATAATTTCAACATGTGAGGGCAATAAATAAGAATACAATCTGGTTTTGACAGTATTTTATCTTTACATTTCTCATGTAAGCCCAGGAACCGCAAAGAATTGATTGCGACACCTTCTGCATGTGAACCAATACCACATGTTTATTGCAGAAAATATTGGCAATATTCATTATGACAGACTGTAACTGTAAAAAGAGAAACAAAGTTCATGTTTCTGGTCAGAACCAACTCCATCTGCTGCCTAACCTGCTGATGTTTCTAGCACATTCTGTCTAATTTTCAGATTTTCAGTATATGTAGTTTATATTTTTGATTTCCATTTTCTCTGGAAATAGAGACAGTTTCAGGTCAAGGGTGCTTTTCCACTGTCCGAAGAATTTTTCATTCCAACCTGTTCTTTAGCTGGATTCACTCTGTGACTTAAAAAGTCGAGCGGATAAATTCACAACACAAAACTTGGGATGAAATTTGTATGTGCATGTACAAATTTATTCAAAGGCAAACATCTAACGATGGTCATGTGAATTTTTAAGCTACCCTCTCAGCACAGCTCAACCCCCAAAATTTGGAGTTTTGTCTGAGTCCTGTTGCTTGTCTGCTGAAGCAAACTTTACCAGTTGTCAAAGATGTAAACTGTTATTCCCACCTCAATGCCAATAAAAACTGTCTCCTTTAAGAAGGTACATTAAAACATCTGTCTAATCTGGATTTTAGTCCACTATCCTAATGACTCATTTAAAATTTGGTATCAGTTCTTGTCTGATTCTATTGCTGTGAAGAACCTTGGGCTATTTTATTATTTAACGATGGTATCTAAATGCAAGCTCTTGATGTTTAGGGAAAAGACTTGCAAATAAAGGGAAGTTTTAGGGGTTTCTCCTACTCAATTGCAGCAAAATGTAAAAGTTTGTCAAAAATTCTTATTACTAGGAATTCAGTTGAAATTATGACCACAATAGCAGAAGATTCAAAAAACAATTTATAACTTTTTTGTGAGTTTCGCATACTTCTACCGAATATTTATAGCATCAGTTTAATAAAACTGCAGATGCTATAAATCTGAAATAAAAACAGAAAATGCTGGAGGTATTCAGCAGATCAGGCAGGATCTCTGAAGAAAGAAACAGTTAATGTTTTGGTCAATAACCCTTTGGCAGGACTGGGAAAATTTGGAAACAGGCATGATTTTTGTTTCCGATAAGGAGAGGTTGGGACAGTGAGAGAATTGTCTGTGATAAAATGGTGACTAAGAGCAAATGAATGATACAAATAAAGCCTAGTAGACCAAGAAGGATGGGAGGTCACCTTTTCAGATTTCCAGCAACAATTGTGCATGATATCTCACATTGTTGTATGTTCTTGTTTATTTTTGTTTTGCCCTCTTCTCTCTTTCTTTTATTAAAAACATCAGTCAAGAGAAATTGCCAATAGCAGACCTTCAATACTTCTAGATTTATACTAAACTATATCATCCAGTTTCTCTTGCCTTTTGCCTAGTGATAGACTGGGTCTATAATTAGGCCCTGAAATTTTAGTCCAAGTACAAAGTATAGGCTCTATGATTGTTTATTTTTCTGTGCTTCTTGTTGTATAAAAATATGCTCAATTAATAGAAAGCTGCAACATAATTAAGCATACTTTTTATACAAATATTTTAGTCATTTTATAACTATAAACAGCCATCAATAATGTTTGGTCATTCATGGTGTATGTCTATCTGTAATAGTATGCTTCATTGTCTTCTACATGTTTTCTTAAACCAATGACATGAAGTGCAGTAATTGAACATGTTACAACCTGGATACAGTGCTTGTGTGACTCTCGCTTCACCTAGCGGCTTAATATAGGGGGTGATAGCCCCCGGCCCGGCCAAACTTAAGAAATCTCATTTGAGTGGATGCTGCGTGATGTATCCCCTGTTACAAATCAGTACCCCGAAATAACAAACAGTACACAATATGTGATTAAACGATTGAGTTTTATAATTCTTAATTTGACTATATGGTTAGTAAAGAAAACCAAAAAAAAGGAAAAAGGGCCCATTATCATGAAACAGTCTATTGCGCAATGTTGGAGCTCACTGATAAGGCCATTTGTCCACCATCAACCTCCTCCAATCATCACTGACCTTTGGACCCTCACTCCAAGTCCACTCCATCTGGCGGTCTACCAACTCTCTCCATTCGCATCTTCTCTCCTCATCTCTCCCCGGAAAAAGACCGCGAAAAACTCTCTTCTAGACTCACAAGAAAGAGCAACATTCCAAAGCCCCGTTATCCCTAGTCATAACCCAAACATTGCTGCTACAGAGAAACCATTACATTAGCAGTGAAACATTACTGCGTGTTTTGTTTTCTTCCTCTCATTTTTATCCCTGTGGTTCTGATGTGTGTTCCTCACTAACAACATTACCTCTTGCTGATCATTTTCTGCTTTGGAGCCTTTTTCTTCAGTCTAGGGATACCTTCGTTGATTGTGTTGTCTTGGGGATAAGGAATGGATTGATTTTGACTTGTTGGAGGAAATTTTTTTTTACACATTTAGTATTTTTTGATCTCTATCCTTCTCAGCTTCCACTTTTCACTTTTTGTACAGTTTTCTGTGTGATAATGTGCTCAGGGTTAAGCAGTTCTAATTAATCCAGTTTTTAGATTAGATTATGAGGACACGCAGTCCTCTTTTATTGTCATTTAGTAATGCATGCATTAAGAAATGATACAATGTTTCCTCCGGTGTGATATCACAAAACACAGGACAGACCAAGACTGAAAAAACTAAAAAAAAACACATAATTATAACATATAGTTACAACAGTGCAACAATACTATAACTTGATGATGAACAGTCCATGAGCACAGTAAAAAGTTCAAAGTCTCTCAAATGTCCCACATCTCACGCAGACGGGAGAAGGAAGAAAACTCTCCCTGCAATGCCCGACCACAGTCCGACTCCGAGTCGTCCGAAAACTTCGAGCCTCTGATCAGCTCTCCAACACCGAGTACCGAGCACTATCTCTATCTGAACGATTCGACCTCAATCTCGGTCGCCAGCAGCAGGCAAAGCCGGGGATTTTGAGGCCTTCCCTCTGGAAGATTTCTTGATCGCGCAGTAACAGCAGCAGTGAACTGGTGTTTCAGAAATTTCTCCAGATGTTCCTCTGTGTTTTCATGTCTGTCTCCATCAAATCAGAATTGTCCACAGCCCCTATGTAACAGATACGATATCATTTTCACTGGAAGGCTGCACGAGCGTGGCGCGCTGCTCTCTCTCCTCCCTCTTTAGGAGGGATTTTTTTTAGGCTACTTACCAGAAGTCACAAATGAAATGTCCTTGACAGGCTATACTTCATGTGATTTAGAAACACAGCAACGTGGTAAATAACACAATCAGCAGTGCACACAAAATGCTGGAGGAACCCAACAGGTCAGAAAGCATCTATGAAGGGAAACGAACAGTCAATGTTTTGGGCTGAGGCCCTTCATCAGGTCTGGTAATGAAGGGGCAGTGGTGAGGATAACACCGACAAATCAGAACAAATAAAAATCAACGTTAAGGGTAGTAAGGTATTTGTTATTTAGTTAAGATATTGAGATCAGCGCCAGGCTCGAGAACGGAGGTTCCCAAGTTCGATCCAGTGACAGACCGCCCGCATGCACGCTCTCCATCAGTGCCGGGTTGATGTCGAGCTTGCAACTCGGCCTCGTAAAATAATACTGCAAAATGTCTGCGCGAGGAGTGGCGTCCCCCACAGCCTTTCGAACTGTGGCTTGTAAGGCATGAAAATGCCCAACGCTGGCCTCTCAGGTCTGAATTGATGTTATCATCATCATCACCTTCTTCTTTTTGATTATTTTTATTTGCCACAATATTGTAAAATAGCTCCTGAGCTGGCATAGACTCTTACAAACTTGGAACAATGTAAGAGTATTTATAAAGTTGACCTCACAAAGTGCTCCTTTGTGCCAAGGCAGGCAAGTATCCTGCTATCAAATCACAGAACACAGAACAGAGAAGAGTACAGCCCAGGAACAGGCCCCTCATCCCTCAATGTTGTGCCAAACCAGCTAAAAAGTAAATCAAAAAACTAATTCCACAAACCTACACAATGTCCATATCCCTCCATCTTCCTCATATTCTTGTGCCTATCTAGACGCCTCTTAAAAGCCTCTAATATATTTGCCTCTACCCATACCAGACAGTGCATTCCAGACATCCACCACTATCTGAGCAAAATCTTACTCCACACATCCCCTTTGAACCTACCCCTCTCACCTTCAATGCATGCCCTCTAGTATTAGACATTTCAACCCTGGGAAAGAGATATGCCCTGTATACTCTATCAATGCTTCTCATAATCTTATAATCCTCTATTAGATCTCTCCTCAGCCTCTGCCACGTCGGAGAAAGCAACCCAAGTTTGTCCAGCCTCTCAACGAAGCATCTATTAGTCTTGCGAGACCATGGATCTGTGCCTGGAAAGTCTTCACTCTCCAGGGCGCAGGCCTGGGCAAGGTTGTATGGAAGATCAGCAGTTGCCCATGCTGCAAGTCTCCCCTCTCCACAACACTGATGTTGTCCAAGGAAAGGGAAGGTAGCACGTGTCTTCTAAACCAGGCAGCATCCCAGTAAACCTCTTCTACACTCTCTCCAAAGCCTCAACATCATTCCTACAGTGGGGCGACCAGAAGGGTATGCCATGCTCCTGATGCAGTTCCCTATAATGCCACTAGGGAGCACGGGAGGACAATGTTTTGATTTGCTCTGTTGTATTTGTTGCCTGCTCAGCCTAGTAGATCTGTGTCACTCAGTTTGCTATATATTTTCATCCGTTTTTGAAAAGTAAGTGTACATCTTTGCTTCCAGATTGTTGAAGTGAATGGTCCTCCACTAAAATCATTAATTTGGATCTTGGCTGTTAGAACAACAAAGTTGCAAGTGACAGGACTTGCTCCCACTGAAAAATATTTCACTTCTCCTTTGGGCTAACTGCCTACAATTCCTGAGGAGTCTATTGGACACTGCTGAGGAAATACATTTCAAAGAGGGGACTTAAAATCTGTTAACCCTCTCTTCCCGCAGTCCTGCGGAGTGCTTCAGGCATTTCCTGTTTTTATCTCTGCCCCCTCCCCACTCGACTGCCATCTACCAGCTAGAACACTGAAAATTCACTTTTTGCTGCCATGGTTTTCATTTCTCATTATCTACAGTACACACTAACATTAAACGTCAATAAAATATTCCTGCTTCTACCTCTTAAACCTGAAATATGACTGTAGTAACGAACAATGTTTTAAGCTATAAGTGATCTTAGGGATACTACACAGGCTTGGTAGAACAGACCACTAAGAAAGTTAGTAGAGACCTCCATTGTGCCAGAAAATGTGGTTGCTGCGAGGATTTCAGGTAAGATTGAGCCATCAGAATTCAAGACCTTCACCCCCTCTCCCTTCCACCCACCACATCTCCCTGGCTAATGTGCAGTCATTGGAAAACAAGATGGAGGACATCAAAATGAAACTGCTCCATCAGAGAGACTGTAGTGTACTCTGTTTCACAGAGAAATGACCCACTCACCCCCTCTCCCCACTGCCCACCTGGGCATAGCACTCCAGCCTGAGTGTTTCAACCATCCACCACGTGGGTCAAACAGTGGGGTCAGGTAAAGGCAGAGGTGGTGCTGTTTGCTGCTCAATTAATTCATCATTGTGCTGGGGCATGGTACTTTCCTTTCAGTCCTGCTCATCTGCTCTGGCAGCCAATGTCAACCATAATATCTGCTGAGGGAGTTATTTGCCCTTATCCCGGTTGTGGTTTACATCCCACCCGAGACAGACATCAAGCTGGCACTGAAGGAATTAAGCCCTGTGATTACCAGGCATTGAATAGCATACCCTGATGCCTTCCTCATCATCATGAGGAAATTCAACCAGGTTAGCTTGAAGAAGCCCCTGCCTATCTGCTATCAGCATGCCACCTGCAACACCAAGAGGACCCAACTCACTTGACCCCACTATGACACCGTCAACAAGAGCTACTGTATCTTGAGTCTGCCCTTCAGGAAATCTGACCATCTGGCTATGCTTCTTCGTGGATATAGGCAGAGACTGAAGAGTGGGGCATCAGTGGAGAGGTCCATGAAGAAATGGGCAACACATCAGAGAAGCATATACAGGATTGCTTTGAATTGGTAGAGCTAAATGTATTCAGGCGCTTGACAATGGATATGAATGAATATGCCACAGTTCTCTCTGACTTCATTAAGACCTGAGTGGACAAGTGGCTGCCCACAAAAAGCACATGGGGTTTTCCCAGAGCGGTAAAGCCTAGATGAACCAGGGGATTTATAGTCTATTGAGGGCTGGATCTCTTGTGTTAAAGACTAGCAGTCCAGACACCTACAAACAGTCCTGGTACCAGGGTCGCTATGGTTTGGTGATAAAATCGTCATATCACTGACAATCAAAATAGGCGCACCTCAGAGGTTAGCCCACTACTCTACTCTCTCCACACTTACAACTGTGTGGCTAAGCGTCTATAAATTCATAGATATCACCACTGTTATTGGTAAAATCTCAGACGATGATGAGGAGTACAGGAGTGGGACAGATCAGCTGGCTGAGTGCCGTAGAACTGTACAACATAGGACCAGGCACTTTGGTCCACAATGCTGTGCCAAAATAATAAAATTAGTAATCAAATGCCCATTAAACTAATCTCTTCTACTTTCACAGTCCATATTCTTCTATTTCATGCACATTCATCATTTGTCTAAGAGCCTACTGATCGCCCTTCCATGACCATTATAGGCAGTGCATTCCAGGCTCTTTTTACACTGTAAAAAATACTCGTCCCACACACCCCCTTCGAATTGTCATCTTAAACGCATCTCTAACCAGGGAAAAAGTTATTAGCTGTCTACCCTAATTATGCCTTTCATAACCTCATAAACCTCAATCAGATCTTTCTTCAGCCCGACTGTTCCAGAGAAAACAATTCAAGTTTTCCCAACCCCTTCTGATAGCAACAACAACCTCAACCTCAGCGACAGCAAGATCGAGGAACTGATAGTGGGCTTCAAGAAGGGGAAGTTGAGAGAACATGCATCAGTTCTCATTGAGGGGTCAACAGTGGAAAGGGTGAGTAGCTTTAAGTTCCTGGGTGTCAGCGTCTTGGAGGATCTGTTCTGGGTACAATACATTGATCCTACCATGATGAAAATACACTAGCAGCTCTACTTCTTTAGGCCTTTGAGGAGATAAGAGGGTGCTGCGAGTTATAGACTCAATCGGCTTCATCACAGGCATAAACCTCCCCACCCAGATCAACTTCATGGCATCCATCATTGTACATGGCCTATCAGTGGCATCAACAGAGCTTTACCAAGAGGAATTTCTCACAGTTTGGCGGCGGTTACTTAAGAAGGGAGCTTCGAGAGCGTTTGTCCATTGTACGTGGTCTATCAGTGGCTATAACTGGAGCACCAATCGTGAGTTAGATAGCAGGGAAGGTTCAGGCATAAAAGGGAGACACTGCCTAATGGAGCGGTCATTGAAGGAGCGGTCATCAACGGAGTGGTCTGAGGCAGAGTGGTAGGGCTTTGATTCATTTGGCCTTCGGCGAGGTAAGTGGGTGAGTGGACTTTGTCTTTTTCTTTCCATTTTTTTAGAGAGGAATAAAGAACATGTCTGTAGGGTTAGTATTTTGCTCTAGGTGTCAGATGTGGGAATCCTGGGGATTGGCAAGTTGATGGTGCCTGGAGGTTTATGGCAGGGAGTTTCTCCCTTTTGCCGCCTGCTATCGGGGACTTGGGAGTCGATCGACTCGGGGACTTTGAGACTATTTTTTACTGTGCCTATGGTCTGTTCTTTATCAAATTATGGTATTGCTTTGCACTGCTGTAACTATATGTTATAGTTATGTGGTTCTGTCAGTGTTAGTCTTTGGTTCTGTCCTGTTTTCTGTGATAGCACTCCGGAGAAACATTGTATCATTTCTTACTGCAAGTATGCATTTCTAAATGACAATAAAAGAGGACTGAGTGTTCTCATAATCTAATCTTCCAGTCTCCTAGATCGCCACATCTGCGCCAGATGTACTGAGATGCAACTCCTGAGAGACCGTGTTAGGGATCTGGAGCTGCGGCTTGATGACCTACAGCTTATTGGGGAAAGTGAGTAGGAGATAGATAGGAGGCTGCAGGAGTTAGATAGTGGGTGATTGTCAGGGAAGGGATGGGAAGAGCTCAGATAGTAGAGAGCACCCCTGTGGCCATCCCCTCAGTAATCGTTATCTTGTTTTCGATGCTGTTGAGCGGGGCTGACCTGACAGAGGACGACCACAGTGATTGGGTCTCTGGCACTGAGCCTGGTTCCATGGTGTAGAAAGGAGAGAAGAAGATGAGGAATGCAGTAGTCATAGGAGATTCCATAGTGAGGGAACGGACAGGAGGTTCTGTCAGCCTGATAGAGATACCCACAGGGTGTGTTGCCTCCCAGGTGCCAGGGTACGGGATGTCTTGGATTGGGTGCAGAGTATTCTGAAGGGAGAGGGTGAACAACCAGAAGTATTGGTACACATTGATAACAATGACATAGGTAGCAAAAGGGAGGAGATCTTGAAGAAAGAATTCAGGGAGTTGGGTAGGAAACTGAAAAGCAGGACCTCCAAGGTAGTAATCTCAGGATTGCTGCTTGTGTCACGTGCTCATGAGCACAAGAGTAGCATGATCAGACATATCAATGCATGGCTGAGAGACTGGCGTAGGGGACAGGGCTTCAGATTCCTGGATCACTGGGGCCTCGTCTGGGGAAGTATGACCTGTACAAAAAGGACAGGTTACACCTGAACCCAAAGGGGTCCAATATCCTAGCAGGCAGGTTTAGTAGAGCTGCTAGGGAGGGTTTAAACTAATTTGGCAGGGGGATGGGAACCAGAGTGATAGGACTGAGGAAGGGGGAAACAGAAATAAATCAAAGATAGCATGCAACAGAGATGATAGAAAACACAGGTAGGAGATGAGGCATAATCACAGCCAGTGGGATAAGTTACAGGGCAATAGAGGCATGGTGCAGTTAAAACAAAAAGCAACAAATACTGGACTGAAGGTGTTATATTTGAACACACGCAGCATAAGGAATAAAATGATCTTGAAATTCAGCTGCAGATTGGCAAATTACTGAAACTTGGCTAAAGGATGGCTGTCATTGGGAGCTGAACATCCAAGGATATACGGTGTATCGGAAAGATAGGTTAGTAGGCAGAGGGGGTGGTATGGCTCTGTGTATAAGAAATAATATTAAATCATTAGAAAGGGATGACCCATGATCGGAAGGTGTAAAGTCTCTATGGGTTGAGTTAAGAAATAGCAAGGGTAAAAGGACTCTAATGGCAGTTGTATACAGGCCTCCAAACAGCAGCCGGGATGTGGATTACAAATTACAGCAGGAGATAGAAAAGGTGTGTCAAAAGGGCAATGTCATGTTAATTATTGGGGATTTTAACATGAAAGTGGATTGGGAAAACCAGGCCAGTACTGGACCTCAAGAGAGAATTTGTAGAATGTCTAAGGGATGGCTTTTTAGAACAGCTTGTTGCTGACCCCACTAGGGGATTGGCTGTGCTGGATTGGGTGTTGTGCAATGATCTGGCGGTGATAAGAGAGCTTAAGGTTAAGGAACCCTTAGGGAACAGTGATCACAATATGATCGAGTTCACTTTGAAATTTGAGAAGGAGAAACTAAATTCCAATGTGTTGGTACTTCAGTGGAATAAAGGAAAATATAATGGCATGAGAGGGCTAACTGGCCAAGGTTGACTGGAAAGGGACACTAGCAAGATGGACAGCAGAGGAGCAATAGCTGGAGTTTCAGCTAAAAATGAGGGAAGTGCAAGACAGATATTTTACAAATAAGAAGACATTTTTGAATGGAAGAAGGACACTACCGTGGATCCAAGTGAAGTCAGAGCCAAAGTTAAAGCAAAAGAGAGGGCATATAAGGATGACAAAGTTAGTGGGAAGATAGAGGATTGGGAAACTTTTAAAAACTTGCAGAAGGAAACTAAGAAGGTCATCAGGAAGGAAAAGATGAATTATGAAAGGAAGCTGGCGACTAATATCAAAGAAGATACTAAAAGCTTTTTTAAGTATATAAAGGGTAAAAGAAAGTTGAGGGTAGATATAGGACCAATAGAAAATGACACTGGAGATATTGTAATGAGAGACGCAGAAATGGCAGAGGAACTGGATGCGTATTTTGCATTAGTCTTCACAGTGGAAGACACCTGCAGTATACCGGACATTCAGGAGTGTCAGGGAAGTGAAGTATGAGCAGTGAAAATTACGACTGAGAAGGTGCTTAGGAAGCTTAATGGTCTGAGGGTGGATAAATCTCCTCGACCTGATGGAATGCACCCTCGGATTCCGAAGGAAGTAGCTGGAGAGATCGCGGAGGTATTATCAATGATCTTTCAAGAATTGATATATTCTGGTATTGTACCGGATGACTGGAAAATTGCAAATGTTACTCTGCTATTTAAGAAGATTGGGAGGCAGCAGAAAGGAAACTATAGACCTCTTAGGCTGACATCAGTGGTTGGGAAGTTGTTGGAATCAATTGTTAGGGGTGAGATTACAGAATACCTGGGGGCACATGACAAAATAGGCCAAAGCCAGCATGGTTTTCTGAAAGGAAAATCCTGCCTGACTAACCTACTGCAATTTTTTGAGGAAATTACAAGCAGGGTAGACAAAGGAGATGCAGTAGATGTGGTGTATTTGGATTTTCAGAAGGCCTTTGACAAGGTGCAGCACATGAGGCTGCTTACCAAGAAAAGAACCTATGGAATTATGGGGGAGTTACTAGCGTGAGTGGAGCATTGGCTGGTAGGCAGAAAACAGAGAGTGGGAATAAAGGAATCCTATTCTGGCTGGCTGCCAGTTACCAGTGGAGTTCCACAGGGGTGGGGGTTGGGACCGCTGCTTTTTATGATGTATGTCAATGATTTGGATAATGGGATAAATGGATTTGAGGCTAATTTTGCCAATGATACAAAGATAGGTGGAGGAGTGGGTGGTGTTGAGGAAACGGAGAGCCTGCAGAGAGACTTAGATAGTTTAGGGGAAAGGGCAAAGAAGTGGCAAATGAAATACAATGTTGGAAAGTGTATGGTCATGCACTTTGGTGGAAGAAATAAATGGGCAGACTATTATTTAGATGGGGAGAGAATTCAAAATGCAGAGCTGCAAAGGGGCTTGGGAGTCCTTGTGCTGGATACCCTAAAGGTTAACCTCCTTGTGTTGGTGGTGAAGAAGGTAAATGCAATGTTGGCATTCATTTCTAGAGGTATACAATATAAGAGCAGGGATATGATGTTTGAGGCTCTATAAGGCACTCGTGAGACCACACTTGGAGGATTGTGTGCAGTTTTGGGTTCCTTATTTTAGAAAGGATACACTGACATTGGAGAGCGTTCAGAGAAGATTCAAGAGAATGATTCCAGGAATGAAAGGGTTAATGTATGAGGAACGTCTGGCAGCTTTTGGGCTGGAGTTCAGGAGAATGAGGGGGGATCTCAGAGAAACAATCCAAATGTTAAAAGGCCTGAATAGACTTGATATGGCAAAGTCATTTCCCATGGTAGAGGTGTCTAGGACAAGAGAGCACGACTTCAGGATTGAAGGATGTCCATTTAAAACAGAGAGGCGGAGAAATTACTTTAGTCAGAGGGTGGTAAATCTGTAGAATTTGTTACCATGAGCGGCTGTGGAGGCCGAGTCATTGGGTGCATTTAAGGCAGAGATAGATAGGTTCTTGATTAGCCAGGGCAGCAAAGGGTATGGGGAGAAAGTAGGGGAGCGGGGATGACTGGAAGAATTAGATCAGCCCATGATTGAATGGTGGAGCAGACTCAATGGGCAAATGGCCTACTTCTGCTCCTATATCTTATGGTCTTATTAAGGGCCCGTGTGGGCACGTGGCCAAGTGGTTAAGGCATTGGACTAGCGACCTGAAGGTCGTGAGTGCGAGCCCCAGCCGAGGGAATGTGTTGTGTCATTGAGCAAGGCACTAATCACACGTTGCTCTGCGACAACACTGGTGCCAAGCTGTATGGGTCCTAACGCCCTTCCCTTGGACAACATTGGTGTCGTGGAGAGGGGAGACTTGCAGCATGGGCAACTGCTGGTCTTCCATACAACCTTGCCCAGGCCTGCGCCCTGGAGAGTGAAGACTTTCTAGGCGCAGATCCATGGTCTCGCAAGACTAACGGATGCTTTAAGTATTAAGGGCCCTCACAATCTGAGACTACCATCAGGGAGGATGTATAGGAGCACATACTCAGCTATTCAGAAACCGCTTCTACTCTTTTGCCATCACATTTCTGAATGGTCATCTCACATGTGAAGAGACAATTCCAGACCAGACTCGAATCGCTAAAGCATGCTCGACAGCTATGGCAGGGCTTGAATGATATAATCTCCTATAAAGCAAAACCATTCATTTCAAGAGAACTAGAATATAAAAGCAAGGATGTAATGTTGAGACTTTATCAAGCACTGGTGAGGCCTCACTTGGAGTATTTGGGCTGTTTATCTTAGAAACTGGAGAAAGTTCAAAGGAGGTTCACGAAAATAATTCCAGGATTGAACGGCTTGTCACATGAAGAGAGTTTGGTGGCTCTGGGCCTGTATTCACTAGAATTCAGAAGAATGAGTGATGACCCTATTCAAACCTATCGAATAGTGAATCACCTTGATAGCGTGGATGTGGGATGTGGGATGGTGGGAGAGCCTAAGACCAGAAGATACAACTTCAGAATGGAGGGGCGTCCTTTTAGAGTGGAGATGAGGAGGGATTTCTTTAGCCAGTGTTACGAACCCACAGGTTTCGCTTACTGTGGACTGTTATTTTAAGAGCACCTAAATGAGGCGGACTATAATGTTGTTCACTGACTGACTTGCAGCTTGTTTAACTTTAAAACAAGGTGAGAGAGAGAGAGAGAGAGAGAGAGAGAGAGAGAGAGAGAGAGACTGACTGACTGACTGACTGACTGACTTCCTTCCTTCCTTCCTCCCTTCCTCCCTTCCTTCAGCTGGTCACTGCGATAGTTTGAAACTCTCTTATGCCCATTAGGGTGGGTTAAATATCTGCACACAGTGCACTACAAATGGGTGTCTGTCACTTTGTATAATCCAAAGGAGTGGATTTTGTTTGGGATATCCTGTGGAGACCACGTATGTGTTAACCCTTGCCTGGGTATGTTGAAGATGATATCCCTGTGCCAGATCACTTTCGGCGATAATTCGTATGTGGATTTGGAACGACCCAATCGACAAGATCTACAGCGACTGTTATCTCGTTTTACCATCGTGGAATCTGTGGAATACTGTCGTTTACCTATGGAATTTGACATAACCACCTTTTCTCTACGTTTCACCCTGGATTACAAATCTCTCTCTCCTATCATTCATTCCGTGGATGAACTGAACTTTCCTATTTTACCATCTCAAGACTTTAAGCTTTGTTTCCCCAGGCTTAACTTAGTTTGGGAGCTATATTTACACACATATATACACATAACACTGTTAACATTTTTATCTTGGTTAAGTTATGATATTATAAGTAGGTACTAATAAAGATAGTGGCTTTAACATTAAAACCTGACCCAGTGTGAAATCTCCTGCTGCTGGTTTATTTCTAAAATGTTACAGTACGTAACACCAGAGAGTGGTGAATCAGTGGAATTTGTTGCTATGGTCAGCTGTGGAGACAAAGTATTCTTTGGATATTTAAGGCAGAGATTGATGGATTCCCTTGATTGGTCAGTGCATGAAGGGATATGGGGAGAAGGCAGGAGTGGAAAATTGGATTAGCCATGATGAAATGGAGTAGCAGACTCAATGGGCCAAAAGGCCGAATTCTGCTCCTATATCTTATGGTCTAAAACCTAGTGATATAGGTGACAACATGGTTTCACTCCCAGATGAGCTCAATGCCGTTTCTGTTCGCTTGGACCGACAGAACACGGAGGCACCTTCATCCCAGTGACCTGGTGATTTCAGTTCTTGAAGCTGACGAGACAGCATCCTTCATGAGGGTGAACCACAGGAAGCAGCTGGTCCAGCTGGTATACCTAATTGGGTACTGAAGACCCACACTAATCAGCTGACTGCAGTATTTCTGACATCTTTAATCTCTTGCTTTGGCAGTCTGAGGTACCCACCTGCTTCAAAGTTCAAAATTCATTGTAAATTTATTATCTAGGTCCATATATGTCACCAAATACTACCTTGAGGTTCATTTTCTTGCAGGCATTCACAATAAAATAAAGAAATATAATTGAATCAGTGAAAAACTACACACAAGGAGGTGGAGAGGATCAGTAACTTCAAATTCCTTGGCATCATCATTTCACAGGATCCATCCAGGAAACGTGTTAAGTGCCATTACAAAGAAGGCACAGCAGGCCTCTGCATTTTTAGAAGTTTATGCAGATTCAGCATGTCATCTAAAACTTTGACAAATTTCCAGTGGAAAGTACCCTGACTGGTTACATCATGGCCTGATATGGAAACACCAATGCCCAAGATTGGAAAGGGCTACAAGAAGTAGCAGATCCAGCCGAGTTCATCACAGGAAAAGCCCTCCCTCCTTTCAGCACATTACAATGAGCACTGCCACAAGAAAGCAGCATTTGTCATCAAGGACCCCCACCATCCAGGCCATGCTCCCTTCTCACTGCAGGTACAGGAGCCTTAGCTTCCACACCACCAGCTTCAGGAATAGTGATTACCCTTCAGGATGTTCACTCGTCTCACACTGTGCTGATTCCACAACCCATAGGCTCACTTTCAAAGACTCTACAACTCAAGTTCTCAGTATTTATTATTATTTGTCTTTGTGTATTTGCATAGTTCATCTTTCTTTGCACATTGGCTGTTCGTTTGTCTTTGTGTTTAGTTTTTCATTGATTCTATTGTATTTCTTAGTTCTATTGTGAATGCCCTCAAGAAAGTGAATCTCCGGGCAGTATACGGTAACATACATGTATCTTGATAATAAATTTACTTTGAGTTTTGGTCCACACACACATTTTGTTATTCTTTTCTTCTTGCTCTGTATGTTTATTTTGTAATTTACAGTAATTTTATATATTTTTACTGCACTGCTGCTGCAAAATAACAAATTACATGTCAAATAAGACAATGATAATAAACTTTATTCTGATTATGATCCTGACCTCTGGAAGGTTATTGCGAGAGTGAAGGGGAATTCTAGACTAAGCTGGAGACTTAAAGGATGCTCAACAGTTGGAGAAGGCTTGTGTGCCATCAGCTTCTACAAGGCAAGACTGAATAGCATAAGCAGTAATAATACTTCATTCCCTGATGATCTTAAAGCCCTTTCATGCATGCTAGGAGAGGCAGAATGATAACATATGTGCAAGTCCCCACAGCAACCTATCCTTCAGGAAGGTAAATCCTTGCTAGATGTCAGGCCCTGATGATGCACCTAGCTGAGTGCCAATAACTTGAATTGATCACCTGGCTGGCGTATTCAGGGGCATCTTCAATCTCTTGTTTCTGCTGCTGGAGATTCCCACCAGTTTCAAAATGATATCAATCATATCAGTGCCCAAGAAGGGCAAGGCAACCAGCCTCGCTGGCTGCCTAGGTAATGCTTGCATCTATATAATGAAGTGCTTTGTGAGGTTGGTTATGACTTGAATCTTCTGCCTCAGCAAGGACCTGGACCCTCTTCAATTCGCCTACTGCCACAAAAGGTCTACAGCAGATGCTGCTTTCCTAGCTCTCCACTTTGTTCTGGACCACCTGGACAACTGGAATACATATGTCAGGTTGTTGTTCATTAACCACAGCTTGCATTCAACACCATCATCCCCCCAACTCACATCCCTCTGTATTTAGATCCCTGACTACTAGGAGATCACAATCAGTATGGGTCTGAAACCTCTTCTCCTCACTGACCTTCAACACAGGTGTAACAACAACTTTGCACTTAACAAAAGCAAGGTCAAAGAATCGATGATAGACTTTGTTAACGGGAAGTCAGACAAACTAACACCAGTCATTATTGAAGAGTCAGTGATGGGATGGGGTGGGCAGCTTCATGTTTCTGGATGTCAATATTTCAGACGATTGACTCTGGGCCCAGTTCAAAAATGCTATCATGTATGTCTGCTTTCTTAGTTTATGGAGATTTGGTATGTTATTGAAGACTGACAAATTTCCACAGATGTAGAGTGGAAAGCATTCCAATTGGTAGCACCTCAGCATGCTGTGGAAGCACCAATGTACAGAAAGACAAGTTTACAGACAGTGGTAGACTCAGGCAGTTCCATCATTGGTATCGCTCCCCCCACCTTTGAGGATATCTGCAAGAGGTGATGTCTCAGGAAGGTGACATCCATGATCAGTGATCCTCACCTTCTTCTCTCCTCATCGCTGCCATTAGCCAGGAGGTACAGGAAAGCTTGAAGACCCACACCTTAAGGTTCAACAACAGCTTCTTCCCCACTGCCATCATGTTTTTAAACTGACTTGGAAAAAAAATGCTAACTCTACCTCTGATTATATTTCCTCAACTTGTATTAACTTGGTTATGGTATTTTTATGTTTATTGTGTTGCATGTTATGTATAATTTATGTTAATTTAAATTGATGTAATTTGTGTTTGTAATACTCTTTGCTGCTCTACAAAAAGCAAATTCTTCTGGCATTTATACCCCGAGTAAACTTAAACTTTTAATTTGAACTTGAACTTGCTTAGGTACTATGAACTCTATTAGCCAAACTCATTTCTCATTACAAAACTGACATAGAACAGAGAATCTCATTTTGTCCATCTGATTTATTTTGATGATGGTTGATATGTAAATTCCATTAAACTGCAAGTTTCTGTGGCAATTCATAATTGAAAGCTTCACAGTTTATTTTGAATCACATTGTTTTAAATACATATATTACAAATTTCATTTTAAAGTCTAAGTTAACAATCACAGCAATTCTGATGGTTTTACATTATAATGCACTTTCAGCAATGACAGAACAATGCACGAGTCAGTATAGGGATACTACTGAAGTTTTAGGAAATTTGAGGTGACTGAGGCCGTTTTTTCTGTTAATTATGGAATATTGACAACTCTGCATTTTACTAAGAGGATGAAGGCAAAAGTCATTCATTTGCAGACATCATCACAGCAAGAGAGCATTTGGATCACATTGTCCAGACTGTACCACATAGTCTCTGCGAAGCACTCTTGTGGCATGACTGCTGGAATGCTACTTGCTGGCTTTCAGTGGAGGAGACTATAGAGGTACTTTGTTGATATTTTGTAAAATGATTCAACAGGTCCCCCATATTCAACATCCTGAGTCTCAACATTGACCAAACACTCAAATAGAATAAGAACGTGAATAATATGGTTGATAGAGCACGTTCCTGAAAAAGACTTACCTCCTGATACCAGAAAGCTTTTCTGCACAACAGTATGGCTGTAAAATAATTTCCACCTGATTGGACGAATGCTGCTCCAATCAACCAGGGCATTTTTTCCATTCCATTCAGCATCCTTACTATTCCCTTCACCTGGTGTGCATCCTTCCAAAAGTGCAGTACAATTGCTTACATAGATAACTGCAATTTGAACTCCCAGACAACTGCCTGTTCTCATCTGTCTTGTAAGTATATCCCAGTTCTTCATCGTTAAATCCTGAAACTGCCTACCCACCAGATCTCTGGAATGCATTCATCAGCTAGAGTGCTACAGCTCAAGAAGTTGGTTCACAACAACTTAAGAAATGGAAATGAATTCCTGTGTTGCCAGTCCTGCTATTGTGTTATTGGGAGGAGGACCGTATTCTTAAGAGAGAACAGTTTTTCTCAGGATCTATTGGCACTTCCTGCTGGGAATGTTGGAAGAGGTATACTGATGAAGTTGGCGTAGTATGGCAGCTCTGTGGAGATCAGATTTTCAGACTCAGAATTGACTCAGACAACCCAAATTGTCTGTGTTGCAGTGAAATTGTGCTTGGGCATTGCTTCATGAAATATGTAAATGAATTTGGCGACCAATTTTTCAGGGGAAAGCATCATATCCAATCTCTGCACAAAGCCCTGTCCTAAGGTGGCACTTAACACAGGCTTTCAGATCCATCAAGTATTTCACTGTTCACCCTGAACCACTTGCTTCTACAGTAGTTGGTCCTATCAAAGTCTTCATCAGAACCCTCCTCTGCAAATTGCAAGAGTATTTTAACTTTCCATCGAACTGACACCTACAGAATATTGTGAGCAGGTTTGGGCACCTTATCTTAGAAAGGATGTGCTGAAACTGGAGAGGATTCAAAGGAGGTTCATGAAAATGATTCCAGGCTTGATCAGCTTGTCATATGAAGAGCATTTGATGGCTCTGGGTCTGTATTCACTGGAATTCAGAAGAATGAAGGGTGATCAAATGGAAATATTGAATGGTGAAAGGCATTGACAGAGTGGATGTGAAGAGAATATTTTCTACGGTGGGAGAGCCTCAGAACAGAGGACATAGCTTTGGAATAGAGAGGTGTCCTTTTAGAATGGAGATGACGAATTTCTTTAGCCAGAAAGTGGTGAATTTGTGCAATTTATTGCCACAAGTGGCTGCGGAGACCAAGCCTTTATATATATTTAAGGCAGAAGTTTATAGATTCTTGATTGGTCAGGGCATGAGGGGGTGGGGCAAGAGATTGGGTCTGAGAGGGAAAAAGCCTTTATATATATTTAAGGCAGAAGTTTATAGATTCTTGATTGGTCAGGGCATTGGAGGTGGGGCAGGAGATTGGGTCTGAGAGGAAAAATAGATCAGCCATGATGAAAAATGGTGGAGCAGACTCAATGGACTGAATGGCCTAATTCTGCTCCTATATCTGGAGGCCTTATGGTCTAAAATGTTTACCACCTGCCTGGCTTTGAACAACCCAAGTCCACTGCCTCACTGCGATTCTGCCTTCATGCATTCTTAAATTATACAGAGTTTTCATCTGAGCAGGAAGCGTAGTGGTGCATCGTCATGATTCCAATCCTCTTACCATTCCTCCACTGCTTGCTAGGTTGCACATCATAAATTCTGAAATGAGTAAGCCTCAATAATTGAGGTTGTGATAGTGGGTTGTAGAGGAATGTAATGAGTGCACAGTTACATAATCTGAATTACATAAAGGTGATTTGACTGTAGGATGAAGGAGAACTGAATGATGAAACAGAGGAATCTCTTATGGTTTCAGCCTACATTTGGTTAATGCAATTTGGGCAAGCTATGACATGTGGGTGTGAGGTTTGCAGCACATTTAGGAGTGTGTGGGGGATCAGATGAATGATAGGTATGAATCCTAGTTGGTAGAGGTCATTGGATAGGTGACTTAATCAAGTGTCGTTGACTGAGCAGCATCCGAAGCTAGTGTTCTTTGTGTAATATGCCACATAAAGCTGTATGACTGACCTTGGATTAAACTTCACACATCCAGGTCCTTAGATTTTTACCCATTGCATTGATCTTCATAGCTATCCGCTTTCACTGGTTTATGAGTGCATATCTGGAGGGCCAGATGCCTCCTGACAATTATTAGCAACTCCTCGTACTTGGCTAGGAAAACCTACATGGAGCATCGAAAAATCTTGACCAGCTCTTCTCCATTCAGTTCTACCCTTTCCCTTGGTAAAGTTTTACTATGAGCCTGGGACGCTGTCTTCAAGTCTGGTGACAGGACAGCTCTTGGAATATCCAGGAGAAGCCTAACCTTAGGCATCAAAAGATCAAAGGCTGTCTACACACAAGAAGTTCAGGAACGCCTGTCGGATAAAGTATATGGCTGGGCATCAAAGGCATTACAGACTACGCAAGGAAAAACAGTGTCAACTGTACCCATGGCACCCCTCTCCCTGATGCTCTAAACAACTTCTACGCACACTTTGAGGCATGCAACACAACGCTGGCCACAAAGGCTACTCCCCTCCCAGGTGAGCAGCCACTGTCTGTAAC
Organism: Mobula hypostoma; assembly: GCF_963921235.1. Classification (NCBI taxonomy): domain Eukaryota; kingdom Metazoa; phylum Chordata; class Chondrichthyes; order Myliobatiformes; family Myliobatidae; genus Mobula; species Mobula hypostoma. Next base: position 111,818,017 of record NC_086103.1, on the reverse strand, counting down.
AATGGCAGGTGTGGAAAGGACCCTCCAGAGAGTAAACCCCCATAAGGCAGCCGGGCCAGAAAACATCACATTCCAAGTACTCAGGGAGTGAGCACACCATTTCACCGAGGTCTTCATCGACATTTTCAACACCTCACTTATCCAAGCTGCCGTCGCCACATGCTTCAAATCAGTCAGCATCATCCATGTACCAAAGAACTCCACACCTTCAGAACTAGGCAATTACAGCCCAGTGGCTCTGACACAAATCATCATGAAGTGTTTTGAATGGCTGATAATGCCACATATCAAAAACTCCATTCCTTACCACACTGGCCACTCAGATATGCTTACTGGCAGATCTACTCTACGATAGACGCCCTAGCATGTCGAGCATCTGCCCCTGACACAAGTCAGAATGCTGTTCCTGAATTTCAGTTCGGCGTTCCACTGACCTTACTGAACAGACTCCTGCTCCTCGCTCTAAACTCACCACTGTGCAACTGCGTGTTGGACTTTCCAGCGGTCACAGTCCCAGAACATATCCTACATAGTCGAAAAAGATCATCAATGCCTGTACTTTCTGAGAGACGCTGAAGAGAGCTGGACTTTGCACATCATGTCATTCTACAGATGCACAGCAGAGAGCAGCCTGATAAGCTACCTCATTGCTTGGTAACAAAACTGCACTGCGACGGACAGGAACACTCCAGAACAGGTAGTCAAAAGTGCCCAACTTACCAGCACCAGCCTACCCATCATCAATGACATATATATAGAAAAAGGTGCTGGTAAAGGGCCAGTAACATCTCACCCACCCTGCTCCTGGACCGTCTGTCCCACTCGTATCAGGATGGAAGCTTTGTAGTATCCATGCCAGGCAGCAAGATTGATCAACACCTCCACCCATTAACTCCACCACTACTTTATTATTTCCAGTCACCTTATGTACAATCTAGCATCACTTTATGGACAAACCATCTATTTATATAAGCTGTCTTATGTATTTATATTTTGCAAGAAGCTCAGAGACCTCGGCCTTCACCTGCCTTGTGTAGCTGGATCCTGGACTTCCTGCCAGATTGCCGCAGGTGGTAAGAGTGGGCTCCTTCACCTCTGACCCTCTGACCCTCAACACAGGTGCCCCTCAGGGCTGTGTCCTAAGCCCCCGCTTTTAATCTCTGTATACCCATGACTGTGTCACCACCCACAGCTCCAATCTGCTAACGGTACTATGCTGATTGGGGTAATCTCAAATAATAATGAGGCAGCCTACAGAGAAGAAATCATCACCCTGACACAGTGGTGTCAAGAAAACAACTGCTCCTTCAATGTGTCGCAAAAACAAAGGAGCTTGTTATGGGCTACAGGAGGAATGGAGACAGGCTAACTCCTATTGACATCAATAGATCTGGGGTGGAGATGGTGAACAGCTTTAAGTTCCTCAACATACACATGACCGAGGATCTCACGTGGTCTGTACATAGGGGCTGTGTGGTGAAAAAAGCACAACAGTGCCTCTTTCACCTCAGATGATTGAAGAAGTTTGGTATGGGCCCCCAGATCCTAAGAACTTTCTACGGGGGCACAATTGAGAGCATCCTGATTGGCTGCATCACTGCCTGGTATGGGAACTGTACCTCCCTTAATCACAGGACTCTGCAGGGAGTGGTGCGGACAGCCCAGCGCATCCGTAGATGTGAACTTCCCACTATTCAGGATATTTCCAAAGACAGGTGAGTAAAAGGGGCCTGAAGGATCACTGGGGACCCGAGTCACCCCAACTACAAACTGTTCCAGCTGCTACCATCCGGGAAGGGGTTCCACAGTATAATAGCCAGGACCAACAGGCTCCGGGACAGCTTCTTCCACCAGGCCATCAGACTGATTAATTCATACTAATACAACTGTATTTCTGTGTTACATTGACTGTCCTGTTATACATACTATTTATTACAAATTGCTATAAATTGCACATTTAGAGGGAGAAGTAACGTAAAAATTTTTACACCTTGTACAGGATGTAAGTAATAAGGTCAATTCAATTCAATTATTGTGTTTTTAAAATTATTATGTTCTTTATCTTTCGTGTTTTTTGTGTTGCATTGGATCTGGAGTAACAATTATTCTGTTCTGCTTTACACTTGTGTACAGGAAATGACATTAGAAACATAGAAACATAGAAACATAGAAAATAGGTGCAGGAGTAGGCCATTCGGCCCTTCGAGCCTGCACCGCCATTTATTATGATCATGGCTGATCATCCAACTCAGAACCCCGCCCCAGCCTTCCCTCCATACCCCCTGACCCCCATAGCCACAAGGGCCATATCTAACTCCCTCTTAAATATAGCCAATGAACTGGCCTCAACTGTTTCCTGTGGTAGAGAATTCCACAGATTCACCACTCTCTGTGTGAAGAAGTTTTTCCTAATCTCGGTCCTAAAAGGCTTCCCCTCTATCCTCAAACTGTGGCCCCTCGTTCTGGACTTCCCCAACATCGGGAACAATCTTCCTGCATCTAGCCTGTCCAATCCCTTTAGGATTTTATACGTTTCAATCAGATTCCCCCTCAATCTTCTAAATTCCAACGAGTACAAGCCCAGTTCATCCAGTCTTTCTTCATATGAAAGTCCTGCCATCCCAGGAATCAATCTAGTGAACCTTCTTTGTACTCCCTCTATGGCAAGGATGTCTTTCCTCAGATTAGGGGATCAAAACTGCACACAATACTCCAAGTGTGGTCTCACCAAGGCCTTGTACAACTGCAGTAGTACCTCCCTGCTCCTGTACTTGAATCCTCTCGCTATAAATGCCAGCATACCATTCGCCTTTTTCACCGCCTGCTGTACCTGCATGCCCACTTTCAATGACTGGTGTATAATGACACCCAGGTCTCGTTGCACCTCCCCTTTTCCTAATCGGCCACCATTCAGATAATAATCTGTTTTCCTATTTTTGCCACCAAAGTGGATAACTTCACATTTATCCACATTAAATTGCATCTGCCATGAATTTGCCCACTCACCCAACCTATCCAAGTCACCCTGCATCCTCCTAGCATCCTCCTCACAGCTAACACTGCCACCCAGCTTCGTGTCATCCGCAAACTTGGAGATGCTGCATTTAATTCCCTCATCCATGTCATTAATATATATTGTAAACAACTGGGATCCCAGCACTGAGCCTTGCGGTACCCCAAAACATTAAACCATCTTGAATCTTGAACACAATATGCATGTGTGCCCACTAAACATACAGCAGCACCATTCATCACTGTAGCGAGAGGGAGTGGTACGAAATGATTTCTCAGTAATGGTGTGTGATAGGAAAAATATGTTAAGCGTTAAGCTACAATACATAGTTAACATTCAATGCAGCATTAAGATCAGGGATTTGCAGAGCAATGTTACCATTACAGGGAATCTGTATCAAAGGGTAAGTAGGGAGACTTAGAAAGCATATTTATTTACAACTACAGAAACACACAAACTGTTTCATCTTGAGAATGAAAGACCTAAATTTAGAACCTGTTTCCTTGTTCATTCTCTGTAAGCATTATTCAGCAGTATAATCTGTCTTCTTGATCATTCATAGAATGATTCATTCACAGTTGATATTAAATTAATTCTCAGAATCATAATTACTGCCTTTGTAATTTGTATTGCAAGAAGGTGTGTGATGTTACACAACCAGAACTACCCGGAACAGATTTGTAATGGTTCACTTGTTTCCTTCTCGGAATATTCATTGCAAGGAAATGTTGCCACGAAAATCCTTCCCTTTATGTTTAGACTACAAGTCAAAAACTGCAAATGCTAGAAACCTGAATTTGAAATAGAAATGCTGGTAACACTCAAAAGGTCAGGCTTATTCTGTAGAATAGAAGCAGAATGAATTGTTCAAGTCTAAGTCTGTTTGTCAGAATGGCTTCTGTTGATTTTTCAGGGGTGAACAGCAGCAGACGGGTGTTGGGCACTGTGGCTGGCTCTAAAACTCAGAGGGAACTGCAGATGAGGGGGGCAGACAGGAGATTCTGAGGAGACATCAGGATAATGCGTTACCTCCTGGGTCCCAGGATCAGGATTTCTGAGTGGTTGCAGAACATTCTCGGTGGTGGGGGGTGGGAGCTAGAGGTCGTTGTACCCACTGGTGCAAACGACATAGACAAAGTAATGTGGTCCTACAGAGTGAGTACAGGGAGTTAGGTAAGAAGTTAAGATTCAGGATCTTGAAGGTAGTGATCTCCAGAATACTCCTGGTTCCAATTGCAAGCAAAATCAGAAATAGATTTGTGGCTCGGGGGATGGTGCAGGGGCAGGCTTTCAGGTTCTTTGGCCGTTGGTATCGTTCCTGGGGTAGAGGTCACTGTACAACAGGGATAGGCAGCACTTGAACTAGAGAGGGACCAGTATCCTTGCAGGAAATTTGCTTGTACAACATGGGAACTAGATTGGCAGGAGGGTGGGACTCGGAGCAGGAGAAAGTTATGGGACGAAACAGTAGCCATCAAGAGAAAGTTTAGTAATCATGACAGCCGGTGACACAGAAAAGGCGTAGCAAAGAATACGCAGTTGAATTACATTCATTTCAGTGCATGAAGCTTAACAGATAAGACAGATGAATTCAATGCATGGATTGGCTCTGCGAACTGGGATGTCATCACCATAACAAAAACACGGCTGGAAGAAGGGCTGGACTGGTATTTTAATGTTCTGTGATGCAGAAGTTACAGGTGTGACAGAGGGACATGTAAGTAAGGAAGGGGTGATGCCATTTTGATAAGGGAGGATGTGATAGCAGAGCTTAGAGATGAGATTGTTGTGAGATCATCCAGTGAAATCATATGGGTAGAACTTAGAATCAAGAGGGGTTCGCTGGGCACAGAGTTCAGAAAAAGCAACGCAATGGACTTTTAACATCGTAAATCAGCGAGTTGTTTGTTATGTCTCCCCTCGCGCTGTGAAATGGAGACACCCCTTTTTCCCTTATTAGGGAGAGAGAGAGAGCCTGTGGTATGTCAAATTACTGGGTGAACAAGTAGTCTTTGGGGTACTGCAAGTCTGTGTCTTTATTGATGCTTTGCTGCACGCTTAAGTGCTCGGTGGAGGGCGCTGATGCTTTTTTTGCTGGTGGGGGAGAGGGGATTGTTGCTTGCTGCTGCTTACGCATGGGAGGGGGGAGCTGGGGGGACTTTGGGGTTCTAACATATAACTGCTGTTCATTCTTTGGGCACTCCTCTGTTTTCATGGATGGTTGTGAAGAAAAAGCATTTCAGGATGTATGTTGTACGCATTTCTCTGACATTAAATGTACCTTTGAAACCTTTGAAATTGACTAGACCACCAGAAGTATTAAGGGCCAAGATGGGATGGAATTTGTGAAATGTGTCCAGAAAAGTTTTCCAAGTCAATATATAGAGGGCCTGTACTTAGGAGGATGCAATACTGGACTTCCTATAGAATGAGGCAGATAATTCAGACAATAGACCATAGACCATAAGATATAGGAGCATATTAAGGCCACTTGTCCCATTGAGTTTACTTTGCCATTCCAGAATGGCTGATTTATCATCCCTCTCAATTCTGTTCCCCTGCCTTCTCCCTGTAACCTTTGACACCCTGACTAAACAAGAACCCATCAACCTCTACTTTAAATATACTCAGTGACTTGGCCTCCACAGCTGTCTGTGGCAATGAATTCCACAGATTCACCACCCTCTGGCCAAAGAAATTCCTCATCTCTTGTATTCTGAGGCTATGTCCTCTGGTCCTAGACTCCCCCACTATAGGAAACACCCTCTCCACGTTCACTATATCTAGGCCTTTCAGTACTGTATTTGATAGGTTTCAGTGAGATCTCCCCCTCAGTCTTCTAAGCTGCAGTGAGTATGAGGAATTATAAGCAGAATTAAAAGGGCTAAAATCTGACGTGGTGTGGGCATGTGGCCAAGTGGTTAAGACATTCGACTAGTGACCTGAAGGTTGTGAGTTGGAGTCTCAGTCGAGGCAGTGTGTTGTGTCCTTGAGCAAGGCACTTAACCACACAGTGCTCTGTGACGACACTGGTACCAAGCTGTATCGGCCCTTGCCCTTCCCTTGGACAACATCGGTGTCATGGAGAGGGGAGACTTGCAACATGGGCAACTGCCGGTCTTCCATACAACCTTGCCCAGGCCTGCACCCTGGAGAGTGAAGACTTTCCAAGCGCAGATCCATGATCTCGCAAGACTAACGGAAGCCTTTCTTAAAACCTGACTTATTGGCAGCTTAACAAGTCCTGTTGTGAGAATAATTTATGAACAAAGAAGTGTTTATTGCATGAGAAACTGCACTGTGTACCTTTATCAGAGTATGTATGTGATCATCATCATCATAGCTTGTCACACCAGACAGCCAGCCGCTCCTGTGTTGTCTGGTTGATGTTGAGCAGGTCAGTGTCAGCTAAATCAGGTGAGAGTGGGCAGTTGCACAGAACGTGTTCGATGTTCTGCACCCTTTTGCCACACTCACAGGATTTGCTGATCTTTAAACCCCACTTCATCATACTGTCTCCCGTCCTACAAACTCCCACTCTCGCTCTGTTGAGAGTGCACCATTTCCGTCTGTCAAGCAGTCCCCGTTCGGCAACATTTCTGTGGGGTCTTGCACTGTATTGTTTGGTGGGGTCCTGGCTTCTGTTTGTCGCCAGAGGTCAATCCTGTATGTTTTGGGGGATGTTCTGTGCGGTAGTTCCTCCACTGTAGCAAAGCTTTTCCTCGATTTTAGGTGGTTGGAAACTGGCACATGATGATGTAGTGGGTGCCGTGGATCCGAGTTCTGTTTACTTTTTTCAATTTTTGTTGTAGTGTGTCTTCGGATCTCTGGAGGAGCAATGCCTACAAGTCTGTAAATGATGTTAGTGGGTGTCAGTCATTCAGTCAGTGGGTGCCGTCCTGATTCCGGGGTTGGTGGCTATGCACCTCCATCTTCTTCGATCTTGCGCTCTTTTTCTGGCCTCAGCACAACACAACCCAGTCCATTGCCTCACATTATCGTACCAAGTGGTTCACTGCCTTCCTCTTTCCCTCTTTCCTTCTATCATCCCTTCCAATAACAATCTCTGCAGTCCACCACCTCTTAACAAGTGCCCAGCATATTCCAGCTTCCTCTTCTGCACATTCTTCAGCAACTCCTCTTCTCTCCTTACTCTCTTCAACGCTTCCATATTACTGACCTTCATCACCCATCTAATTTTCTGCATTCTCCTTAAACACCACATTTGAAATGCCTCCAGTCGTCGTTGCGCTTCCTTGCATAAGGTCCACGATTCGACTCCATACAACAGACTGCTCCAGACGTAGCATTTTCAAATTCTACAACGCAGCCCAATGTCCAACCTCTTGCCACACAGCTCGTCACTCAGGCTCCAGAACATTGATCTTACAATCTCAATTCTTCGTCTAATTCCTGTATCACATTTTCCATCCTCTGTGACCATCTGTCCCAAGTACACAAGCTTCTTGACTTGCTCTATGCCTATGCCGTTAATTTTGATACTGAATTTGGGAACTTCCTTCTTCCGTGATACTACCATCATCTTCGTCTTTGCAGCGTTTACTTTCATTCCAGATCATTCTCCTCTATTCTCCGCCATCCGAAGGCAGAGCATTCCTATGAAACGATTTGTAAGCCGAAATGTCTTAAAGTGAAGAAGCATTTACCATTTATTTATATGGGAAAAATCTGTGAGCGTTCGCAGACCCAAAAACAACCTACCAAATCATGCCAAATAACACATAAAACCTAAAATAACAGTAATGTATAGTAAAAGCAGGAATGATATGATAAATACACAGCCTATATAAAGTAGTAATACTTTTCCACAGTCATTACTGCACTGTTCTCCGTAGCGAAAATCTCACGCAAGTGCTGTCGGCAAAAACACGGTGCAAGCGCTCTCCAGTAACCTTTAAGCTATGAAGCTGCCAAATCATACCAAATAACACGTAAAAATACACAGCTGATATAAAGTAGAAATAATGTATGTACAGTGTAGTATCACTCACCGGAATTGGTTCAGCGCTGAGCACACTGATGATGGTGTGTTAGACTGAGTCGTCACAGGTTGGGTGGCGCAGTGGCCCCCACCCTCCAGGCCGCCGACTGATACCGATTCGCGAAGCATGCAACCCTTGCTTGACTGCAACCCTCACGCATTTTTCTATCATACAGTTCTTTGTTAGGACTCAAACCATCCTGCAAATATCCCCTAAACCTACGTACCCTTTCAAAATTAAAGTCATACTTTATCATTGCAGCGAAAATCTCATGCAGTTGCTTCACATTCAGTTCCTGGTTGACTTCACTTTCAGTCCGTTCGCTACTGTATTCGGTTTCAATTGTTATCCTTTCCTCTTCCAATTGCATCAGCTCTTCATCTATCAGTTCTTGGTCATGGGATGCCAAAACCTCTTCAACATCATGTTCGTCAGCTTCTTGAGACACTTAATTATGTCTAGTTTTACGCTAAGTGTAACACCCTTATGAGCTCTTTTAGGCTTTTCCAATACCTTAGAACTGATCTTGCTAATGGCTGCTCACAGGCACGTGTTTAAGCAATGCTGGCTAAAATGCCGTTTCGAATCCAGGGGAGAGCGGCCGCTTGGGGCGCGCGCTGCCTTTTATCGCACTCTGATTTTTTTGCTTGCTGATTTTCCCCATGCGCTGCTTTTTTTTCATAACAGTGAAAACACCTTCTGAAAGCGAAAACAGGGTACTAATGTAGGTCTTTCGCAACAGTGAGGTTTCGAAAAGTGAACGTTCGAAAAGCAGGGATCACCTGTACTGCCTTCTGATGCCAGTACAGACTTGCAATCAGTCGAACATCTTTCCTATCCAGCTCCAATGAGTTCAGGCAATTGACCAGCTGTTCATGATTGACTTGGTCAAAAGCTTTTTGGTAATCCAGGAAGCACATGTAAATGTCTTTTTTTTTTCTAGACCTCGTTCCACAATCATTCGCAAATTGAAAATCCCTTCACGGGTACCTGTATAAATCCGCTCTGGCACTCATTAGTTTCATTAAGAACTGTCCTTTTTATTCTGCTTAGAAGTATTAATGACAAGATCTTGGAGGCATGACTTATAAGACTTATAGTTGTAAAGTCTGAGGATTTCGTGCTCTTACTTTTCTTTGGGATCATGACAAACTCTGACACCACAAAATCTGTTGGCCACTTTCCTGTTGAGTAGATCGTATTGCAAAGCCTCATGATCTCCTCAACCTCCGAGTCGCCAAGGCATTTCAACATTTCGGCTGTAATACGATCTACACCACAAGCTTTACTAGTTTTTAACTTTCCAATGGCTGCTCTTACTTCCGCTACCAAAATTTCTGGACCTTCCGTGTTCTTCTCACTCACTTGATCACTTCTAGCATCGTAGTAGAATTCCCTAATGTATTCCATCCATCTACTTTCCACCTTGTCATTCTCAAAGAGTATGTTCCCGTCCTTGTCTTGAATAATGCCAGTCCTTGGTTGTTTCTTGTTCCTGTTGGTCATCTCTGCAATCTCCCTGTGCATATCCCTTGAATGATGCAACATGTCCATGGTCTCTATCTTTTCACACTGTTTGATAAACCATTGTTCTTCAGCTTTTGCACATTCTGCTCTGTTTGTTGGTCCAATTCCTTGTACTTAGATGAGTCCTTCTTGTGCTTCGTTCTCTCTTCCATGAGCTTCAGAATGTGATCCGTCATCCAGGCTTGTTTAGCTACGTGCCTTCTTTTAGGAAGGTATTCTTCAGCTGCCATTTGCGTACAGTCCTTCAGGTTTGACCACGTGTTATCTGGTGTCTTCTACTCTCAATCCTTTAAACCTATTTTGTACTGCTGCAGAAAATCTTTCACTATACTCGCTCCTCTTCAGTAAGTCCATATCCAGCCTGGCTTTCTTAGTTGCAGCCTTAATCTTTAGTGCAATCTTCACCATAACAACCACCGGGTAGTGACCCGAGCCTGTATCAGCACCTGGATAAGTCTTGGCCATCCTAATACTTCTCCTGAAGCGTTTCCTCACTGCAATATAGTCAATTTGTCTCCTTCCAGTATCTCCAGGCTTCTTCCAAGTGTATAATTTTTGTTTGGGCAACTTGACCCATGTGTTTGCTACCATCAGCTCATACTGTTCACAAAATTGTATAAATCTTCCCCTCTTTCATTTCTCTCATCCAAGCCATACTGACCAATGATATCCTTGTATTTCTCGTTGCCTACTCTAGCATTCAGATCTCCCATAACGAAAAGTACATCAGAGCTCTTTGCATTTTTTAAAGCAGATTCTACGTCCTCGTAAAACCGTTCCACCTCTTCATCCTCATGCTCACCTGTTGGTGCATACACTTGGACTATCGCAACAGCGAAAGGCTTTCCTTTTAATTTTACCATTATGACTCTATCAGATATGGGCCAAAACCCGTCCATTGCATTGTAGATTTTCTTTTTCATAATAATTCCAACGCTATTGGCTTGGCTCTCTTCTCCGGAGTATATCATCGCAAAATCATTCTTGTCAACTGTTCCAGCCCCTGTCCAATGGACTTCGCTTACTCCCATGATATCCAGTTTCATTTGAGATATCTCAAGAATTGCATTATCAAGCTTCCCCGTCTGATACATCGTTCGAACATTCCATGTCCCTATCCGTAAGATACTTCCCCTAGTTTTCAGTCTATCATTACCCAGTGCTACATGTCCTTTCAGATTTGCTGTGCCGCCTTCATTCCCAACAGGCCTACAATTCCCAAGGTTGTTATCTTCTTCCTTGTGGCTATGTACAACAGAATCGCTCGCAAGCGGCCCAGGTTCATCTGCACAATGCATGTCTCTTCTAACTAAGTGCATAGCATACGATTCGTAAGAGGGAGATATGTGGTGAGGCTTTAATCTCTTCCACGGAAGATGGCCGTTGCCTCACAAGGAGCTCATCCGCCCTTTGTCAGGTCTTGTTTTTCAGTCCCGCTGGGTGTCCTCACATCCTCCTCACCTGACTGAGTCCAGTGGGGGAGCCGGTTTAGTTGCCGACCATTCGACCATAAACAGGTTGTACTGGATTACATGGTTACCAGTAGCAGGGATGTGACGGCTCTTCGCCCGCTCGGCTCCAAGGAGAGCTTCTGCGTCGACGGCGTCAGTGTTTTCAGTCGTGCGCCGGGCGCTCGCCTCCCACTGAATCTCTCCGGTTAGTGGGTGTGGGGTGCAGTAAAAGGATGTATGTGATAAGGAATGTTTTTAGCAGGAGCCCACGCCAATGGGGGGGTGGGTGGGCTCACTTGGCTGCACATTTTCCGAAGCTCTGTCAGCAGGGGCTCTGTAGTTCAACTGAGAATTCAAACTTGCTAATAAACAGTGTGTACTTTGAAGTAAACTGTGTTTGACAATTATTCTCTGGGTCTGAACCCAAAGGCCTCTGGCAGAGAGGCAGCGGGACATCTTGGCACAGCGAGCAGGGTCCCGATATGTGGTAGACCCCTCGCCGAAACTGAATAAGTGGACGGACAGACCATCAGGGTGAATCAGAGATGAACTGGCCCGCAAGGTAAGCTTTAACCTTGGTTCCTCTCTGCTCTCTGACGACTCTGCTTGTTCCCTCATTTTGGCGGGGAAAATTCACTAACGGGACCCAAAGGGAATAGCAAATCAAGATGGGCGGTTCAAGTCCCCTGGAATAGTAAGTCAGGACGGGTGGCTTGAGCTCCCCGGAATAGTAAGTCAAGGCGTGTGTTCCGAGTCCCCCAGAATAATTGAGAAGTTCAAATCTTCTCGTAAGTCACGATGGGTGGTTCGAGTCCCCCAGAATACGGTGGGTGTGCATTTAGACAAAGAGGGGGGTAGGGGAGTAGTCTGTTACAGAAAATAATAGACAAATATCCAGAAAAGAAACTGAGACAAGTATCGTTCCAATTGTCTAAACATTTTGTAAAAGGCAATTGGCCTGCAGGAGGTACATTTGATTTAAATTTAATACGGCAGGCGGAACAGGGACTTGTCCAGACATGGTTAGGCAAGGTGGATGCTGCCTGGCAAGACAGGTTTTAGAAAGGCTATAAAAGGCAGGAGGAGAAGATGGCGACGTGACGCAGCGCGCGCAGCTCTCCGGTGAAATGATATCGTATTTGTAAGTAGGATGTCATGCACAATTCTGATTTTGATGGAGACGGACGTGAAGAAACACAGAGGAACATCTGGAGAAAACTTCTGAAATGCCCGGTTCACTGCCTCTGCTACTGTGCGATCGAGAATCTCCGGAGGGAAGGCCCCAAAATCCCCGGCTTTGCCTGCTACTGGTGAGCGAGGCTGGGGTCGAAGCGTTCGGCAGAGATGGTGCTTGGTACTCGGTATCGGAGGGCTGGTTGGAGGCTCGAAGTTTTCGGACGACTCAGAGTCGGACTGTGGTCGGGCATGGCAGTGAGAGTTTTCCTCCTTCTCCCGTCTGCATGAGATGTGGGACTTTCGAGAGACTTTGAACTTTTTTACTGTGACCATGGCCTGTTCTTCATCAAGTTATGGTATTGTTGCTATATGTTGTAACTATATGTTATAATTATGTGGTTTTTGTTAGTTTTTCAGTCTTGGTCTGTCGTATGTTTCTGTGATATCATACTGGAGGAATATTGTATCATTTCTTAATGCATGCATTACTAAATGACAATAAAAGAGGACTGTGTGTCCTCATAATTTAATAATCTAAAGCATCATGCACACTCGTTCTATGATATGTACATTAGTTTGTGATCACATTGATGTGCATGCTCTCTGCTCATAGCATATTATGTGTACTCATTATAATAAAGCAATTGCATTTTCAGCAGTGCTTGTGATAGCAAAATGTTTTGCCATTGTTGCAACAGCCATGATACTTTCTGTTATATTTGTGGTGAGTATACGCTTACATCACAAAGATGGATCATGACTCCTCTTATTAAGAAAGCCTATGAGCTCTACTTTGGGTGTAACATTAGCGACCATGAGAAAGTCTGGTTCCTCACATGCACTGTTGATGTTAGAGCTTGGCTCAGAGATACTCAGAGGTCAATGCTGTTCGCTGTCCCAATGATATGGCGAGAGGAGAAGCCTCATGTGACAGACCGCCACTTCTGACTGACCAGTGTGTTTGGTTTCCCTGCTAAAAACAAGAAATCCATTGAATGCCCCAATTTCCCTTCAGTCATGAGATCTGTGCCACATGACAATAGTCTTCCAGTCCCGAAGCCACCAGAGACATGGAGTCTAGAGAATGCAGATGAAGATGCCATGATGCACGAGCCAGGAATGGAAAATGACACCAATACTGATACAGATTTTGAACTCTTTATGAGCCTCATCTGATAACTCAGTCTGAGTTAAATGACCTGGTCAGAAACATGGATTTGTCAAAGGCAAAAGCAGAATCATTGGGTTCAAGACTGCAAGGATGGAACCTGCTGTCACCAGGCACACAAATTTCTGTGAGGGATCGATATTTGAGACAGAGGTTTCCCAGAATAACTGACACCAAGGTGCCAAGGAAGACACTTTTGTTTGTCCACAAATTAAACAGGTCATCAATGACAGATAATTCGAAGAAATTCTAGTGGGACTGGAGAAAATCACATGGAAAGCATTCAAGGATATTGTTGAAAATTTTCTTGGGAATTACGGAGCACCAAACCATGTGCAGCTGGTTGACAACACACTCTGAGTAGACAGCACCATGAAGTGCAACGTCACTACAGATTAATTTTCTGCATTCCCATTTAGACTTCTTCCCTGCAAATCTTGAGGCTGTCAGTGATGAGCATGGTGAAAGGTTTCAACAGGACATTGCGATCATGGAGAAATGGTATCAAGGCAACTGGAATCATAAGAACATAAGAAATAGGAGCAGGAGTTGGCCATCCGGACTGTTGAGCTTGCTCTACCATTCAATAAGATCATGGCTGATCTGACCATGGACTCATCTCTACCTGCCTGCCTTTTCCCCATAACCCTTCATTCCCCTACTATGTAAAAATCTATTCAACCTTGACTTAAATATATTTACTGAGGTAGCCTCCACTGTTTCATTGGGTAGAGAATTCCACAGAAACACCACTCTTTGGGAAAAGCAGTTTCTCCTTATCTCCATCCTAAATCTACTCCCTCGAATCTTGAAGTTATGTCCCCAAGTTCTGTTCTTACCTACCAGTGGAAGCAACTTTCCTGCCTCTATCTTATCTATCCCTTTCATAATTTTATATGTTTCTATAAGATCTCCTCTCATCCTTCTGAATTCCAGTGAGTACAGTCCCAGGTGACTCAATTTCTCCTCATAGTCTAACCCCCTCATCTCTGGAATCAACCTGATGAACCTCCTCTGCACCACCTCCAAAGCCAGTATATCCTTCCTCAAGTATGGCGACCAGAACTGCATGCAGTCCTCCAGATGCGGCCTCTCCAGTATCCTGTACCGTTGCAACATAACTTCTTTGCTCTTAAATTCAATCCCTCTATTAATATAGGCCACCATTCCATTTGCCTTCTTGATAGCCTGCTGCACCTGCAAACCAACCTTTTGTGATTCATGCACACACACTCCCAGGTCCCTCTGCACAGCAACATGTTGCAATCTTTTACCATTTAAATAAAATTCTGATCTTCCATTTTCCCTTCCAAAGTGGATGACCTTGCATCTACCAAAATGCACTCCATCTGCCAGTCGCTTGCCCACTCACTTAACCTATCTATATCTCTCTGCAGACTCTCTGTATCCTCTGCACAATTTGCTTTTCCACTCAGTGTAGTATCACCTGCAAACTTAAATACACTACACTCAGATCATTAATGTATATCATGAACAGTTGAGGGCCCAGCACCGACCCCTGTGGTACACCGCTCACCACTGATTGCCAACCAGAGTAACACCCATATGTCCAAACTCTGCTTTCTATTGGTTAACCAATCCTCTATCCATGCTAATACATCACGCCCAAAAGCGTTGATTAAACTGATTACTGATGGAGAAGCCCCGGACACTGAATACAAACAAAAACATTTTTAGCTTAATTGAACTGTTGCAAAGTATCAGCACTGTTATGCAATCAAACGTATTATATTCAATAAAAATTAATTCATTGTTTCTTCAAATTCTTATGTGATACAAGTAGTCTAAAATTATATTTGTGCTGTGTTCAGCTTCAAGTGGTCTATCATAACCAGGAAAAATTTCTTAGGAAGCAACAGTAATTATTTTATTTTGCATTTGTCAGTGATAATAAAACTGATAATGATTCTATCAAAACATTGATTAGACCTGGTGTTCCCAACCCTTTTTATGGACACCAGTTTAAGAACCCCTGGATTAGAGCAAATGGGATTGTTCAATACCGCACATGTGCATTTTACAAATCACACACAGCTTTCTGAAAACAAAATATAAATTTTGTATAGTTGCTACCTATGGTCAGCAATTTATAGAATTTTATTGGTGAAAGTAAAAAAAAACTTCATCTACCGAGTTTTTGGAACTGTTTATGGTTATAATTTGTTTGTGTATACTTAATGTTATTTACCGTATAAATTTATAAATTAAAATCAATGGGAAGTACATAAGAATGAAGAACTTAAGGAAATTACTCATGATTAGTAAAGTATCTGGGATAGTCATGAACTTCTATGGTGATTCAAAGACAAAATATGCAGATTAATGGCTAAATTAGAAAGCAGAGAAGAGGAACTTAAGTCAGCAGATTAATATTGATGCTATTTTTAATCAGTTTATTCTGTTTGATTGGTGGTGTTGATTTTGCAGATAGTTTTCAGGGCTCTTGACAAATTCTATGGTGGAATATGAGATGTCTATGACTAATTGGAAGATATCTTGCTGTGTATTTAATGTGGTTACTGTCATATCTCTAAAAATAAAAGATAGAAATAAAGAGTCACATGTTGTTACATCAACAGCACATGACCCTTTATTTGTCTGTGTGTATTGGGCAAGTCTTAGCTTGAATATTGCTACTAGCTTTGTATCTTATGAAACAAAGTGAAAATAAATTTATAGTTAAAGGGTGAGATAGTATGTTGTCTCTGTATCAGATTTGTGTACAGTTGTGCATGAGGGAGAACTTGAAAGCCCAATATGTCTCCAGGCAGTGTAGGACAGTATTCCGACTGGTTGATTTGACCAGAATACCTCTTATAATAGCACTCTACTGCAGTGCAGATTTCACTAAATCTAGATTAGAAGCAGTTTAATCATTCTAAACATCAAATAAAATCAGTAAAAGTTGAAAATCTCAGCTACTTTCTGAGGAGGCTGAAGAGAGCTGGACTATGCAACTCTATACTCACGTCATTCTACAGGTGCACAGTAGAGGGCATCCTAACAAGGTGGATCACTGCAGCGGATAGCTAGGCTCTACAATGGGTAGTCAAACTGGCAACGCATCATCAGCACCAGACTGCCCGCAATCAAGGACATGTATAAAAAAAGGTGCCGGAAAAGGGCCAGTAACATCATAAAGCACCCAAGCCACCCTGCTCATGGATTGCCTTCCCCACTTTCATCAGGGAGGAGGCTATGTGGCATTCACTCAGGCCCAACAGACTTAAAAACAGTTACTTTCCACAAGCAGTAAAGCTAATCATCACCTTCAGCCACTAACCCCACCTCCCAGCACCACTACTTTATCATTTTCTGTCAGTCACGTGATGTACAGACACTCCTGCGCCTAGCGTCACTTTATGGACATACAATCAACGCATATAAGCTATGTATTTATATTTACTGTGATTTTTAATTATTATGTTCTTTATCTTATTTTGTTTTTTTTTGTGCTGCATTGAATCCTGAGTGACAATTACAGTGGCACGCAAAAGTTTGGGCATCCCTGGTCAAAATTTCTGTCACTGTGAATAGCTGAGCGAGTAAAAGATGACCTGATTTCCAAAATGCATAAAGTTAAAGATGAAACATTTCCTTAATACTTTAAGCAAGATTACTTTTTTATTTCCATCTTTTACAGTTTCAAAATAACAAAAAAGGAAAAGGGCCCAAAGCAAAAGTCTGGGCACACAGCATGGTCAGTACTTAGTAACACCCACTTTGTCAAGTATCACAGCCTGTAAACACTTTCTGTAGCCAGCTAAGAGTCTTTCAATTCTTGTTTAGGGGATTTTCGCCCATTTTTCCTTGCAAAAGGCTTCTAGTTCTGTGAGATTCTTGGGCTGTCTTGCATGCACTGCTCTTTTGAGGTCTATCCACAGATTTTCGATGATGTTTAGGTCAGGGGACTGTGAGGCCCATGGCAAAACCTTCAGCTTGCCTCTTGAGGTGGCCCATTGTGGATTTTGAGGTGTGTTTAGAATCATTATCCTGTTGTAGAAGCCATCCTCTTTTCATCTTCAACTTTTTTACAGCGGGTGTGATGTTTGCTTCCAGAATTTGCTGGTATTTAATTGAATTCATTCTTCCCTCTACCAGTGAAATGTTCACCGTACCACTGGCTGCAACACAAGCCCAAAGCATGATCGATCCACCCCGTGCTTAACAGTTGGAGAGGTGTTCTTTTTATGAGAACCTTTTTTCTCCGAACATACCTTTGCTCATTGCGGCCAAAATGTTCTTTAACTTCATCAGTCCACAGGATTTATTTTCAAAATGCATCAGGCTTGTTTATATGTTCCTTTGCAAACTTCTGATGCTGAATTTTGTGGTGAGGATGCAGGAAAGATTTTCTTCTGATGACTCTTCCATGAAGGTCATATTTGTGCAGGTGTCGCTGCACAGTAGAACAGTGCACCACCACTGCAGAGTCTGCTAAATCTTCCTGAAGGTCTTTTGCAGTTAAATGGGGTTTTTGATTTGCCTTTCTAGCAATCCTATGAGCAGTTCTCTCAGAAAGTTTTCTTGATCTTCCAGATCTCAACTTGACCTCCACCGTTCCTGTTAACTGCCATTTCTTAATTACGCTACGAACCTAGGAAACGGCTACCTGAAAACGCTTTGCTATCTTCTTATAGCCTTCTCCTGCTTTGTGGACATCATTTATTTTAATTTTCAGAGCGCTAGGCAGCTGATTAGAGGAGCCCATGGCTGCTGATTGTTAGGACAAGGTTTGAGGAGTCAGGGTATTTATAAAGCTTTCAAATCTGCATCACTGGCCTTTCCTAATGATGATTGTGAACAAGCCATAACCCTAACAAGCTAATTAAAGTCTGAGACCTTGGTAAAAGTTATCTGAGAGCTCAAATATCTTGGGGTGCCCAAACATTTGTGTGTTGCTCCTTTCCTTTTTTTCACTCTAAAATTGCACAAAACAAAAATAATACACTAATCTTGCTTAAAATGTTGAAAAGAATGTCTCATCTTTAACTTTATGACTTTTGGAGATCAGTTCACCTTCTACTCACTTAACTATTCACAGTAACAGAAATTTTGACCAGGGGTGCCCAAACTTTTGCATGTCACTGTATTTGATTCTCCTTTATACTTGTGTACTGAAAACGACATTAAACTCTCTTGAATCCTGTGGAAACATAAAAGAGCACATTCACCTAGACTGATAACTTTTCCTTTATTTTTATTTCAGATTTCTAGCACCTGCATTTTTGATTTCCAAATATTAGTATTTGCACATTTAGTCAGTAACTTCAACGGAATTTGTCTGTGTCCCATGTAAAAGAAAGGGGTGATACCAGATATAACCATTGTCAATTTTGGTAATTTTAATGTTATGACAGAACATCATCATCATCAGGTGCTATGCCCAGTTTGAGCTTTGACTGCCATGGCCCACACACTCCTGTTTCGGGTCAAGTGGATCAGTTCATTGGTATTCAATTCCAGTTCCCTGTCTGCTGTCTCCCTCATCATTTGTCTTTGTCTTCCTCTTGCTTTCTTCCCTTCAGTCTTTCCGATAATTACCATGCATTCTAATTCCTCTTTCCTAAACACATGTCCAATGAAGTTACATTGCCTTTTCATGATCTCATACATTATTTCTCTTTTTGTGTTTGCTCTGTTCATGACATCTGCGTTAGATATTCATTTCGTCCATGATATTCTTTGCATCCTCCTCAAAAACCACATTTCTGTTGCTTCAATTCGTTTCTTCATGTTACCAGATATTGTCCAACATTCTGAGCCATATAACATAACTGGATAAACGTAACATTTCGGTACTCTGAGGGGGGTTGTCATGCCTAGTTTAGTATTGGTCAGTATACTCTTCATTCTCGTAAAGGTGTCTTTTGCCATCCCTATTCTTCTTTTGATGTCCATGTCACACCTGCCATCTGATGTCACCCAGCTTCCTAAGTAGCAAAAGTTCTGTACTTGTTTTATTTCTTCCCCGTTTATTCTCAGCCTGCAGATAGGATTCTCCTTCTTTTTGGATAATACCATACATTCTGTATTTTTTACTTTCTTCAACAACTACATCAATTAAGTTTTGTAGTTCTTCATTCGTACTTGCAATTAGCACAGTGTCATCTGCATTCCCAAAATGTCTCTTATTTTTTGTAATATTGTTTCACTGTACAGATTAAATAAATCAGGGGAGAAAACACACCCTTGATGTTTCTCTTGATTTTCTTAAACTGACTCACTTCTCCATCTATTCTTATAGCGGCAGTTTGTTCCCAGTACAGATTTCTGATTAGGCGGAGGTGTTTCAAATCTAGATCTAGAGTTTCCTGTAATATTTCAAATAACTTATTGTGCTTCACTTTATCAAATGCTTTTGTGTAGTCGATAAAACAAACAAATCTTTTTGCACTTGAACAGCTCGTTCTGATAGTATCCTTAACATCAATATTGTGTTTCTTGTACCTTTGTCTTTCACAAAACCACATTGTTCTTTACCTATTGCAGCTTGTATCTCACTTTTATTTCTATTCTGACATGTTCCAGCGCCTATCCAACGAACTTCGCTAATTCCCATGATGTTAATCTTTAGTCTTTCCATTTCATTTATCACATTGTCCAATCATCCTTCTTGATATAGGGTTCTTAAATTCCAAGTGGCAATAATTTTCTTTTGTGTTACTTGAATTTTATGAGCGGTAGCTTGATGACGGTCGGGGATCCCCTGCTGCCCAGAATCAACCCTACCGAGCGAAGCATCTTCAGAATTGTCTTGAAGATCCTCTTGATGCTGTTGTTGTGTGATACATTTTGTGAGTTTGACCATGGTTTTCTTAGCAAATAGATTCTAGGAAACCTAGTATCTAGCAACGGTGGTTTGCTATTGCCTACCGTTGGGTGAACTAAAGAAATCGCCATTTCTCTTTCCAAATGTTCCTCCGCCTATACTATAGCCATTGACATTTGAGGTCCTAGCTCATCCGCCTTCTCCCTCATAAGTTCAGTTACTGAACCTGCCGGATCTGCTGTTGGCCTTCGCTCGTATCCTGAGCAGGAACCCTTGCAGGTGCTACCGTTCCGGGTCAGAGCGGCCCTGGGAGCAATGAATGACTAAGGGGTAACTCCACTTTCCCCAAAGCTTTGAAAGTCCCCAATCAGAGCCTCATCACCGGTTGCAGTTTAGAGTCATTATGACAGAACAGGTTGGCAATACTAATTTTCCCGCTTTCCTTGCCTCTTTGCTCGGTTAGTCACGCCTCCTCGTTCTGTCCCTGGTCTAGTTTCCCCAGTAGTTCACACACTTTGCCCTCCCATTCAGCAGTTCTTGGGAGTTCACCATTTACACACCCCAACAGTAAAACAATCACTAGTTTGGCTAATCAAAACAATCCCTCTGTTACCATGCTCTATTGGTTTATAACTTGTAAAAATAAGGATTCCAGACACAGGCTTTCCAAAGTTTCATTTATTTTCACTCACCCCATTACATCGGTGTGTAGACAGCAGAACAGCTCCAAAAAAACCCAAGGGACAGTTTGGGGCGTCCTAAAATAATGCCTGAGTTAGTGGGAGCAGGCGTACCACACCCTACACAGGCAACACCACTGGTATTATTCTGTTATAATCATCTCAGCTTGTGGACACTGATCTATGGGTTTAACTAAGGCATTTGTTGTGGAATAAAACTGTTTAAAATGTTCCAATCCTGCATCAGAAATAATTATTATGATCTGGTCACATGATTATCCCCCTTCCCCCCACCCCCAGACCAACAGTAGAATTTCTTGGTGCTTCTAGGCCGGGCTGAGGCAGATTTAAACTCCCAGCAATGCACGCAAAATGCTGGGGGAACTCAGCAGGCCGGCCAGTATCTGTGGAAGAGAGTACAGTCGACGGTTCGGGCCGAAACCCTTCAGCAGGACTGGCTTAAACATTTAGTCTGGCTTTGCTAGAGAGGTGTTGACGGTTGATGAATAGCTGTATTGGAAAGTTAAAGTCAAAGTGTGCCTCTATGTTTGTATTTTTTTGCACACGCATGTTTGTTTTCATTTATTTGTTTGTAAATACTACTTTCTTTTCTTCACAACTTTAGGCAGCTTTTGCAGTTTTCCACCTGACTCCAGAGAGCCCTTGCTCTGATGTGCTGTCACGGCTTGCCATCTGTTTTAAAATATTCGACTGGTGGCCCTCGTCGGGCGTGCTTATCCGCACCTGAGGTGAGGTGTGACAAACGCGTACAGAAAATAATTCAGATTTCAACAGCATTTAATGCTTCAAATGGTCCCGTCTGCCATTAGAGAATGTATATAGTATTCAACTTGAACTAGCTGTCTATGCAGACAGCCACGAGAGAAAGTAGAACCCCAAAAGAATGAACGACAGAAAAATGTTCGAATCCCAAAGCTCCTCCGTCCCTCTCCCCACAAGCAACAACCTCCCCTCTCCCCCAAGCCTGTTTCAGCTAAAAAGCGTCAGTGCCCTCTTCCCCACAGCAAAACACCCAAAGAAAGACCATGATCTAAAGTCAGCAAAAACTATAGTTTATCCGACAGTTTGACATGCCATAGGCTCCCTCTCTCATTAACAAGGCACAGAGATGTCACCCATTTGACAGCAAAAGGGGAAACTAGCAGTCGCTGTTACGATATTACAGTCTGCCTCATCGCTTTTTATTCTGACTCGAGAATCGGCAACAAACTCTCCCCTCCATGGAGAGGGAGAGCGACCACTTGACTACAGAGACTTCCATCCGTACATCCGCCGCAGTGAAATGCTGATGCTCCATCTCCCACGACGCCTTGTACGCAACACAGGCCTGGAATTGGTCACCCACAGAGCCGCAACCCAGAGGCCCCATCATCCGAGGCCGTGCCTGGAGAATGTCGGAAAACGGTTGACTGGCGATCTCCAGGAGCGGGAACTCATCAGCCGTAAAGGAAAACACAGCTTGAGCACCACTTGCAGATCAGGGACCTCGCTATAACCCCAACCACCTTGAAAAGGACAAAGATATTAAAGAGAGGAACTTAAGCTGTTTCCACAGGTGAACTCGAAGGGGCAGCCATTTGATGACATCGTAACTCTGTAGTCTTTCATGCCAAGTAACAGTTTTAATTTGTGTAAGTCCAAGTAAATTCAGTTATAAGTCTTTCAGAGCACCTAAGGATAAATAAAATAGTCTTGATCTACTATGGTTTAGTAGATTCTGAAGTGGGTAATGAAGTCAACATGGGAACCACAGTCTCCTCCTCCGAAGTGATAGAAGTTGCCATGCAGGGCAGGTGGCTGACTAGTTTGCAATGTGTGCATTCCTTCTACCGTCTAGGCATGGTCCCCATGTATGGGCCCAAGGTTTTCAAAACCATCCTAAATGCCCTTTTCCAGTTTAAGTGGTTATATGATAAAGACTTCCCTGCGTCAGTAGGGATGTTACATTTCTTCTAAATTGGTAATAATAATTTGGCAGTAAGTTTTTTTGTCACTAGGTAAGACCTAAAAAGCAGATATCCCACTTACTGGTTAACACAGGTACAAAATAGTTTCCTTTGAATTAACAGTTGTATATATTTTTCAATTTGTCTATTAAAATATTTCTAATGTTTAAATTAAGTACTTCAGTTTCTGGAATAGAGGCTTGATGTGGACAAGGATGTTAATGAGAGAATATCTACATCTTTGAACAGAATATTGGTGAGGCTACAACTAGATTACTGAGCACAATTTTGGTCCCCTTATTTATAAATGATATACTGGCATTAGAGGCAGCCCAAAAGAGGCTAGTTCTTGAGATGAGAGAGTTCTCTTCTCAGCAACACCTAAAGAAATTAGATCTATATTCTTTAGAGTTTAAGAGAATGAGGAGTGAAGCACCTTCAATAACTCCAAAAGACTGAGGTTGGGTAGAATACTGAAAGGCTTTTATTCACTGTACAATACGACCTCCATGCTGAGAGTCTGCCCCTGGTCTGAGGGGGAGGAGCAGGGCGAAATCGCCTTTATTCAGGGGTCTGTGGGAGGAGCCACAGGGGCAGTCAGCAGAGGGGCGTGTCCAGACAGTTAACCCAGTTACAACATATATATGGTTTACCACAAGGATTGAATTGTATTTGGTTATTAATGCTGCGTGTACTGAGATAACGTGTTACAATTCCGGAGAAAGCGTAGTAACAGGTAGACAAATAAAGTACAAAGACCATAACAAGGTTGTTTGTGAGATCAGGAGTTGATCTTCAATGTATAAGAGGCTCGTTCAAGAGTCTGAATACAGTATGATGGAAGCAGCCTTTTAACCTGATGTTTCCAAATAGTAATCTGCCTATGGTGTATATGTAAATAACAGCAATAGGCATCAGAGACATACCAAATTTTAGACCATAAGGTCTAGGAGCAGAATTAGGCCATTTGGCTCATTGGGTCTGCTCTGCCATTCAATCATGGCTGATCGTTTTTTCCCCTCCTCAGCCCCACTCCCCAGCCCTCTCCCTGTAACCTTTGATGCTGTGTCCAATCAAGAACCTATCAAGCTCTGTCTTAAGTATACCCAACGAGCTGGCCTCCACAGCTGCCTGTGGTAATAAATTCCACAAATTCACCACCCTCTGGCAAAAGAAATTTCTCCACATCTCTGTTTTAAATAGATGCCCCTGTGTCCTGAGGCTGTGCCCTCTTGTCCTAGATTCGCCCTCTATGGGAAACATACTTTTCACATCTACTCTGTCTAGGCCTTTTAACATTCGAAAGGATTCAATGAGATCTCCCCCCCGGCCACCATCCTTCTAAATTCTAGCGAGTACAGACCCAGAGGTATCAAATGTTCCTCGTATTCATTCCAAGAATCATCCCTGTGTCCCTCCTCTGAACACTCTCCAATGTCAGCACATCTTTTCTTAGATGAAGAGCCCAAAACTGTTCCCAGTACTCAAGGTGAGTGCCTTATAAAACATTAGCATAACTTCCCAGCTCTTGTATTCTAGACCTCTGGAAAGGAGTGCTAACATTGCATTTGCCTTCCTCACCCCTGACTCTATCTGCAAGTTCACCTTTAGGGTGTACTGCACAAGAACCTCTAATTCCCTTAGCATCTCAGATTTTGGGATTTTCTCCTTTTTAGAAAATAATCTGCACATTTACTTCTACTACTAAAGTGTAGGTCAATGTATTTTCCAACATGGTATTTCATTTGCCGCTCTTTTGCCCGTTCTCCTAACCTGTATAAGTCTACAGCCTACTTATTTCTTCAATGCTACCTGCCTCATCACTAATCTTTGTACCATCTGCAAAGCCACCTATTTCATCATCTAAATCATTGATACATAAAACAGTGGTCCCAACACCGAGCCCTGCGGACACCACTAGTCACTGCTAGCCAACCAGAAAAGGATCCTTTTATTCCCACTCACTGTCTCCTACCAATTGGCCAATGCTCTAACTCAGCGGTCTCCAACTGCCGGGCCGTGGACCGGTACTGGGCTGCAAAGCATGTGCTACCGGGCTGCCAGGAAATGATATGATTTGGCGATAGGAGTCAGCTGCACCTTTCCTCGTTCCCTGTCATGGCCACTGTTGAGCTTGAATGCACGCCAGGTCGTTACGCACGCATCATCCATGTCAGCGCGGGAAGAAGACCAACTCCTTCAGCTTGCAAATGACGACGGGCTGAAAAGTATGTTTGACAGAACATCTCTGCCAGCATTCTGGATCAAAGTCAAGGCTAAGTATCCTGAGATAGCCACGAAAGCACTGAAAACGTTGCTTCCATTTCCAACATATCTCTGCAATGAATGCAACGAAAACTAAATTGCGGAATAGACTGGACATAAGGAATCCCCTTCGAGTATCGCTGTCTCCCATCACCCTTCGATGGGACCATGTTGTTGCAGGGAACAAATATCGATATTGGTGTGTTGCAATGATTTTATATGTTCATACAGGGAAAATATGTGCTGTGTGCTTAATATCCAAACGTTACTTAAAATGTTATGATGCTATTGAGTTATAAGTGACTTATATAACCATATAACAATTACAGCACGGAAATAGGCCATCTTGGCCCTTCTAGTCTGTGCCGAACTCTTACTCTCACCCAGTCCCACCGACCTGCATTCAGCCAATAACCTTCCACTCCTTTCCTGTCCATATACCTATCCAATTTTTCTTTAAATGATAATATCGAACCTGCCTCTACCATTTCTACTAGAAGTTCGTTCAACGTTTACCTCAAGCTCCCCTGTCCTCCCCTGATAAATGACATCGCTATATTCATGCGAGGAAAATATGCGCTGTGTTTAATATTAAATTCGTTAGCTAAACCCTTTTAGAAACGAAATTGAGTGTATTAGCCACTTATCACCTATATTCCGGTCGTGATTAACACTGCCCCCCAGAACAGAATTGCCAAAAATGATTTGTAGAAAAAAATCGGCACGTACACGCATGCACAAGTCACGCATGGTCACTGGTGCCCGCGCAAGGCTTCATGGTCATTGTAGTCTTCCTTGGGGTAAACACAACGTATTTGACTGTTACTCTTGTCTGTTGGCAATTCTAGTCCCCCCCTCCCCCCCCCGGGTTGGACGGTCCGCAAGAATATTGTCAATAATAAACCGGTCCGCGTTGTTAAAAAGGTTGGGGACCCCTGCTCTAACCATGCCAACATGCCAGTAACTTTCCTGTAATACCATGGGTTCTTAACTTGGTAAGTAGCCTCTTGTGTGGCACATTGTCAAAGGCTTTCTGAAAATCCAAATATACACCATCCACTGGATCTCCTTTATCTATCCTACTTGTAATCTCCTCAAAGAATTCCTTAGGGAAACAATGCTGACTTTGTCCTATCTTGTCCTGTGTCACCAAGTACTCCACAACCTCAACCTTAAATGACTCCAACATCTTCCCAACCACTGAGGTCAGGTTAACTGGTTTATAATTTCCCTTCTTTTGCCTTCCTCCTTTCTTAAAGAGTACAGTGACATTTGCAATTTTCCAGTCCTCTAGTACCATGACAGAGTCCAATGATTTTTGAAAGATCATTTCTAATGCCACCACAATCTCTAATGTTACCTCTTTCAGAATCCTAGGGTGCAGTTCATCTGGTCCAGGTAACTTATGTATCTTTTGGTCTTTCAGCTTTTTGAGCACCATCTCCCTTGTAATAGTAACTGCACTCGCTTCTCTCCCCTCACACCCTTCAACATCTGACACACTTCTGGTGTCTTCTGCAGTGAAGACTGATGCAAAATACTCATTTAGTTCATCTGCCATCTCCTTGGCCCCTGTTATTATTTCTCCCGGCCTCATTTTCTAGCGGTTCTATATCCACTCTCTATTCTCTTTTATTTTTTTACAGACTTGTAAAAAATATCTCCTTCTCCTTCCAATTTACTTTGGCCAGCTCCTCTCTCATACCACTGTAATTTCCTTTACTCCACTGAAATTCTGCTATGTTAGACTTTACTTTCTCCCTATCAAATTTCATGTTGAACTCAATCATATTGTGATCACTGCCTCCTAAGGGATCTTTTAGCTTAAGCTCCCTAATCACCTCTGGTTCATTACATAATGCTCAGTCCAGAAGATCCCCTAGTTATCTCAACAACAAATTGCTCTAAAAAGCCACGTCATAGGCATTCATCAAACTCACCCTCTTGAGATCCATTTCCAACATGATTTTCCAATTGACCTGCATGTTGAAATCTTGCATGACTATCATAACATTGCACTTTTGACACACCTTTTTGCTTTGCTTTTACTTCCTATGTCATTGGAACCAATATGTACTAAGACGTCTGGCTGCTCTCCCTCCCTCTCCAAAATGTTGTGGACGCGATCCAAGATGTCGCTGACCTTGGCTCCTAGGAGGTAATGTATTACTTGAGTGGCCCATTCATGTCAGTAGAATCTCCTGTCTGTTCCCTTGAATATTGAGTCCCCTGTCACTACTGCTCCCCACTTTTCCCTCTTTCCCTTCTGCACCACAGACCTATGTTCAGTGCCAGTAATCCGGTCTCCGTGACATTCCCCTGGGAGATCATCCCTACAACAGAATCCAAAACTGTTTACTTATTATTGAGGGGAATGGCCACGTGGGTGCTCTGCGTTCACATCTCAGTTTCTCCTGACAGTCACCCAGCTTTTTGCCTCCTGTAACTTAGGGGTAACTACTTCCCTGTAATTCTGATTATCTCCTCACTCTCCCATACAGGGCAAAGGTCATCCAGCTGCTGCTCCAGATTCCTAACATGGCCTTAAGCAGCTGCAACTGGATGCACTTCACGTAGGTATAGTTCCCTGGGAGACTCTGGGTTTCCTAGGACTCTAACATCCAGCATGAAGAACACACAACAACCATTTACTACACCAGGTACAGTAAAGGAGAGAGAAAAAAGGGAACCTTAGCAGAATCTTATCCAGAGCTGACGCCTCCTTTAAGCCGAAGCCTCCTTTGAGCCAAATCCTGACACTCCTACTCTCACCACTGGTCTACTCCTGACAACAGATGCCTCGCTTGTCCCTTCTGTATTTTTAAACCAACGTCGCCAACCTGCGAGAAACCTTGTCGCTGTGGCCTGATGCTGCCGCTGATTTTCAGAATCAGAATCAGATTCAGGTTTATTATCACCGGCATGTGACGTGTTGTTAACTTAGCAGCAGCAGTTCAATGCAATACATAATCTAGCAGAGAGAGAAAAATATAATAAATAAAATAAAACAATAATAAATAAACAAGTAAATCAATTATGTGGGCACGTGGCCAACTGGTTAAGGCATTGGACTAGCGATCTGAAGGTCGTGAGTTCGAGCCCCAGCCGAGGTAGCGTGTTGTGTTCTTGAGCAAGGCACTTAACCACACAGTGCTTTGCAACGACACCGGTGCCAAGCTGTATCGGCCCTTGCTCTTCCCTTGGACAACATCGGTGTTGTGGAGAGGGGAGACTTGCAGCATGGGCAACTGCTGGTCTTCCATACAACCTTGCCCAGGCCTGCGCCCTGGAGAGTGAAGACTTTCCAGGCGCAGATCCATGGTCTCGCAAGACTAATGGATGCCTTTATTTATTTATAAATCAATTATATATATTGAATAGATTAATAAAATGTGCAAAAACAGAAATACTATATATTAAAAAAGTGAGCTTGTGTTCAAAGTTTCAAAGTCCATTCAGGAACTGAATGGCAGAGGGGAAGAAGCTGTTCCTGAATCACTGAGTGTGCGCCTTCAGGCTTCTGTACCTCCTACCCGATGGTAACAGTGAGAAAAGGGCATGTCCTGGGTGCTGGAGGTCTTTAATAATGGACGCTGCCTTTCTGAGACACCACTCCCTAAAGGTGTAATGGGTACTTTGTAGGTTAGTGCCCAAGATGGAGCTGACTAGGTTTACAACCTTTTGCAGCTTCTTTCAGCCCTATGCAGTAGCCCCTCCATACCAGACAGTGATGCAGCCTGTCAGAATGCTCTCCACGGTACAACTGTAGAAGGTTTTGAGTGTATTTGTTGACATGCCAAATCTCTTCAAACTCCTAATAATGTATAGCCGCTGTCTTGCCTTCTTTATAACTACATCGATATGTTGGGACCAGATTAGATCCTCAGAGATCTTGACACCCAGGAACTTGAAGCTGCTCACTCTCTCCACTTCTGATCCCTCTACGAACATTGGTATGTGTTCCTTTGTCCTACCCTTCCTGAAGTCCACGATCAGCTTTTCATGGCCATGGAGTTCACGTGGCTGAACTGGGACAGGCTGGTGGTGGTATTTTCATTTAGGAATTTGAAACTTCTAACTATCTCCACTCAACACCATTGATACAGATGTGTGGGTACTCTGCCCCACTTCCTGAAGTCAATAAGCAGCTCTTTTGATTTGCTGACATTGTGGAAGGTTATTTCCTCCCTGTAATCTGCCTCATTGTTGTTTGAGATGGAGCCCACTGCAGTGGTCCATATGTAAATGTATAAATGGAGTTAGAGTAGAACTTAGCAAGGCAGTTGTGAGTGTACTGTGGTATATTAAGAAGCTGAGTGGGGAAGAAGAGTCTTTGAATTAAGTAGCTAACTTGTATTTTTCCATTTGAACTTTGTAACCCTTTGTCCAAAGGTTAGACTTGCAGAGAGCAGACAGCCTTTCACAATCAGGAGGCAACACTGAGTGCAGATGACTGAAAAGAGCAACACGCACTCATATCACTCAGCTACTCATCTATTCCATGACTAAAACTATCTTGCTCCTGGTCACACATATTTGGTTGGTCATCGATATAAATATTTGCCAAAATTGCTCTCTAACTCAGAGCCTTGCACATTTCTCTAGGCTCTCCATGATGTAATGTTGAATAAAGGTATCTTTGCTTGAAGTCTGGTCTCTGAAGTCATTTCTCTACGACACTGAGGAATTTGCCTTGCTGGGCACCAATGCTGAGGACAGTCACGGAGGAGGTGCTGTTACCTTTCCTTACAGATTTCAGTCTGTTAGTCAGGAAGTTAAGGATCCAGTTGTAGAAGGGGTTGTGGAATCCTAGATCTAGGAGTTTAAAGTTCAGTATTTTTGGAATAATGATAATGAGGGTAGAGTCCTGACGAAGGGTCTCGGCCTGAAACATCGACTGTACCTCTTCCTAGAGATGCTGCCTGGCCTGCTGCGTTCACCAGCAACTGTGATGTGTGTTGCTTGAATTTCCAGCATCTGCAGAATTCCTGTTGTTAGTGGGGGTAGAGCTATGTTTACTAAATAGGAGTGTGATGAAGGTGTATTTGTTACTCATGTAATCCAAAGGTGTGTGTATGGGCATGGAAGTGGCATCTCCTGTGGACCTGTTTTAACAGAAGGTGAATTGTAGTTGTCACGTACCCCGTGACGGGGATAAAGAACCAGCAGAAATAGAAACCACTTTGGAGTCTCGTATTGCTAACAACTAATAATATTTATTAGTAACTATGCAATACAGTAATATCAATGTAAATAAATCACACAGGTTAGCAATGATTATATATATAAAAGTAAGTGTGGAATATATATGTATGAAAACCAAGCTTCTTTAAGTCTAGAGGGTAAAAAGATACAGTCTTATGATGTTGAGTAAAGTTCAATTCGTGGTATTTAGTTGGATAGCGATGGGGGGGGGAGAGAGAGAGAGAGAGAGAGAGAGAGTTGAGCAGGTGAGCTGTTGCTGTCGATCTTCTCGTCATCCTCCGAAATCCTTCACAAGTCACCGACTGTGACTTTAACCAGGGGGACCGGTTTCCCTGTGGTGGAGCTATCACCCCGGCAAGGGTGGACACATAGACAACTCCCTACCAGTCAACCCCTTCTTCACGAGGTGGAATAGCAATTTAGCTCGATCTGCCTGATTGATCCTCCAAAATCCACTTTCTCTGCGGGCACAACAATGCTCATTCGGTGTCCAGATCATGTGTCTGAGGTCTGTATCATCTGACCTACTTATTTCTCTGTGCTGAGCATCACCTGTCATTCAAAGAGTCCCTCCTTCCTTTGTCTGCAAAGAAATGTGAGCAGGCAACAAGTCCTTGAAAGTAACATCAATAATGTCCTGTCTTCGGTCACCATAGCAACTTTTGAGCTGCTCAGTTTTTATTTCGGCAGTAAAACTCCAAAGTTAACTCCCATGTCAGTCCAACCATTAATCTTGGTCTCTCTCTCCTTTCCAAACAAACCATCAATGATAAATGTCTCTCTCTGTCTCTCTTCAAACAGTTAATAGGGGCACTCCTGGATCCTCTCACATAGTAAATTGAGGTTATCTGGGAGGCTGGAGTTGATGTGTATCGTGACATGACCATGACATGACCACAAACATACAAAATCTTTAGGGGATCTACTGGGTGGATGTTGAGATATTTTCACTAGTAATTGAATCTCAAATGAGATAATAAAATTCCAAACCAGTGGACATAGCTATATGATTTGGGGGTGGATGCTTAAAGGTGAGGTGACCTAAGAACATTTGCTCACAAAGGGTAGTGAATTTCTGGAATTCTCTACCCTAGAGGACTGTGGAGGCTACATCTTTGAGGGACTTAAAGAGGGAGGAGGTAAAATTTGGAAATATCACGGAATTGCTGCTATGCGGACCTGCCACAGAGGAGATGAGAATGCGAGCAGTTATGATATTGAATTATGATGCAGTCTTCAGGTGTCATGTGGCCTAGTGCTGCTCCTATTTTCTTGTGCTCAAATGTTCTAATTCCTTCAATGTTCGTCCAACTTAGCCCAACAGAATGTCACATTGTTTAAAGCCCTCTGAGCATCCTGATTGAAAATTAATTCTGCTATTATTCCTAGTTTCAAATGTTCTAAAACTTTGGGTTTTGAACCTCCATCCATGGTAGTCAATTACCATGTGCAGTAACCGATATACAAAATAATTAGCTGATTGACATACAGATGACAAGGAGCTGCATCAGAGGGTGTAAATTCAAGGTCAATTAAATTCCTCATCAATCAGCAGAGAGCCTTTGCAGAACTGACATTGTATAATACAATTCAGTTTAAGTCACTAAACCAATTTACAGTCTAATAAACAGAATAGTCACCTAATTATGGAAATTCCTGACCAGCATTATGAATTTTTATTCTCTTCTTCCGTATCAGATATGATGATTAATTTTGTAATAATTTCAGACTGACAAATTCAAGCCTTTTAATTTAATTTTGTAGAGAAAATAGATACAAGGCAATTCAGCGGAGCTGTTACTAGAGCCTTGTTCATAAGCCTTCAGCCTCATTCAGTGAAATAACTTGACTTTACAGGAACAATATAGGAGGAAAGTTTTTGAGAGAGAAATCAATTGAAATCAAATGTCCCACCAGAATTGTATGAAAAGTATGGGGATGATCAGTTATTTCAAACTTGCTTGCACAAAATATAATGACGCAAATCATAATGGTTTTATTTATTTTGCTGTGACCTTTTACATTCATTGGTAAACTTTACATTGAAGGATACAAGTCACTTACTGCAAAGTGATACATTTTTAAGTTGTATTTCCACCAGAACAGAAAGACAACTGCTGGGCTTAGTGCTTTCCCTAAAATTATCCAGAGCTGAAGCTATTGTGAATTCCTTCAGCCTTGTCTTTTCATTGCATGTAAGTGGTCGTTTCTGCTGTGCTGCTTGATGCGGAACTCTTTCCTTTGAGTTCTGTCTTATAAATCAATTTCAGACCTTGCATTTTTTTACAGTTCAGTGTGGCTTGTTAAATTGTTACAATTTTAACACACATTATAGCATTCCAAGGATAGATTGGAGATTGTTAATTGGTCCTTGCTGCTAACAAATTCACGAGTGGCGTATTTCCACTCCTGTTGGGGAGAAGTTTGTTCACATGTGCCATCTCCCTTTTCAGGTAGCTGAGTGATCTGATGTGTGGTATTGGTCTTTCCCTGAAAGGCACCAGGCTTCTGGCATTTAGCATCTCCTGGAGAACATACAATAAGTCAACTCACAGGGAGTATCTTCTTGTTAGATAGCAGAAAGCTGATTTTGAATGGCTGAGAGAAAAAAAACTTTCACCAAAGTGAGACTCTGCAGTGGCCTGTACCTGTGGAGCAATCACCTGGACCAGTGGCTCCTGAGTCGTAGATTGTCACTTAATCCTTGTAGATAATGTACGCTCCCTCTTTATGGAAGTTGTACTCCTTTAGTTCTGCATACCCTCTGCTCAGAGGAAAGGAATGAAGTTCTTAGTATTTCCTGCACTGACTCAGGCAGGCCTAATAGCACAGATGAACCTTGTCATAAGATGTTTGCTGATCTTAGTCCCCATCTGAGCACATAAAGTCAATACAGATGAATGAACCCCCACCAGAAAAGCCCTTCAACGGATTCCTTATGCTTCTCCCTTAACTCAGTTGTTCCCCCCTTGCTCTCCCAGTACCTGAGTGGCAATAAAACATGTGTCCAATGACACATTATCCTCTTCTTCGTTATTGTCATCCTCCCCTTATCCCACACTTGTTTCTTCTCCTCATACCTTCCTGAATCTCTTGCTTTTGGAACACAGGAGAAATGCACTTATAAGCTGCAACCAAGCAGCATATGTGGGAACGATACAACACATATACTGAAAGGGTGCTTATATTTGATCGTTGCAAAGAGGATGGAATATCAGAAGCATACCAGTCTAAGTTAGTTGGAGGTCTGTGGCACTTCTATTCTTAAGTAGGACAAGCCCCTCTCTCTGAGAGATGTCAGACCATCTCCCTTCCCTCCCCAGTCCCTCAACCAGATTCCCTAGTCCTGACCCATCGGGTTGCCTCATATTCCTTACTGGCTTTATCTGGAGCAAGGAAATGAAGCATATAGTCATTGAGAATTTCAGTCCTCTGGACTATCCATACATTTTTGTTTAGTTCCTCTTCCTGTTCTTCTTGTTGCCTCCATAATTGGCCACTGTATAGTGGAGACTCTTAATCACTTTATAACTAATAATCATTTAATTCTGAGATTATAGTTAAGTGAACATAATTTCCATTACATGATTCAGAATGTATTTTGGGTCAGGAGGCATGGCCTGTTTCTGACATGAGACATCAGCTAGATTCTTCTGCAAACTCAAGAATGCCTAAAATTGGTAATGCATCCTATGCGACACACACAGACACACACACACACACACACACACACACACACTCACACACACACACACTCACGCACGCACTCACACACACTCACACTCACACACACTCACACACACTCACGCACGCACTCACACACACTCACACTCACACACACTCACACACACTCACGCACGCACACACACACTCACACACACGCACTCACACACACACACACATGCACACACACACACACACACACACACACACACACACACACATAGACGCACACACACACACTCTCACACACACTCACTCACACACACACACACACAAAATGTTGGAGGACGTCAGCAGCTCAGGCAGCATCTATGGAAATGAACAAGCAGTTGACGTCTTTGGTTGAGACCTTCTTCAGAACTCAGGACTGTTTCCTAAACACAAAATACTCTGCAGATGCTGAGGTCAAAGCAACACTCACAACACACTGGAGGAACTCAGCAGGTCGGGCAGCATCCGTGGAAATGTTGATGGACTGTATCCTGTGGAAAGTGGCCAGTGAGTGAGTGGGCCAGTGAAGGAGTGGAGCTTTGAGGCTTTGACTCGAGAGGCTTCGACGAGAAGAGGCGGAGGACAAGCTTGCTCGCAGTTAGTCTTACAATGTCTCCTGAGACGGTGATGTGCCTCTCATGTGAGATGTGGCAGTCTTGGGGGAATGCCCCTCTCTCCCACAGAGTCACATCTGCCAGAAGTGCATACGGCTGGGTGATCTGGAAGACCATGTAAGGAATCTGAAGCAGCAGCTGGATGACCTTTGACTCATAAGGAAGAATGAGGCAGTCGTAGATGAGAGCTACAGGGAGGTAGCCACACCTAGGCTGTCGGAAGCAGGTCATTGGGTAACAGTCAGAGGGGGGAAAGCGAAGGTGAGCAGACAGGTAGTGCAGAGCACCCCTGTAGCCATTCCCCTGAATAATAAGTTTACCGTCCTGGATACTGTTGGAGGGGACGACCAACCAGGTGTGAGCCACGGTGGCAGGGCCTCCGGCACCAAGTCTGACCCGGTGGTGCAGAAGCATGGGAGGGAGAAGAGGAGAGCTGTCGTCATTGGAGACTCTATAGTCAGGGGAGCAGACAGGAGATTTTGTGGATGTGAGAAGGACACCCGCATGGTTTGTTGCCTCCCAGGTACCAGGGTCCAGGATGTCTCTGACCGGGTGCACGACATCCTGGTACGAGAGGGAAAGCAACCAGAAGTCGTGATACATGTTGGCACCAACGACATAGGCAGGAAGAGGGATGAGGTCCTGAAGTGTGAGTTTTGGGGGCTAGGCAGAAGGCTGAAGAACAAGACCTCAAGGGTGGCTTCTCAGGATTGCTGCCAGTACTACGTGACAGTGATGGTAAGAATTGGAGAAAATGGCAGTTGAATGCGTGGCTGAGGAGTTGGTGCAGGGAGCAGGGTTTTAGATTTTTGAATCTTTGGGATCTCTTCTGGGGAAGGTGGGACCTGTACAGGTTGGATGGGTTGCACCTGAACTTGAGGGGGAGCAATATCCTTGCAGGTAGGTTTTCTAGCATGGTTAGGGAGGGTTTAAACTAATTTGCATGGGGGATGGGACCCAGAGCAATAGAGCAGTGAAAGAAGTGCATGGAGTAAAGCCAGATCTAACATACAGAGAGGCTTTGAGGAAAAAGAAGCAGAATAAATGGTGTAAAGACAGTAAGGTAGAAGGGCTGAAATGTGTGTACCTCAATGCTAGAAGCATCAGGAACAAAGGTGATGAACTGAGAGCTTGGATACATACATGGAATTATGATGTAGTGGCCATTACAGAGACTTGGCTGGCACCAGGGCAGGAATGGATTCTCAATATTCCTGGATTTCGGTGCTTTAAAAGGGATAGAGAAGGTGGAAAAAGGGGAGGAGGGGTGGCATTACTGGTCAGGGATACTATTACAGCTACAGAAAGAGTGGGTAATGTAGCAGGATCCTCTTTTGAGTCAGTATGGGTGGAAGTCAGGAACAGGAAGGGAGCAGTTACTCTATTGGGGATATTCTATAGGCCCCCTGGTGACAGCAGAGATACAGAGGAGCAGATTGGGAGGCAGATTTTGGAAAGGTGCAAAAATAACAGGGTTGTTATATTGGTGACTTTAACTTCCCTAATATTGATTGGCACCTGATTAGTTCCAATGGTTTAGATGGGGCAGAGTTTGTTAAGTGTGTCTAGGACGGATTCCTGTCACAGTATGTGGACAGGCCGACCGGGGGAATGCCATACTAGATCTAGTACTAGGCAATGAACCCGGTCAGGTCACAGATCTCTCAGTGGGTGAGCGTCTGGGGGACAGTGACCACCGCTCCCTGGCCTTTAGCATTATCATGGAAAAGGACAGAATCAGAGAGGACAGGAAAATTTTTAATTGCGGAAGGGCAAATTATGAGGCTATAAGGCTAGAACATGTGGGTGTGAATTGGGATGATGTTTTTGCAGGGAAATGTACTATGGACATGTGGTCGATGTTTAGAGATCTCTTGCAGGATGTTAGGGATAAATTTGTCCCAGTGAGGAAGATAAAGAATGGTTGGGTGAAGGAACCATGGGTGACAAGTGAGGTGGAAAATCTAGTCAGGTGGAAGAAGACAGCATACATGAGGAATATGAAGCAAGGATCAGATGGGTCTATTGAGGAATAAAGGGAAGCAAGAAAGGAGCTTAAGAAGGGGCTGAGAAGAGCAAGAAGGGGCATGAGAAGGCCTTGGCGAGTAGGGTAAAGGAAAACCCCAAGGCATTCTTCAATTATGTGAAGAAAAAAAGGATGACAGGAGTGAAGGTAGGACCGATTAGAGATAAAGGTGGGAAGATGTGCTTGGAGGCTGTGGAAGTGAGCGAGGTCCTCAATGAATACTTCTCTTCGGTATTCACCAATGAGGACAATATGAGTGAGGTTGATGTTCTGGGGCATGTTGATATTAAGGGAGAGGAGGTGTTGGAGTTGTTAAAATACATTAGGACGTATAAGTCCCCGGGGCCTGACGGAATATTCCCCAGGCTGCTCCACGAGGTGAGAGAAGAGATTGCTGAGCCTCTGGCCAGGATCTTTATGTCCTTGTTGTCCACAGGAATGGTACCAGAGGATTGGAGGGAGGCGAATGTTGTCCCCTTGTTCAAAAAAGGTAGTAAGGATAGTCCGGGTAATTATAGACCAGTGAGCCTTACGTCTGTGGTGGGAAAGTTGTTGGAAAAGATTCTTAGAGATAGGATCTCTGGGCATTTAGAGAATCATGGTCTGATCAGGGACAGTCAGCATGGCTTTGTGAAGGGCAGATCATGTCTAACAAGCATGATAGAGTTCTTTGAGGAGGTGACCAGGCATATAGATGAGGGTAGTGCAGTGGATGTGATCTATATGGATTTTAGTAAGGCATTTGACAAGGTTCCACACGGTAGGCTTATTCAGAAAGTTAGAAGGCATGGGATCCAGGGAAGTTTGGCCAGATGGATTCAGAATTGGCTTGCCTGCAGAAGGCAGAGGGTGGTGGTGGAGGGAATACATTCAGATTGGAGGATTGTGACTAGTGGTGTCCCACAAGGATCTGTTCTGGGACATCTACTTTTCGTGATTTTTATTAACGACCTGGATATGGGGGTAGAAGGGTGGGTTGGCAAGTTTGCAGACGACACAAAGGTTGGTGGTGTTGCAGATAGTGTAGAGGATTGTCAAAGATTGCAGAGAGACATTGATAGGATGCAGAAATGGGCTAAGAAGTGGCAGATGGAGTTCAACCTGGAGAAGTGTGAGGTGGTACACTTTGGAAGGATAAACTCCAAGGCAGAGTACAAAGTAAATGGCAGGATACTTGGTAGTGTGGAGGAGCAGAGGGATCTCAGGGTACATGTCCACAGATCCCTGAAAGTTGCCTCACAGGTGGATAGGGTAGTTAAGAAAGCTTATGGGGTGTTAGCTTTCATAAGTCGAGGGATGGAGTTTAAGAGTCGCGATGTAATGATGCAGCTCTATAAAACTCTGGTTAGGCCACACTTGGAGTATTGTGTCCAGTTCTGGTCACCTCACTATAGGAAGGATGTGGAAGCATTGGAAAGGGTGCAGAGGAGATTTACCAGGATGCTGCCTGGTTTAGAAAGTATGCATTATGATCGGAGATTAAGGGAGTTAGGGCTTTACTCTTTGGAGAGAAGGAGGATGAGAGGAGACATGATAGAGGTATACAAGATAATAAGAGGAATAGATAGAGTGGATAGCCAGCGCCTCTTCCCCAGGGCACCACTACTCAATACAAGAGGACATGGCTTTAAGGTAAGGGGTGGGAAGTTCAAGGGGGATATTAGCGGAACATTTTTTACTCAGAGAGTGGTTGGTGCGTGGAATGCACTGCCTGAGTCAGTGGTGGAGGCAAATACACTAGTGAAGTTTAAGAGACTACTAGACAGGTATATGGAGGAATTTAAGGTGGGGGCTTATATGGGAGGCAGAGTTTGAGGGTCGGCACAACATTGTGGGCCGAAGGGCCTGTACTGTGCTGTACTATTCTACGTTCTATGTTCTATGTTCTTCCATTCCTTTGCATTCATCAGGTGCATGGAGAGGGGGGCCTACTGCACGGCAACAGCTTGCTCTCCATATTGTACTCCAATAGACCATAAGACTATAAGACATAGAGCAAAATTGGGCCATTCGGCCCATCAAGTCTGCTCCCCCATTTCATCATGGCTGATTTATTATCCCTCTCCATCTCATTCCCTGCCTTCTCCCAATAACCATGGGCACCCTTACTAATCAAGAATCTATCAACCTCCACTTTAAATATACCCAATGGTTTGGCCTCCACTGCCGTCTGTGGCAATGAATTCCATTAATACGGAATTCAAAGAATTCTTGTTCATTGCTTTGGAAATAATGTGGAATATGGAAGTAGCAAAATTGGTCAATAATATGCCTTCTAACCTTGTGAACTCAGTGACATTGGTCCTGAATAATCCTGCAATTCCAGCTGCCCCTTGGTGTCGAGAGACCCCAGGAGCACTGTGATGTACACTCAGTGGCCACTTTATTGGTGGTTGTCCATTGTGTCCGACAATGGAAGGAAACCTGTGCGGGGGAGTTTTTAAAGTGTAAAAGCCGTTGCACTTGGGCAGCTCCATTCTCTTGAACTCAGAAGTCCAGGTCCAGTGGGACGAACAAGCGTCATAAACTGTGGTCTTCCTTGGTTGCAGTGGACGACCATGACATCTTCTGTGCCCTGTCCTGCCCTTTGCTCTCCACCGAGTGTTGCAGGACTGCCTTTCTGGCCGTCGGATCTCACTGTAGATCTCATCTGTCCAGTCCACTGGAGCTGACTTTGCAAACTCGGACAAGTGTGTCCCTATCTCACCAGGGTATGAGGCTACCAGCTACCCTCACCTAGTTTAGCCCGTCTGTTGAAGCGGTGTACCGGGGTGTGGCCACTGTAGCATGCAAACAGCTACTTGGAACCATAGACAATAGGTGCAGGAGTAGGCCATTCGACCCTTCGAGCCAGCACCGCCATTCAGTATGATCATGGCTGATCATCCACAATCAGTACCCTGTTCCTGCCTTCTCCCCATATCCCTTGACTCTGCTATCTTTAAGAGCTCTATCTAACTCTTTCTTGAAAGAATCCAGAGAATTGGCCTCCACTGCCTTCTGAGGCAGAGCATTTCACAGATCCACAACTCTCTGGGTGAAAAAGTTTTTCCTCAACTCCGTTCTAAATGGTCTACCCCTTATTCTTAAACCGTGGCCTCCAGTTCTGAACTCCCCCAACATCGGGAACATGCTTCCTGCCTCTAGCGTGTCCAATCCCTTAATAATCTTATACATTTCAATCAGATCCCCTCTCATCCTTCTAAATTCCAGTGTATACAAACCCAGTTGCTCCAATCTTTCAATATATGACAGTCCTGCCATCCTGGGAATTAACCTCGTGAACCTACGCTGCACTCCCTCAATAGCAAGAATGTCCTTCCTCAAATTTGGAGACCAAAACTGCACACAATACTCCAGGTGTGGTCTCACCAAGGCCCTGTACAACTGCAGAAGGACGTCTTTGCTCCTATACTCAACTCCCCTTGTTATCAAGGAAACTTTGTCACATGGTGTGAGCAGAATTATCTGCAGCTTAATGTGAAAAAGACTAAGGAGCTGGTGGTAGACCTGAGGAGAGCTAAGGTACCGGTGACCCCTGTTTCCATCCAGGGGGTCACTGTGGACATGGTGGAGGATTACAAATACCTGGGGATATGAACTGACAATAAACTGGACTGGTCAAAGAATACTGAGGCTGTCTACAAGAAGGGACAGAGCCGTCTCTATTTCCTCAGGAGACTGAGGTCCTTTAACATCTGCCGGACGATGCTGAGGATGTTCTACTAGTCTGTGGTGGCCAGTGCTATCATGTTTGCTGTTGTGTGCTGGGGCAGCAGGCTGAGGGTAGCAGACACCAACAGAATCAACAAACTCATTCATAAGGCCAGTGATGTTATGGGGATGGAACTGGACTCTCTGACGGTGGTGTCTGAAAAGAGGATGCTGTCTAAGTTGCATGCCATCTTGGTCAATGTCTCCCATCCACTACACAATGTACTGGTTGGGCACAGGAGTACATTCAGCCAGAGACTCATTCCACCGAGATGCAACACAGAGCGTCATAGGAAGTCATTCCTGCCTGTGGCCATCAAACTTTACAACTCCTCCCTTGGAGGGTCAGACACCCTGAGCCAATAGGTTGGTCCTGGACTTATTTCATAATTTACTGGCATAATTTACATATTACTATTTAACTATTTATGGTTCTATTACTATTTATTATTATGGTGCAACTGTAACGAAAACCAATTTCCCCCGGGATCAATAAAGTATGACTATGACTATGACTACTATGAAGGCCAACATGCCATTAACTTTCTTCACTGCCTGCTGTACCTGCATGCTTACTTTCAGTGACTGATGAACAAGGACACCCAGATCTCATCGTACTTTCCCTTCTCCTAATCTGCCTTCCTGTTCTTGCCACCAAAGTGGATAACCTCACATTTATCCACATTAAACTGCATCTGCCCACTCACCCAACCTGTCCAATTCAACTTGCATTCTCATAACATCCTCCTCACATTTCACACTGCCCTCCAGCTTTGTGTCATCTGCAAACTTGCTAAAGTTACTTTTAATCCCTTCATCTAAATCATTAATGTATATTGTAAATAGCTGAGGTCCCAGCACTGAGCCTTGCAGTACCCCACTAGTCACTGCCTGCCATTCTGAAAGGGACCCGTTAATCCCTACTCTTTATTTCCTGTCTGCCAACCAATTTTCTATCCATGTCAGTACCCTACCCCCAATACCATGTGCTCCAATTTTCCCCACTAGCCTCCTATGTAGGACCTTACCAAAGGGCTTTCTGAAAGTCCAGGTATACTATATCCACTGGCTCTCCCTTGTCCATTTTCATAGTTACATCCTCAAAAAGTTCCAGAAGATTAGTCAAGCACGATTTCCCCTTCATAAATCCATGCTGACTGGGACCGATCCTGTTACTGCTATCCAAATATGCCACTATTTCATCTTTTATAATTGACTCCAGCATCTTCCCCACCACTGATGTCAGACTAACTGGTCTATTTTCTCTCTCCCTCCTTTCTTAAAAAGTGGGACAATATTAGCT
The DNA here is from genome assembly GCF_963921235.1 of Mobula hypostoma. Taxonomy (NCBI): domain Eukaryota; kingdom Metazoa; phylum Chordata; class Chondrichthyes; order Myliobatiformes; family Myliobatidae; genus Mobula; species Mobula hypostoma. The sequence continues at coordinate 111,776,398 of NC_086103.1, read as the reverse complement.
ACCCTCCAATCCACAGGAACTGATCCTGAAACTATAGAACATTGGAAAATGATTACCAATGCGTCCACAATTTCTAGAGCCACCTCCTTAAGTACCCTGGGATGCAGTCCATCAGGCCCTGGGGATTTATCAGCCTTCAGTCCCATCAACACCATTTTCTGCTTAATGTGAAAACTCATAGGTGAGAGCTGAGTGTCTGATGGAACCAAAGGTGAGCGAGCCGCCCTGGATTGGCCACAACCAGCTCCTTCACCAGAGGTGCTACCCTCCCTGGACACCCCATACATCCTCCATTTTACTAGCTGTCTAATACAGTGTAACACGTAGTTATTTGAGTTACTGTTGCCTTCCTGTCAGCTTCAACCAGCCTGGTCATTCTCCTCTGACCTCTTTCATTAAAAAGACATTTTGCCCACAGAACTGCTGCTCACTGGATGTTTTTGTTGTTTCTCACACTGTTTTCTGTAAACTCTAGAGACTGTTGTGCATGAAAATCCCAGCAGATCAGCAGTATCTGAGATACTCAAACCACCCATCTGGCACCAACAATCATTCCGCTGTCAGTTTCACTCAGATCACGTTTCTTCCTCATTCTGATGTTTGGTCTGAACAACAACTGAACCTCTTGATAATTGAACCACTTTAATACATTGAGTTGTGGCCACATGATTGGCTGATTAGATATTTGAATTAACAAGCAGATATACCTAATAAAGTGGCCAGCAGATGCTGGAAATCCAAGCAACACGCAAAATGCTGGAGCAACTCAGCAGGCCAGGCAGCATCTTTGGAAACATAAAATGCTGGAGAAACTATAGATGCTGCCTGGCCTGCTGAGTTCCTCTGGCATTTTGGGTGTGTTTCATCTTCTAAATCAATTTCAAAAGAAGGCCCCTAACATCAGCGGAGGTTTGCTCTTCCATTCACCTGGCCCGGTGTTATAGCAAGATTAAAGGAGGTAATTTTTGTTGTTTGTTTAAAGTTAAAGCCAAATTAATATCACAAAGACCCCTTGCTGTTAACAGCTCAGAAGAGGGAAAACGTTCCATTGCTCAGCACAAGGTCTGTGGGTAATAACTGTGTCAGATTGTCTCACATACAAATGACAAGGCCAAATTAATATCACATAGACTTCTTGCTGTTAGCAGAGAGGAGATGTATTAACAAGAACAGCTATGGTGAGAGTGGAATTCTTCATTGATGCAGAACGGGAATTTGTGTTCACTTTCAGCCACTGAACAGCTCAGAAGAATATACTAGATCCCTGCATTGTACACTCAGTGGCTACTTTATTAGATAGCTCCACTACCTAATACAATGGCCACTGAATGTACGTTTCTGGTCATCTGCTGTTGTAGCCCATCCACTTCAAGGTTCGATGCGTTGTGTATGCAGAATCTCTGAGACACTCAAATTACCCTGTGTAACACCAACAATCATTCCACGGTCAAAGTCACTTAGATCTCATTTCTTCCCCATTCTGATGTTTGGTCTGAACAACAGCTGAAGCTCTTGACCATGTCTGCATGCTTTTATGCATTGAGTTGCTGTGACATGATTGGCTGATTAGATATTTGCATTGACGTACAAGTGTACCTAATAAAATGGCCACTGAGGGTAGATCAGAAAAGGGAAAATGTTCTACTGCTTAGCATGAATTCCATTTCTGTAATGGATAGAAGACCTGGAAATTATTCTGTTGTCCTGACCTTGTCACATGTTTGCAGCTTGACCAGGTGCATGAAGGGCTGCAACCTGATCTTCAAATGCTGGATGCGATGGAGGGAAGGAGCAGAGCCAGTGTGGAGAAGGTGCTGGATCTGTTGGGAATTAAGAAGGCTGATCCACCTGGACAACCCGTCACCTTAACTCAGGATCAGAACAGTATCATCCAAGCAGTAAGCTTTCTCATCCAGTCACTCAGTGGTAAGTTTTGAAGTCAAGTTTAATCCCACTCAGCAAAAAGTATCAACCCTTGCCTTCAGCAGTCTCAGCACTGATCTGTGAAAGTCCCTCCTTCAACCTGTCCCCCTCACTACCTCACTGACTCTCCCTCGAGGACTCTTTGGAGACAAGTGATGCCAGTGGAAGTGGTAGATGGGGGTTCAAATGTAACTTCTAAAATAAGTTTGCATAGGTAACTGAATGGGAGGGGTTTGAAGGTCTTTGACATGATGCAGCACATGAGGCTGCTTAGCAGGATAAGAGCCCATGGTATTACAGGAAAGATACTAGCATGGAGAGAAGATTGGCCGACTGGCAGGAGGCAATGAGTGAGAATCAAGGGGATCTTAATAGCGTAATCTGCTCCTATGTCTCATGGTCTTATGGAGGGATACAGTTCAGTTAGAGTTGGATTAAACTAGGCAGCAGATCAGGTCAGTATAGACAAGATAAGCTGACGGGCCTGTTACTGTGTCTATATTCTCTGTGTCCTTTAACACTTCCATGAACATGTTCACTTGTCCCAATATTTCCTCATTGTCTAAATGTCAATACATTTAGACAGCAAACCTGTAAATTATCTTGGGGAATCTGTCACATTAAGGTGCTATGGAAATGCACCTGGTTGCACTGTGAAATAGCTGACGGTTGCCTCTGCATTGATTTGCACCATAACCAGAGGTCACATGGGTGTAACTGAGCTGCACAGGCTCATTGGCCTGGAAGGGCCTCCTACCCTGTGATGTATCCAAAAAAATGCCAAAGTCAAGTTTGTTGTCACATGCATAAGTACAAACGTTTGTACGGGTGCAATGAAGAACTGACTTGCAGGAGTATCATGGGTACATAGTATCTGATATCTGATGCGAGGGAGTGCAGCATCGCAGAAGCAATCATTCCGTATAGACTGGTAAAACAGTCGACACTTATTGGTGTTTGAACACATATCCCTAAATGGGGCCAATTCCTGATGAAGGGTCTTGGCCAGAAACGTCAATTATTTATTCCTGACCTGCTGATTTCCTCCAACATTTTTTGTGTGTTGCTCTGGATTTCCAGCATCTGCAGAATCTCCTGTCTCTTTGAATCCCCTTGTCAAATGTTAGTAAGCCAGGGAAATGGACATAGCAGGGAAACTGGAAAATTGACTGTGTAAATATGGGATGTCCATTCCAATTAAGGACAGATTACTGACTCCACTATTTCATTTGTCTTGTGGTGCAGTGGTGTTGTGTCACAGCATGATTATAGACCTAAACCTCTCAGTGAGCAATGTCAGAGAGGGATTTCCATATTGTACCAGGAGACCTCCACCTGACCTGGAGTGAATTGCAACATGATTCATTGCCAGAGCATAATAAACACTGTTGTTCAGACCCAGGACAGAATATCATCCATTTGATGTGTTCATGAGATTAAGCAGACAGAGTCTGTACTCTGGAGTTTATGGGAATGGGAGGGCATCTCTTTGAAACAGAGAAAATTCTTCTGGGGCTTGGCCGGATCATTGTTTTCCCTGGCATGAGGGTCACAGTCTCCGAATAAAATATTAGTCATTCAGGACATATGAGAAGAAATGTCTTTGTTTGGATGGTTGTGAATTTTTGAATTTCAGTCCTCTTCCCATTCCTGACCATTGACAGAAGACCGTGTATGTGTGTTTACCAATGGGATATACTGAGTAAGTGATTAAAAAGGAAATTGGATCCAGAGCTTTAATATTGGACACAGAAAGTAGAAATGTTAAGAGTGATTTTTGGTGTAAGGAATACAAGGTAAACCTCTATAAGTACCAGCTCAATTTTAATTCGAGAGTTGCCTCTGATGTTGGTCACTACACTTTAAGTGAAAGCCATTGTAGTGCAGAAAAGTGTTGGTAGAATGGCCTGAATTTGAGGAATTCTCCTTGAGAGGAGAGGGATAGCACATTGTAGGGCAGTCTGAATTGTAATTTTTTTAAAATTTAGAGATACAACACAGTGACAGGCCCTTCCATCCCCAATGAGCATTTGAAACCCAATTACACCCATTTGATCAATTAACTAACTAACCTGTAAAACTTTGAAATGTGGGAGCAAACCAGTGCACCCGAAGGAAAGTGGAATGCTCTTCCTGTAAAATGTGGGATTGCAGGGTACATAATGGTCTCCCTAATGACCACATCTGTTGGAAGTACACCTAACCTCAGTTCAGGATTGAAACATAGAAAATAGGTGCAGGAGTAGGCCATTCGGCCCTTCGAGCCTGCACCGCCATTCAGTATGATCATGGCTGATCATCCATCTCAGAACCCTGTACCAGCCTTCCCTCCATACCCACTGATCCTTTTAGCCACAAGGGCCATATCTAACTCCCTCTAACAAAGTCTAGGAGCTGGAACTGGAGCTGGACGTACACAGGACCATCCGGGAGGCTGAGAGCCTCACAGATGAGACTTTTACTGAGGTGCTCACACCCGGAGTGCAGGCTTCAGGTAGTAGGTGGGTAACTACCAGGAAAAGTAAGGGGAGTAAGCAGTTAGTACAGGATTCCCCCGTAGCTATTCCCCTGTGCCATGAAAGAGAAGCCAGGATGGTGTGATGTCTCTGAAGTGTTAGGGTCCAGGATGTCTCAGAGCAGCTGCAGAAGATTCTCAAGATGGAGGGCGAACAACCAAATTTCCTAGTGCACATTGGCACCACTGAAATGGGTAGAAAGGAGGAAGAGGTCCTGCACAGTGAATATGGGGAATTAGAGAAGAGGCTGAGGAGCAGGACCTGCAAGGTAGTGATCTCTGGATTACTCCCAGTACAACGTGCTAGTCAGGACAGGAATAGGATGATGGTACAGATGATAGAGTGGCTGAGGAAGTGGTGCACGGGGCAATGTTTCAGATTTCTGGATCTTTGGGATCTCTTCTGGGGAAGGTATGACATGTACAGAAAGGATGGGTTACACCTGAACCCAAGAGGGACCAATATCTTAGCGAGAAAGTTTGCTGTTGGGGAGGGTTCAAACAAAGTTGGCAGAGGGAATGGGAATGAGAGTGGTAGGGCTGAGGATGGTGCAGTTGGTATACAAGCCAATGCAGTGTGTAGTGAGACTGTGAGGAAGGACAGGCAAATGATAGAGCAAAATTGCAGTTCGCGAGAAGAGTTAAAGTGTAACATGGGGGCAAAATGGAAAAGAGTAATGAATACAGGACTGAAGGTGTCATATTTCAATGCACACAGTATATGGAATAAGGTAGATGACCTCGTATTGCAGCTGGAGATTGGCAGGTATGATGTCGTGGGCATCACTGAGTTGTGGCTGAAAGAAGATTATAGCTGGGAGCTGAAGATCAAATGATGTACATTGTATCAAAAGGACAGGCAGGTAGGCAGAGGGAGTGGATGGCTCGATTGGTAAAAGTTGAAATCAAATCATTAAAATGAGGTGACATAGGATTGGAAGATGTAGAATCCTTGTGAGTTGAGTTAAGAAACTGCAAGATTAAAAAGACCCTGATGGGAGTTATTTATGGGCCTCCGAACAACAGCCAGGATTTGAGATATGAATTTCAACAAGAAACAGAAGAGACATGTAAAAAGGGCAATGGTACGATAGTCATGGTGAATTTCAATACGCAGCCTGATAGAGTTCTTTGAGGAGGTGACCAGGCATATAGATGAGGGCAGTGCAGTGGATGTGATCTATATGGATTTTAGTAAGGCATTTGACAAGGTTCCACACGGTAGGCTTATTCAGAAAGTCAGAAGGCATGGAATCCAGGGAAGTTTGGCCAGGTGGATTCAGAATTGGCTTGCCTGCAGAAAGCAGAGGGTCGTGGTGGAGGGAGTACATTCGGATTGGAGGGTTGTGACGACTGGTGTCCCACAAGGATCTGTTCTGGGACCTCTACTTTTTGCGATTTTTATTAATGACCTGGATGTGGGGTAGAAGGGTGGGTTGGCAAGTTTGCAGACGACACAAAGGTTGGTGGTGTTGTAGATAGTGTAGAGGATTGTCAAAGGTTGCAGAGAGACATTGATAGGATACAGAAGTGGGCTGAGAAGTGGCAGATGGAGTTCAACCCGGAGAAGTGTGAGGTGGTACACTTTGGAAGGACAAACTCCAAGGCAGAGTACAAAGTAAATGGCAGGATACTTGGTAGTGTGGAGGAGCAGAGGGATCTGGGGGTACATGTCCACAGATCCCTGAAAGTTGCTTCACAGGTGGATAGGGTAGTTAAGAAAGCTTATAGAGTGTTAGCTTTCATAAGTCAAGGGATAGAGTTTAAGAGTCGTGATATAACGATGCAGCTCTATAAAACTCTGGTTAGGCCACACTTGGAGGGCTGTGTCCAGTTCTGGTCTCCTCACTATAGGAAGAATATGGAAGCATTGGAAAGGGTACAGAGGAGATTTACCAGGATGCTGCCTGGTTTAGAGAGTATGCATTATGATCAGAGATTAAGGGAGCAAGGGCTTTACTCCTTGGAGAGAAGGAGAATGAGAGGAGACATGGTGGAGGTGTACAAGATAATAAGAGGAATAGATAGAGTGGATAGCCAGCGCCTCTTCCCCAGGGCACCACTGCTCAATACAAGAGGACATGGCTTTAAGGTAAGGGGTGGGAAGTTCAAGGGGGATATTAGAGGAAGGTTTTTTACTCAGAGAGTGGTTGTTGCGTGGAATGCACTGCCTGAGTCAGTGGTGGAGGCAGGTACACTAGTGAAGTTTAGGAGACTACTAGACAGGTATATGGAGGAATTTAAGGTGGGGTGTTATATGGGAGGCAGGGTTTGAGGGTTGGCACAACATTGTGGGCCGAAGGGCCTGTACTGTGCTGTACTATTCTATGTTCTATGTTCTAACTTTGTGCCAAATCAAGTTGCTCTAAAAAGTTCAAAATACAAAGTTTTTATTAAGACTGCATCATTGCCATTCTTGGAAGGCAGGGCATCTGCTACTTCCTACAAGTTCTTTTATCTCTATACCTCTTTCATGAAATTTCCCTTTTCACCAAGGCCGATTCAACATTACTGCTACTGTCTGATTTCATAGAGAGTTTGCTTTAATTCTTGTTCTGCAGGTAACTGACTGCAGCTGAATAAAAGTAACTTTTTCTGTCACAGCCCGGTCTGTCGATGGTTCATCTCACCATTTAAAAGTATTGTTTTAAGTCTATATTGTGATACTTTTAGAGGAACTCCATTTGATTCAAGCTCAGCATGAAATGATACATCACCACCCCAAAAACAGAGTAAACCAATTTTAATCATTTCTGAGTTTGAGGTAAAAAACAGCCTGACAACTCAAACAAGGAACAAGCCATGCCTCATGACTAAAGGCATATTCTGAATGGTGTATAGGAAATTTTTGTCCAATGTATCACTCTCAGAACCAAATGACTAATCGTAATAAGACGGTTAGTCAACTCCATCTGATACAGTAATAGATGATTAGGTAAATGGGAAGAGGAACTGGGGCCACAGGAGGAGGCATTAAGCAAGATTGCATAATGGATATTGATCAGGTATTCCAGTTGAAAATTACAACCGAGAAAAGATAATATGCATCTTAAATACCCTTTAAAATATTATGATTATTGTTGTGATTATGAGGACATGCAGTCCCCTTTTATTGTCCTTTAGTAATGCATGCATTAAGAAATGATAAAAATGTTTTTCCAGAATGATATCACAAAAACACATGACAAACTGACTTAAAAACTAACAAAAATCACGTAATTATAACATATAGTTACAACAGTGCAAAGCAATACTGTAATTTGATAAGAACAGACCATGGCACAGTAAAAGTCTCAGAGTCTCTCGAAAGTCCCATCATCTCACGCAGATGGTAAACCTCCTGCACCGCCAACTTGCCGATGCAGCATCCTGGAAGCATCCGACCACAGTCCGGCTCCGAGTCCATCCAAAAACTCCCAGCCTCCGACCACCTTTTCGACACCGAGCACCGAGCACCATCTCTGCCGAGCGCTTCGACCCCGGCCCCGGCAACAGGTGAGGATTTGGGGCCTTTGTCTCCGGAGATTCTCGATTGCACAGTAGCAGCGGCAGTGAAGCAGGCATTTCAGAAGTTAATTCAAATGTTCCTCTGCACTTTCTTACGGCTGTCCCCATCAAATCCGGATTGTGCTCGGCACCCTTAGTTACACATATCGATATTCATTCGGAACGGCTGCGCACGCTGCGTCGCGCCGCCATTTTTTCCTCCCTCCTCATCATTAATAAGGTAGATTTCAACCCTCAAAGCACAATCCTTCAAAGATGTAAGTTCAAACCAATTATTAATTAAAAACATTTAATCTTTTACAATGAATCACAAGTTATTCACTATTTGCTGGCATTGAAGAATCCAGTAACTGAGCTACCATCTCACTCGGCTACTTTTGTGCACTGAGTAATGGTATTTCAGAAAGATCTGCAGTGAAATATAGGAACATGCTCTGGCCAAAGAGATGCAGACCTTTAAGCTCTGCAACAAGGAATGCACCTTATAACCTGATCTAAAGTGAAGATGTAAACAACACTTTACATCCATTCCCTGTAGCATACTGTTGGAAACAGCTTTTTAAAAGTAATACTTTGTATAGATTTGTACTGTTTAAACAAACTCATAAATTTTTCACACTCACTGGCAGAAAGCAGTATAGCAGCTAAACTAATGGCTTATCACCCTTCTCATTTTTCATGGCTAAGTATTAACACATTACTTGCATGATGTAATTGTTTTAATTATATAGCCTATTAACTAGTTCATTCCTTACTAAGGAATTTCTTTATCTCACTATAAATGTGATGGATTTTTCAGATGTGCCATCTTGGCTTCCACTTTATTTCTTTGTCTGTACATCTCTTAGCATTAGTTCTCAGCTCTTTATTTAGTTTGTTTAGCATTTGTTTGTTTGTTTGTACTTTAAAGTAAACTGGAATCTTGGAATTAAGACTATTCATCATTCCTGACTCCCGGACAAACCCTAAGGATCAGAAATCAAACAAAGACCCAACATTACTGACAGTTCCTTAAAGATTGGAATGTTTGACTATGTCATTTTTGGAATCGTAATTGTTAAGTGTAAGGTTGTACCATGTAAGTTTCACAGAGCTATTGTTTTGATTTGAGCAAATATCTCACAGCCAGCATTTAAGCTTGCATCTGTGACTCCAAGGGCCAATGCTCAAAGGGACATATTTTCCAAATACTTGAAAGTGCCAATCCTACAAGAATGTATACTACAAAAATGGGAGCTAGTTTGGAACTGAGAAATTCCATTAGGGATACAAAAAAAGGCTCTATTTTGAGCATGAGCAATATGAAGAATGTGCTCTGTGGCTGTTGAATGCTGCTGGGCAACTCAAAGAAGTATTTAGTCTCTCTAAATAGCACAGTTTCAGTCGAAAAAGGTAAGAGCCTTATCTGGAGCAAGGAAATGGAGCATATAATCATTGAGAATTTCAGTCTCCTGGACTGTCTATTCATAACACAGGAGTAATATGGAACCAAGCAGAATTTTTGATATAATTTGCTAGGGCTTTATGCTGGAATGATGCTTGGAATGGTTACAAATATAACAGGAAAATATGGAGTGAAACTTCCTACGGGTGCAAAGAAGTCTGGAAATGTTTACAATGTTACTCTAATCCAGTGTAAACCTACACTTAGAGGCCAAATTATTAGGTACCTCCTGCACCTAATAAAGTGACTGCTGGGTTTATGTTTGTGGTCTTCTGCGGCTGTAGCCCATCCACTTCAAATTTGACATGTTGTCGCTTCAGAGGTGCCCCTCTGCACACTACTGTTGTAATACATGGTTATTCGAATTACTGTTGCCTTCCTGTCAGCTTGAACCAGTTTGGCCATTCCCCTCTGACCGCTTTCATTACCAAGGTGTTTTCACCCACAGAACTGCTGCTCACTGGATTTTTTTTGTTTTTCATACTATTCCCTGTAAACTCTAGAGAATGTGTGTGAACATCACAGGAGATCAGCAGTTTCTGAGATACTCAAATCACTCCATCTATCACATCAACAATCATTCTGTGGTCAAAGTCACTTAGATCATATTTCTTCCCCATTCTGATGTTTGGTCTGAACAACAACTGAACCTCTTGACCACGTCTGCATGCTTTTATGCATTGAGTTGTTGCCACATGATTAGCTGATTAAATATTTGCATTAATGTTCAGGTATAGATGTGTACCTAATAAAGTGACTATTTTAACCACAGACACTTGTCTTTTCCAGCGTTGTGAGAAGATTTTATAGGTTCTTGCACTTACAAGGCACTTTTGAAAATAACTTAATTGTCACAGGATGTTTTACAGAAGTGAGACATAGTGAAGCAAATAAGTAGCATAGTGGTTAGCACAATGCTTTACAATGCTAGCCATAAGATCAGAGTTCAATTCCTGCCACTATCTGTAAGGAATGTGTATATTTTCCCTGTGACCATGTGGGTTTCCTCCCACACAAAGATGTATGGGTGAGGGTTAGGGAGTTGTGGGCCATTCTGGAAGTCTGGTGACACTTGCTGGCTGCCCCGCACAATTTCACTGATTTGACTTGACACGAAGGACACATTGACTGAATGTTTCGCTATAAATGTGACAAATAAAGCTAATGCTTCACAGACATACCGGGCAGGTTAATTGGTCATTGTAAATTGTCCTGTGATTAGGTTCGGGTTAAAATGAGGTTGTCGGGGTTCCTGAGGAGGTGTGGCTCGAAGTGCCCGAGGGCCTTTTCCATGCTATACCTCCAAATAATAAATAAATATTTTTTTTAGTATAGACTATGTGATGGAATTAAGATCCTTATTGAAGTTCATTCACTAATTAGATCATTTGTTTCCCCAGGTAGCAAGTCTACTGCATCTGATATTCCCACATAATCTATTCAATTTCTGACCTGAGTAGTGTCAATCTGATCCATTGCTCTCCACGGCTCCCGACTGTAGGATTGTCCAAAAGATGACCAGAATCGGAGTGCAAAGTGGAGAAAAAAATACACCAAAAAGTTATAAGTTTAATGCTGAAACAGAAAATGCTGGAAGCAGTCAAGAGGCCTTGTGGAATCCGTGAAAAATGAAACAGATGGCCCTTTTCTACCTGAAACACTAACTGTTTCTCTTTTCATACATGCTGAAGAGTATTTCCAGCATTTCCCGATTTTACTTCAGATTTCCAGCATCTTGAGTTTTACTTCAGTAATTACAGCCGGTTCAATTGAAATTGCAGGGAAGTATTTTAAGTTAGCCAGTGGAAAAGGAATGCCATGCTAATCAGGGTAACAATAATCAGCATTTAGAATGTAATGCAGGACTGAACATGGTTTTGAATAAGTGATCAGAGCATGGCACTCTGCATGTGATCTGAGGATAGTGGAATTCACCACCCTTCTATGACCTGCTGAGTTATTTCACATTTCAATGTTTGCAGCTTTTTGTTCCACCTGGTGTGGTACTTGGTTCGGCTCCTGGAACAGCCAGCTTTCTCAGTGAACATCTGGCTAGCTGCTTTAATGGACTGCTTAGACAATAGTATATTCATAGAAGAGAACCATAAAGAAAACCAAAAATTTACCTGCCAGTTGAAAATGAGCTATTTTGCCTACTCCCGTATTCCAGCATTTGGTCCAGAGTCCTATATTTCATCATTCTTCACATGGTTATTCCAAGTAATTTTTAAATGTAATGTTAATTTCTTCTCTTTCATCCTCTCAAACACCAAAGCCCAGACTTAAAGTATCCTGTGGGAAAATAAAACTTCATCAGCCACTCCAAACCTTCCATCAGTTAATTTAAATCTGTGCCTCCTCTCTAGGGAAACAGATCCTTCCTATGTAATCTACTGTACATAGTTCTCATTGTTTTATACACCTTAGTTAGGTCTCCTGTTAGCTTCCTCTGTTCTAAAGAAAACATCGACAGCTATTTAATCTTCCCTCATAGTTACAGTTTCCAGGAGTTGGCAATATTCAAATAAGCATCACCCACATCTTTTCCCTGATGTGATCAGAACTTTGCACAGATTTCAAAGTGTAGTCCAACTAGAGCTTAAACATAACTTCTGTATTCATATCCTCAGTACCTTTGCTAATAAGAGAAAAAAATTCAATTTCCCTTATTAATCAATTCATTTATCTGTTGTGATGTCTTTAAATATCAATGGACAAACCCTCCTTCCACTGTACCACCCAGTTATTGTGCATTCCCCTTGCTATATTGCATTTTTCCAATTGTATCACGTCAGTTTTACAGACAGAATTAAATTTATCACCTATCTGTCTCAATAACAATACAAGCTATTTTTCTTCATGGTCTCAAGCTGATCTCTTCAGGACCATCTCTTGACCAATCAACTGCAAACTTCCTTATGATGATACCTTAAGTCTAAATCATTCATATATATTGCAAGCAGCAAGGGACCAAGTACTGAGTTCTGTGAATCATACTGGCAGCCGCTTTTAAGCAATGAAAATTTTCATCAGTTGTACTTTTTGCTTTACACCATTTAGCCACTTTGGTTCCAAGTTGGCAATATCCCATAAATTCATTGGGTAATTGGGTTATTAAGTTTTAAACAAGCTTCAATTTGATTTTCATGCAGAGGAGTGAACCTATTCCCTGAGAGGAGACAGAAAGATTCAATCAGGTAAGGGAAGAGCCAGAGATGAACCACGTGAAACTGAGAGCTGGATGGATACTGACAACAAAGTAACTGAAGAGATTGTGGAGGCATTAGTAGTGATCTTTCAAGAATCACTAGATTCTGGGATGGTTCTGGAGGAATGGAAATTTGCAAATGTCATTCCTTTCTTTAAGAAGGGAGGGAGGCAAAATACAGGGATTTATAGTCCTGTTAGACTGACATTAGTGATTGGGAAGATGTTGGAGCCTAAAAATAAAGGATGAGGTTTTGGAATACTGGGAGGCCCATGGTAAAATAGTCCAAAGCCAGCATGGTTTCCTTAAAGGGAAATCTTGCCTGACAAATCTTTTTGAATCTTTTGAGGAAATGAGGGGCAAGTAGCAAAGGAGAGTCGGTAGATGTTGTTTTCTTGGATTTTCAGAAGGTTTTTGGCAACATGCCACGCATGAGGCTGCAAAAACAAGATATAAGCCCATGGTATTACAGGAAAGGTACAAACATGGATAGAGCATTGGCTGACTAGCAGAAGACAGAGAAGGAGTAACAGGGGCATTTTTGTTTGGTTGCCAGTGAATAACAGTGTTCTACAGGGATCAGTGTTGAGACTGCTTCTTTTCATGTTATGTGTCAATGATTTGGATGAGACGATTGATGATACAAAGGGGGGCAGGTGGTGTTGAGGAAGCAGGGTGTCTACAGAAGGATTTGGACTGATTAGGAGAATGGGTATAGAAGTCTCAGTTAGAATATTGTATAAGGTAGTGTACGGCTATGCACTGGTAGGAGGGGGGGTGCGAGGTAAAGATGTGTTTGGTGGTAGGATCCCTTTGACGAAGACAGAAGTTGCGGACAATGATGCGTTAGATGCAGGACCTCATTGGGTGGTAGGTGAGGACAAACTGAACTCTGCCCCTGTTAAGGCAGTGGGAAGATGGAGTGCATTTCTTTATATCTGGAATTATATCAGGTCATTCATTGACACTAGATCTAAATCCTGGAGCTCCTGACCTAAAGGCATTGCAGACTACTTTCATATATGAAGGACAGAAGCAGCTTTTGAAGATGTTTCACCATGATCTTTTTAAGGGAATTTACAGCTGGCAATTAGTGAATAAATGTACCTGGTCTCCAATTATCTTGGGCCTCTTTGTCATTGGGCCATGTTGTAAGTGGTATGCAAAGGCTCTGATCTTCCATAAATAAGGTTGTCAAAGCAATGGTTGGAATATAAATTTTAATGTTAAGTGATAATTTGGAAACCTGAAAGCTGCCACTCATTATCTACAGCCTTAGCAATTGCTCAATGTCACTTTGGCTGGGAGTATACTCATGTCTAAGTTGCAGGGTTCCACTTCAGCAGTTTGAACTCATAATGCCAGACTCATTGCAGCCTTTTTAATGAAATCTTCATATTCTCTGCATCTCTCAAATGTAGTGGATTCCAGTCACTATTCAAAGACACAGTATTGCAGGTGGTCATTATTCACTCCTCATTCAGTATGACTAAAACACGTCATCTTGTTTTGTCGTGTTGCAGTTTTCTGGGAATGAGGTGTGCTCCAATTGACTGCTGCACTTCCTAAATACAGTATAAGACCAAAAGTTATAGGAGCAGAATTAGACCATTTTTTCCTATTAAGGCTGCTCTGTCATTCAACCATGACTGATTTTTTCCCCAAACCCATTCTCCTGACTGCTCCCTAGAACTCTTAATTCCTTTACTAATTAAATATCTAGCAACCTATGCCTTAGATATATCCAATGACTTGCCTCCACAGTCTTCTATAGCAACACATTCCACAGATTCACCGTCACCTGTCTGAAGAAATTTCTCCTCATCAGTTTTAAAGATGCATTCATTTATATTGAGGCTGTTCCCTCAGAACCTTTATTATTTCTTCAGCAGTTTGCACGGGGCACGACTGCGCAAGGCGTGGACGTTAGCCAGTGAGAACAGCGAGAAGAGTTCAAAACGTGAGGGTTATTTCTTCAGCAGTTTGATTGGGGAATGACTGTGCAAGCGCGTGTATGCCAGCCAGTGAGAACAGCGAGAAGAGTTTAAAAAGAAGTCAGATTTATATAGTGAGCGCCGAGTGAAGGGAGACAGAGTAGGACGGCTTTGGCTCAATGGGGCTTTGGCGATTAAGGATCAAGGCGATGTATGTTATCTGTGTAGAATACAGACAGAAAGTATGTGTGTGAGGCCGGTTTTCTGTGCTCGGGGTCAGATGTGGGAGGTCCCGGAGAATCCCAACCTCCCGGACGGCCACATCTGCACCAGGTGCATCAAGTTGCAGCTCCTTAGGGACCGCGTTAGGGAACTGGAGATCCAGCTCGATGACCTTCGTCCGGTCAGGGAGAGTGAGGAGGTGATAGAGAGGAGTTATAGGCAGGTAGTCACACCGGGCCCTCGGTAGACAGATAAGTGGGTAACAGTCAGGAGAGGGAAGGGCAGGAGTCAGATACTAGAGAGCACCCCAGTGGCTGTCCCCCTTAACAATAAGTACTCCTGTTTGAGTACTGTTGGGGGCGACAGCAACAGTGGCCGTGCCTCTGGCACAGTGTCTGGCCCTGTGGCTCAGAAGGGTAGGGAAAGGAAGAGGATGGCAGCAGTGATAGGGGACTCTATAGTTAGTGGGTCAGACAGGCGATTCTGTGGATGCAGAAAGAAATGTGGATGTTAGTTTACCTCCCAGGTGCCAGGGTCTGGGATGCTTCTGATCGCGTCCACGATATCTTGAAGTGGGAAGGAGAACAGCCAGAGGATGTGGTACATATCGATACCAACAACATAGGTAGGAAAAGGGAAGAGGTCCTGAAAACAGACTATAGGGAGTTAGGAAGGAAGTTGAGAATCAGGACTGCAAAGGTAGTAATCTCAGGATTACTGCTTGTGCCACGCAACAATGAGTATAGGAATAGAATGAGGTGGAGGATAAATGCGTGGCTGAGGGATTGGAGCAGGGGGCAGGGATTCAGATTTCTGGATCATTGGGACCTCTTTTGGGGCAAGTGTGGCCTGTATAAAAAGGACGGGTTGCACTTGAATCCCAGGGGACCAATATCCTGGCAGGAAGGTTTGCTAAAGCTATTGGGGAGAGTTTAAACTAGAATTGCTGGAGGGTGGGAGTCAAACTGATGTGATGGAGGAAAGGGAGGTTGGCTCACAAATAGAGAAAGCTTGGAGACAGTGTGAGAGGGAAGATAGGCAGGTGATAGAGATGGTATGTGCTCAGACTGATGGTTTGAGATGAGTCTATTTTAATGCAAGAAGCATCATGAATAAAGCGGATGAGCTTAGAACGTGGATCAGTACTTGGAGCTATGATGTTGTGGCCATTACAGAGACTTGGATGGCTCAGGGACAGGAATGATTACTTCAAGTGCCAAGCTTTAGATGTTTCAGAAAGGACAGGGAGGGAGGTAAAAGAGGTGGGGGCGTGGCACTGTTGATCAGAGATAGTGTCATGGCTGCAGAAAAGGAGTAAGTCATGGAGGGATTGTCTACGGAGTCTCTGTGGGTGAAAATTAGGAACAAGAAGGGGTCAATAACTCCACTGGGTGATTTTTATAGACCCACCCAATAGTAACAGGGATATTGAGGCGCAGATAGGGAGACAGATTGTGCAAAGGTGTAATAATAACAGGGTTGTTGTGGTGGGAGATTTTAATTTCCCAAATATTGATTGGCATCTCCCTAAAGTGAGGGGTTTAGATGGGGTGGAGTTTGTTAGGTGTGTTCAGGAAGGTTTCTTGACACAATATGTAGATATGCCTACAAGAGGAGAGGTTGTGCTTGATCTGGTATTGGGAAATGAACCTGGTCAGGTGTCAGATCTCTCAGTGGGAGAGCACTTTGGAGATGGTGATCACAATTCTATCTCCTTTACCATAGCATTGGAGAGGGATAGGAACAGACAAGTCAGGGAAACGTTTAATTGATGTAAGGGGAAATATGAGGCTATCAGGCAGGTACTTGGAAACATAAATTGCAACCAATGTTCTCAGGGAAACGTGCAGAAGAAATGTGTCAAATGTTCAGGGGATATTTGCATGATGTTCTGCATAGGTACATTACAATGAGTCAGGGAAAGGATGGTAGGGTACAGGAACCATGGTGTACAGAGGCTGTTATAAATCTAGTCAAGAAGAAAAGAATAGCTTACAAAAGGTTAAAAAACTAGGTAATGATAGAGGTCCAGAAGATTATAAGGCTAGCAAGAAGGAGCATAAGAAAGGAATTAGGAGAGCCAGAAGGGGCCATGAGAAGGCCTTGGCAGCCAGGATTAAGGAAAACCCCAGGGCATTCTACAATTATGTGAAGAGCAAGAGGATAAGACACAACAGAATAGGATCAATCAAGTGTGACAGTGGAAAAGTGTGTATGGAACCAGAGGAGATAGCAGCGGTACTTAATGAATACTTTGCTTCAGTATTCACTATGGAAAAGGACCTTGGCGATTGCAGGGATGACTTGCAGTGGACTGAAAAGCTTGAGCATGTAAATATTAAGGAAAAGGATTTTGGGAAGCATCGTTGGATAAGTCATCGGGACCAGGCTACTGTAGGAAGCGAGGGGGGAGATTGCTGAGCCTCTGGCAATGATCTTTGCATCATCAATGAGGACTGGAGAGGTTCCAGAGGATTGGGGGGTTGTGGATGTTGTTCCCTTACTCAAGAAAGGGAGTAGAGGTAGCCTAGGAAGTTACAAGCCATTGAGTCTTACTTCAGTGGTTGGTAAGTTGATGGAGAAGATCTTGAGAGGAGGATTTATGAACATTTGGAGAGGCATAATATGATTAGGAATAGTCAGCATGGCTTTGTCAAAGGCAGGTCATGCCTTATGAGCCTGACTGAATTTTTTGAGGATGTGACTAAACACATTGATGAAGGTAGAGCAGTAGATGTAGTGTATATGGATTTCAGCAAGGCATTTGACAAGGTACTCCATGCAAGGCTTATTGAGAAAGTAAGGAGGCATGAGATCCAAGGGGACTTTGCTTTGTGGATCCAGAACTGGCTTGCCAACAGGGGCAAAAAGTGGTTGTAGATGGGTCATATTCTGCATGGAGGTTGGTGACCAGTGGTGTGCCTCAGGGATCTATTCTGGGACTCCTACTCTTTGTGATTTTTGTAAATGACGTGGATGAGGAAGTGGAGGGATGGGTTAGTAAATTTGCTGATGACACAAAGTTTGGGGGTGTTGTGGATAGTGTGGAGGACTGTTAGAGGTTATAGTGGGACATTGATAGGGTACAAACTGGGTTGACAAGTGGCAGATGGAGTTCAACACAGATAAGTGTGAGGTGGTTCATTTTGGTAGGTCAAATATGATGGCAGAATATAGCATTAATGGTAAGACTCTTGGCAGTGTGGAGGATCAGAGGGATCTTGGGGTCTGAGTCCATAGGACACTCAAAGCTGCTGTGCAGGTTGACTCTGTGGTTAAGAAGGCATACGGTACATTGGCCTTCATCAACCCTGGGATTGAGCTTAAAAGTCGAGAGGTAATGTTGCAGTTATATAGGACGCTGGTCAGACCCCACTTGGAGTACTATACTCAATTCTGGTCACCTCACTGCAGGAAGGACGTGGAAACTATAAAAAGGGTGCAGAGGAGATTTACAAGGATGTTGCCTGGATTGGAGAGCATGCCTTATGAAAAAACGTTAAGTGAACTTTTTTCCTTGGAGCGACAGAGGATGAGAGGTGACCTGATAGAGGTGTACAAGATAATGAGAGGCATTGATTGTGTGGATAGTCAGAGGCTTTTTCCTGGCACTGAAATGGCTAGCATGAGAGGCCTAGTTTTAAGATGCTTGGAAGTAGGTATAGAGGAGATGTCAGGGGTAAGTTTTTACGCCGAAAGTGGTGAGTGCGGGGAATGGGCTGCTGGCGGTTGTGGTGGAGGCAGAAACAATAGGGTCTTTTAAGAAACTCCTGGAGAGGTACACGGAGCTTAGAGAAATAGAGGGCTATGGGTAAGCCTAGGTAGTTCTAAGGTAAGGGCATGTTCGGCACAGCTTTGTGGGCTGAAGGGCCTGTATTGTGCTGTAGGTTTTCTATGTTTCTAACCTTGATTCTCCTAATAGAAACATCCTATCCACTCTATTCCAGGCCTTTCAGAATTTGATAGGTCTCAATGAGGTGCCACCTTATCCATCTGAACTCCATCAAGTACAGGCACAGTGTCATCAAATGTTCTTCAGATGTTAAGTCTTTAAATTCCCAGGATCATTCTTGTGAACCTCCTCTGGGCACTCCCCAGGACCAGCATATCTTTCTTAAGTTACTCGAAATTTTCCAAATGTGGTCTAATCAAAGCCTTATAAAGACACAGCAGTACGTCCTTGCTTTTATACTCCAGCCATCTCAAAATGAATACCAAGATTGCATTTTCCTTCCTTGCTTGCCAACTCATGTTTCAAGTTAACCTTAAGGGAATCAAGTTTCTGAACTCTTTCCTCATTTATAAAATAGTCTACATCCTACCAAAGTGCACAGCCCTGTACTTCCCTGTGCTGTATACCGTCTGTCTCTTCTTTGTCCACTCTCCTAACCTGTCCAGGTCCTCCTGCAGATTCTGTGAGTACGTGACCATTCTCCAGATCCTCCACCCAAGGTATTTAATTTATAAAGTGAAGAGTTGACTTCTGAACACTGACCCCTGTGGAACTCAATCTGTCACAGGTACTGTGCTGGAAAAGTTCCCTTTATCCCTGCTCTCTGCCTTTTACCAGTCAGCCAATCTTCTACCTACGCTAGCACTTTGCTGCTAACACAACAAGCTCTTGTCCTGCTAGCAGACTTGTGTGTGGCAACTTGTCAATGACTTTCTGAAAATCTTAAGGAATAACATCCACTGACTCGCCAAAGTATTCTAACAGATTGGTGCTATCAGACCATTATTTTTGATAACCATAAAGCTCCCCATTTTGCACTTCTTCCATGAGTTATTTATCATGCAGGACTACCAGTTCAACAACTGAGGGAGGATGGCAATTACTAATCACATGGAGGTTTCCTTGTCCATGCTTAAAGCTCATAAGATCAGAGTGAATGTAAAGGTTCCAAAGGGCACTCCCTCTGCTTAGCACTGTGATGATTCTGTCCTGCTGGCAGCACATGCTATACCTGGGAATTTTGATGAGGAGTCTGGTACATTTTCTCTAAGATAGAGTTGTGTAAGTACAACCATATTACACAGGCTGTCCAGCTAACCTAACGTATTCACCAGTTCCCAAATGTTTCTGAGAGGATATTGAAAAGTTGACTGGGATTGACTTTCTTAAAGTAAGATTGCTAATTCTTAATCTCTCCTGAACAAGACCATACTGATTTCATCCTATTTTATCATGTAGTCTGAAATTTCATCCTTCATAATTGATATTATAGTTTTACCAATTTCCATCTTTTGCCTTCCTCTCTTATTAATCAGGGGTGTCATATTTGTGATTTTCCAATCCTCTCAAGCCCCCGGTGACTCTGGTGGTTCTAGAAAGATCACTACCAATATTTCCTGTATCTCTTCAGCTAGGTCATTTCAGGACTCTCAGAGCAGTCTTTCAGCTTCCCAAGCACCTTCACCACTAACTATACTTCTAAAGCTCTTTGACTGTGAAGTGTATACATACAAGTTTTTCATATATGTTATTTAGTATTTAAAAATTTAAGAACCTTTTGTTCAAATTGTAATTAATATACACTTTCTGAAATCAAAATTTATTCCGCCTGAATTTTCAACATGACTGGATAATTACTTGAAAAGTGTCCTCAAGCACTCTGGTGTTAAACCGATGTAGAAGATAGAAAACTGAAGTGCAATAAATTCACTTCATGATTATCAATTCTTGTACCTCTTGACACTATTTGAAGAATTATGTTGGAAACGATTTAGAAAATTAACAATAAACTTGTTCAACAGCAACAAAGATATCAGATCTATCAGAAAGAAAGTATATTTAACTAATCCTAATTCTCAGTTTGGTAGTTCAGCAATTACAGTGAACCTAGTTCTGGTCTTGAACCAGATCACTGGTTGTGACAATACATAAATTGAACAATTGCTCCACAAGTAATTGAATAAACTTCAAAGGATATTAAGCAAACTCTTTAATAAAAACAAATCAGGTATAATAACACTGCAGTGACATAACTCTAAGCAGGTTCAATCCATATTTTAATATCATTTAAAATTATGCTTTCTTGATTTCACAACATAACTGATTGGATATTAAGCCATTTTTAGATAAGAGTTTGAAAGTATAATCCATTCACGTATATAGAATCTGAATTATTAAAACTTGCGCTCTTTTCCAAAATGAAACAATCAATTTTGAAATTTGTCAGAAAAGAACTCCTGGTCTCAAATAATATAGTACTTTGAAAGCTATATGCCTGGTAGTTCTTAAGGCAAATACAGTGGATTTCGGTTAATTGGGGCACATCAAGATCAGTACATTTGACCCAGTTAAATGGCGGCCCCAATTAGCTGAAGTCTCATGGAAATAGTTAAAATGATATTAAAAAGACAGACTAAGTAATGCCTTATGTATTAAATGAAATACAGAACAAATTAGAAGACCACCGTATATACTACAGTACTATAAAACTGTATTATTTCCTAATAGCAATTGACAAAGGGATTCATCAAGTGTACAGAATCAATAAAATCAGCGCAAATACCTAGAGCCTTCATACAATGCTATTGATGATTGCATCCTTCATTGTAACATTCCAGATGATTATTGATACCTTCAAATTATTCGTAGTTCCTATCTTGTTGAAGTAGTGAAATAGTTTCATTTCCACTCTCAGCCATTTCTGGCATCTCCAAGCCTGAATGCTTGAATCTGCAGTCAGCAAAACGGTTCTGAATTGTCTTATGGTATTTTGCTTGCCAACTATCAGTGCCAAAAATCTCTGCTTTTTAAACACAAACATGCGCAACTGACGCTATTCAAAAACTGTTCACTGTAAGCACGCGACTAACTCTAGTTAGAACCTGTTAGGCAAGCGTCTCCTGTCTCAGTTAAGTGGTATAGTGTCCCAAATAAACAAAGGAAATCCCAGCAATTTTCAGTTTTTATTCTTTAAAGAGTTGTTGCAAATAAGCGGCTGCCCCAATTAACCAGGTTCCACTATATTTATTAATTAATCACAATTTAGCCAGCTGGATGTTTTCAAGACACGGATGACTTTTTTGTTCATGTAGTCATATTCATACTGTATTGGTCCATTTGATAAGTAGAGGTAGCCTAGACAAAATACGATGAGAAAAACTGAGTTATTGTAACATTTAATTAGTCAAATATAATCATAAATAGAGTACATGTTTTGTAGGCTTTCAATATTTCATAATTCCATTATTCTTATTACTCACCAGAGTTTTGAAAAGCTGAATCTACTTTATTCCCTATACCAGGAAAGTCATCCATTATTCTTCTTGGATAGCCTCTTTCCATTTGATTTCTCCTCAGGTTATAACTGAACACAGAATAAATGTAAGTTTTTCAAGTGGACATTGAAGTCAAAGAATCTTGTAAGCATATACCAATATCTTGTACATTGGTACTTTATTAACAAATATATTGTATAGTTTAGAACAAGTGTCAGCATTATTTTGAAAAGTGAGATACATCCTTCCAATGTATTTCAAGAGTCATGTGATTTTGAAAGAATTTTTAATTATTGTTAAGGGGACACACTGCAAAATAATACTAGTACATACCTCCAGTATTTTTGCCCCACGAAGAATAATGCTTGTTTTCTCTCCATGATGTGTACAGCAGCATCTACACGTGTAACCGATCTTGGAAGCCCAATAAATCTGATGCTCCGAGGATATCTTTTCAAAGTCTCGAGTCCCCTAATTAGCCAGTACTTTGACCCTATGGAATTTTAACAGTGATTTAATGAAGAAATGGAATTTAACCATAGAATTCTCAAAAATTAATAAATAGATTTTGCAGTTTTTCATCCTCTACTACACTTAATTATCAGACTGCTCTGGGAAAGCAAACTTCATTTCATTGGTTTAAATGGTAAATTTTAAAGTATTGTCCATAATTTGTAAAGGTCAAAGAAATACCTTATAGTATGTTTTTCTAATTTAAAGGGATATCAGTTTAGTGGAGGAAAATGGCATTGTTATTGAAGATTAGCCACGGTTTTAATAAATAGTAGAACGGTACATGAACAAATGGCCTAACTGTTCTTCAATGTCTTAAATTATTATTTTCTAATATATCTTTGGTGGACTCTGCATGGATTTCTCCAAACTCATCCCCTTCCCTGGTACAACAGCACAGGAACCCCAAACACTGTTTAAACCATTGAGCAGTTCAATATACAAAGTGGCAGAAAAGCTTTAATCCACAGTTCTGATTAGCTGCCAAGCAGTGCTTTTATATGTCTCTCCCTTTACAGTGAATAAGATCATTAAAAACTCAAGAACCTTCAAAGAAAATAGCCATATCTCTATCCTTGTATTCAAATGCAGCATCAACAGCTTGAATGTTGGGAAAAATACTCTTGATTGGAATCGAAGTCACGTTTGAGCGCCAAGGGTGTTTTCGCCAAATGGTTCTAAACAAGAGAAGGTCATTTAAATCATTTCTGCATTATTCTTATTCCAGAAATAAAATTAATGGTATCTGCCATATTTTTATAAGCCAAGGAAATAAAACAATTTCATTCAAGTTTTGAATAAAAAGGTTGCAATATATTTTATTCATACCTTTCCTTACAGCATAGAAGGAAGCTGCTGGCCCTCCCCCTCCCGAGACAATGCCAAATCTATGAGCAATTGTATTAGTCCCATTGCTCCATTTTTTCACCCAAATGTATTTGCTTATGTAAATCCATTAACGTCCTTGATTTTTCCACCTGTCACCTACTTAGCGCATTGTATAGTAAATTAATGATAATTAAAAAGTGCCTGCACACTTTTGAGAAGAAACTGGAACACCTAGTTGAAACCCACACTGTCACAAGGAGAACACACAAATTCCACAGTGACAGTACCTGAAGTCAGAATTGATTTATGGGCAGATGTAGTGTCTGTAGAGGCACTGCAAGGTCCCTTTTGCAGCAACGTATTTATTAATCTTTAAATAGATTTTAATGGTACCAGATTGATAAAAATATCTGAAATACATATTAGGCTTTGTGTAATGCAGATCAATATTGTTTTTCTTAACATTTGTTTTACCATTGCTTTCTTGAAAATCAAACTCAAAGTTTGCAATAAAATTGCTTGATTAGATTTCATAAGTACAATCTGCTTTCCTCAAATCTCATTACAGCAATCTGCTGAGAGCTTGTCACTACGTCTAGACTTCAAGACTAATAGGTGTCCATTATCCTTCAATTTCTCATAAAAGTGATTCCTGTTTGATTGCCAAGGTTAATTTGACACTGAGGTAATACCGCATTTCTGTTCTCAGCCGAGGTTAGGAATGCAATATAAAACACCACAGCATCTTTTCCCCTAGCATTCAGAAATATATCAATATATATTAATCTACTATGCTGACAGGATTACTAATGGCCTAAATATTGAAGTGAATATTTGAAAATCTATGTGGTAGAATAGTAGCATAAAACTGAAAAAAAAAACGCAGTTCCTACCCATTCTTGAAGAACCAAAGCTCACCACGTAGTCTGGTAATGGCATCAAATGACATTTGGTGATTACATCTATCCCAGGGTTCAGTTGGTTTTGCTGGTCTTGAATCTACACGAGGTCCTATAATGCAGAAGTATTATGAATGTTTAAGTGACAGATAAATGAGGAGTATAGATTTCAAATTGAACAAAGTCATCTTGATGGTTAAAGCAACAGGATAATTGGTAGACTCTTCAGTTGATTGTCACCAGACTCAAAAACAGTTATCTTCCCCAAGTAGTAAAAGTGATCAACAGCTCCATCCACTAACTCCACCACTACTTTATTATTTATGATCAGTCACATAATATCACTTCATGGACATAGACGCAATCTATGTATATAAGCTCTCGTATGTATTTATATTTATTGTGTTTTTATTAATATTGTTGTATCCCTCATCTTTTGTGTTTTTTTGTGCTGCATTGGATCTGAAGTAGCAATTACTTTGTTCTCCTTACACTTGTGTGCAAGACATTACATTAAACAGTCTTAAATCTTAAATCTTGAACACGGAAATATTAGTGCAAATTTTAAAGGATGTGGGAAAAGAGCTGGAGGATGGGGCTTTGTGCGGCTTTGAAAATGCCAGCATGCCACAAGTGACTGAATGGATTCCAAATGGAGTAAAATTCAATGAATGGGCTGGGCTGTGTAAGATTCTACACACACCTTTTACTTGTGCAAGTTATATCATGGCGTACACTGGCTCATTTAGAAAGAAACATTACTCAAATTGAATTGTAGATGCTAGGCGAGGGAGCAACATAACCTTTGAAGAATGAGTTGATGTGAAAAGTGCTTCCTCCAGGCTGCTGAGCAACGTCTGGATTTTTGTATCTGAAGAAGTGTAATGACATCTTAATAATCTGATGGTAGGCAAAGTTAACATTTTATCTGCACATATATGCAAATGTAAGATTTTACCTACAAATGGACCAAGACTATGCCAAATTATCAAATGGTTAGACAATATAGAGTGTGAGAAAAGGAGAACGCTAATTTTATATAGTTTTCTGTGGTTAAAGCACTTATGTCCTGTTTCAATGCCCATTTCACTTCCTATTTCACTGCTGATAATAAAAACGCCTCTATTCCTTGAAGTCATCTAGTTTTAAAAATTGCTCTCTATCTGTATATGTAATTGTACATTCCCTGATGTGCTGCCTGAAAGTGAAGCACGGAGATCTTCCTATGAGCACGAACAGTAAATTATTTATATGTTCAAAATACCATATAATGCTTGGATTCCTTTAACATCGTCAGCCGGGAGGCGAAAGCCTTTGGTATTGACATACGAATAGGTGGGGAACATCAGAGCAGATCTATCGGTTGAGTGACCCAGGCCCAGCGCATGTCCAAATTCATGAGCCGCAACAAGGAATAGATTGATTCCTGCGAAGATAAATACGTAATACAAACGGTTTAAACGTGAATTGATATTATAGGATCTCTTATGCCATGACCTTCATTCTTTTATAGATTTCTATTTAATGAATGATTTCTATTTAGCATATAATGTTTCAAAAGTTAGTTGCATTTTTAGCGTTTGCAATCTCTTACCATCTCTGGACAATGTCCACCTTTCGTCCTCATCAAAGTGAGTATCGCCACCCAAGTCCGATCCAGGAGCAAACGCGTGAGCCAAAATCCCACCCTGTCCATCGAAAGGATTAAAGTCCTGGTGATCTTGGAATAAAGAGCACAGGAACAGTAAATGTTATACACATAGTAACATATCCACCATGACAAAATACTCCTGAAATTGATGAATTATTGAACTCACTGCCTCGCGCAAACAATATCATTATATCAGCTTCTCCAGCGGTCTGCTGAACAAACGTCAGCGGTGTAACATCGCTCCAGACTTTAAGGGCCAGGGCAATGGCTTTCTCTATCTCTTGTCTCTTCAGTTCTGGTGTATAGTTCAAAATTCTGTAAGGCAAATAGAAAGAGGGCAGATGAGCTAATTTCTGTTGGATTACTCTTTTTAGAAAGATCAATATTCCCACCACCCCTGTAAGCACGTGCACCTGTAGGTAATTCTATTGCGCGACCACCGAGGTTGTCCGGGAAATAGAGTGAACTGCTCCACGTCTGGGACCCCACAGCGGCCCTTCTTCATCACTTCCAGGGTTTCGTGGTTCAAGTTCCCAGTCACTTGCAGACCAAAGAATTCTTGCATTTCCCTTATCTTCTCCGTCATCTCAGTGTCGGATTTTCTCCATGTTGTTTCGGTCATGTTGTAAAACTGTTTCAGGTACGTCTAGTTCACAGAAGGAAACAAAATCTACGTTAGGTAAAATTTCTAACGTATAAACGTTGTTACTTGTAAGTTCAACACAGAGGGAGTTACATTAGTTGTTTCATGGTTTTAATTTGTTATTTAATGACCCGTTTTATACGTTGTACATAAATACTAGTTTTGGATACATCTCTGAATATACCCGGCATTGATTCCAGTCGTCTTCGCTAAATTGTTCGGTTTCAGAGTTGAGTGGTGCAGCTAAACTGCGCCCAAGATTCACCAGCACAAAAAGAACGGGTATCTTGAAGCACTTCATCTTTCCAATCTTGGAATGAACTGAATCTTTCTATCCTGGCTGAGTTTTATAGGCTGACCGAGTGTCTGACACTATGGTACCGTGCCCAATATACGGGATATGAGCAATGTTTGTTTCTCTGTTTGTGGTTTTTTGCTGATATGTCTGTTAGCTTGTAGCCGGGGGCGTTGTGAACTTGCACGTTATTTTTAATGTTAAAATACTGTAATATTAAAGCGTGCGGTCCATGGTGAATAACAAATGGATGGGAAACGTCACCCTCAGCATTATATTTAGCGACAGGACAGAGTTAGTTATTATAGTCTCAGCGCGTTAGCAATTTAATAAAGAAAAAAAGATAACTTTTTTAAAGTCAAAATTGAAAATATATTTCAGAATATGTACATTATTTTTATTTGGAATTCGTTCTTTGCGATACCATGCACAACAAAAAAACATGAATTCAAGAAGTACCAGTCCTCTGAGACTTTCATTCAAAATAATTCTTACTACCCCAATAAATGCCTGATAATCAATAAAAGAAAGTTCAGAAGTTCTTTGATTTCAACAGAAAAAGATTCTGAAAGGAAACTATTGCCAAGTAGATGTTGTTACATATTAGCAGAAATTAGAACTAGCCCCAACAGAAATTGACAAAATATAGGAAAAGTCAAGCCATTTTATATTCATTTTGGTATCCAGGGACACACAATGTAAACCATATTTCTGGGTGCATAGGTGAACCAAACAAAACAGCAAAGTGAAACAAAAGAAAAATACTGTCAACACAAGAAACTTGAAATAAAAGCAGGAAACTCAAAAAATTCACAGCAGGCTAACCAGAACCATTGAACAGAGAAACCCTCCAGATTTTCAGATCAACAGCCTTTCAGTAGAATTTCAAAACATTAGATGTTTTATTGATTTTAACCAATTACAGAACTATAGAAAGGAGTTGGTAGGTGGGAGTGGATAGAGTAAAGTGGAATGTTTGTAATATGCAAGGCAAGAGATAAATGGCAGATTGATTGTAGTGGTAGGCAAAATGAGATGGTCCATGTGCAAGCATATAAAAATTATGATTGACTAGTTTCATATGGGACAGAAGAACTTGTAACAATCTCCATCATGAAGGGCAAGGAAATGAAATAAAGGTCACCAGGTCCTGATGACCATGCCTAAAGTTTTTAGAGGAAGCAGCTGTGGAAGTAGTAGAGCCATGGGCTAAAGCTTTCAAAACTCTCCATGTTCCAGAAAGAAACTAGTGGCCAGAATACTACAAATGTGATTTCATTGTTCAAGAAGGCAGGGAGGCAAAAATTAATAAATATGGGCTTAACATCTGTTAATGGTGAGATGATATACTTTATGCTGAAGTAACTTAGCAGGTCAGGCAGCATCTATGGAGAGGAATAAACAGTAGAAATTTCAGGATAAGACCCTTTGGAATCGCCTTTTTATTCCTCTCCATAAATGCTGCCTGACCTGCTGAGTTCCTCCAACATTTTGTGTGTGTTAATCCAGATTTACCCCATTTGCAGAATCTCTTGTGTTTATGATGTACTTTATCATCATTCAGAGAAGCTTAATGAAATCAAACTAAGTCAACATGGTTTTATGAAAGGGAAATTATGTTAGACAAATTATTTGAGGATAAGTTGGTGGAATAGATCCTGAGAGGCAGGATTTATGAATATTTGGAGAGGCATAGTATGATTAGGAATAGTCAGCATGGATTTGTCAAAGGCAGTTCATGCCTTATGAGCCTGATTGAATTTTTTGAGGATGTGATTAAACACATTGATGGAGGTAGAGCAGTAGTATACAGATTTCAGCAGGGCATTTGACAAGGTACCCCATGCAAGGCTTATTGAGAAAGTAAGGAGGCATAGGATGCAAGAGGACTTTGCTTTGTGGATCCAGAACTGGCTTGCCAACAGAAGGCAAAGAGTGGTTGTAGACGGGTCATATTCTGCATGGAGTTTGGTCGCCAGTGGTGTGCATCTGTTCTGGGACCACTACTCTTTGTTATTTTTATAAATGACCTGGATGAGGAAGTGAAGGGATGGGTTAGTAAATTTGCTGATGACACAAAAGTTGGAGGTGTTGTGGACAGTGTGGAGGGCTGTCAGAGGTTACAGTGGGACATTGATAGGATACAAAACTGGGCTGGGAAGTGGCAGATGGAGTTCAACCCAGATAAGTGTGAGGTTGTTCATTTTAGTAGGTCAAGTATGATGACAGAATATAGTACTAATGATAAGACTCTTTGCAGTGTGGAGAATCAGAGGGATCTTGGGGTCCGAGTCCATAGGACACTCAAAGTTGTTGCATAGGTTGACTCTATGATTAAGAAGGCATATGGTGCATTGGCCTTCATCAATCATGGGATTGTGTTTAGGAGCCAAGAGGTAATATTGCAGCTACATAGGATCCTGGTCAGACCCCACTTGGAGTACTGCACTCAGTTCTTGTTGCCTCACTACAGGAAGGATGTGGAAGCCATAGAAAGGGTGCAGAGGAGATTTACAAGGATGTTGCCTGGATCAGGGAGCATGCCTTATGAGAATAGGTTGAGTGAACTCGGCCTTTTTTCTTTGGAGTGATGGAGGATGAGAGGTGACCTGATAGAGGTGTATAAGATGATGAGAGCAATCGTGTGGATAGTCAGAGGCCTTTTCCTAGGGCTGCAATGGCTAGTATGAGAGGGCATAGTTTCAAGGTGCTTGAAATTAGGTACAGAGGAGATGTCAGGGGTAAGATTTTTACGCAGAGAGTGGTGAGTGCATGGAATGGGCTGCTGGCAACGGTGGAGGAGGCGGATATGATAGAGTCTTTTAAGAAGATCGCAGAGAAGTTCTAAGGTAAGGACTTGTTCGGCACAGCTTCGTGGGCTGAAGGGCCTGTATTGTGCTATAGGTTTTCTATGTTTCTGCATTTCTATAAATAACAAGGGGAGAATCAAATAAAGGGGACCAGTAGATGTAGTGATTTTAGAATTAAGGGAATATTGTTACTAGGAGAGACAACACCCGAGAACTGTGAAGGTTTGCTTCCCTTATTTTAAAGCAGGATGTAGTTGCATTGGAAGCAGGCTAAAAGAGATTCAGTGAGCTAATTCTTGTTATATTAGGGTTGTCTTATCACTAGTAAGTAAAGAAATTGGAACTATATTATTTAGTATTTAGAAGATTCAGGGATGATAGTATTGAAATATTTAAGATCCTTAGGGAACATGACAAGAGAGATGTTGAGATGTGGGAGAATCTCAAATGAGGAGATATATTTACTGTCCTCATTGAGAGTCTCAGCCCGAGACCTTGACTCTTTACTCTTCTTCACAGATGCTGCCTGGCTTGCTGAGTTCCTCCAGTATTTTGAGTGTGTTGCTTTGGATTTCAGCATCTGCAGATTTTCTGGTGTTTGAGATATATCGTATTTAGTTGATTAGGGTTTGGTCACATGCAGTTCATTTTTGCAGCTGGTTGCGAGTAACTGGAATTCTCTACCCCAGAGAGTGATGGAAGACAGATCGTTTGAGATATTTAAAGATAATGTTACTTATTTGGAAGATTGGGAATTGAGGTCTCTCAATAGGATATAAAGCCTGGGGCAAATCATATTAAATGGAAGGCAGGCTTCAGGGGCCAAGTGGCCCATTCCTGCTCCTATTTTCATAAGTTTGCATGTATGTGGTCAGGAGAGATGCAGAAGTGGCTAACTCATGATAGAATTTGAATAACTATCTGAAGAGTGAAAACAGTGATAAGAATCTGAAATTAGCTGAAGGGATAAAATTACAAATATTATAAGCTCAAGATCATGCTCATAAAGTAAATGGAACTGTTTTTCAAGACTTTTACCCCGTCACTATTGCACAATCAGTGTATGGTCTCTCAAGGTCAAGATACCTGATTGTAGGCTAAATTAGATTTATGAACATCTATTTACAGGTGTTTGTGATAACATTATTGTTTATTTGACAATCATTCTTGATTTATCAATCCATTTCTCCCAATCACAAACTGTTCACTGCCCCCTTACAGGAATACATGATGCAAAAATGCCCACAATGTACTTTGCCCAGCCTTTTCAATTTGTGATACTTTTCTTAACAAGACATTTTCCAGGAATACATCCATTTGTAGAGCACTGCTTCACCAATAAACATCTTTTGGTAACTTAGAGGCTTGATGCAAGAACCTATGCAGTAGGTATTGATTTCTGTCTTTGTATGAGAAGCTATTAGACAATAGACAGCAGTTGTGAGATGTGATTAAAGAATGGAGTAGGTTATTGACAAACAAATGCTTCATGGGGAGGAGAGAGAAGAAGACATTTCTGATGGAGAAAATGATGGCAGAAGCTATCCATTAGGTACATTGAAAATGGAACACGCACAACACGCTGGAGGAACTCAGCAGGTCGGGCAGCATCCGTGGAAATGAACAATCAACATTTCGTGCCGAGACCCTTTGTCAGGACTGAAGAGGGAGGGGGCAAGGGCCCTATAAAGAAGGTGGGGGGAGGGTGGGAAGGAGAAGGCTGGTAGGTTCCAGGTGAAAAACCAGTAAAGGGAAAGATAAAGGGGTGGGGGAGGGGAGGTAGGGAGGGGATAGGCAGGAAAGGTGAAGAAGGAATAGAGGGAAGCACAATGGGTAGTAGAAGGAGGCGGAACCATGAGGGAGGTGATAGGCAGCTGGAGGAGGGGCAGAGTAAAACTGGGATGGGGGAGGGAGGGGGAGGGAATTACCGGAAGTTGGAGAATTCAATGTTCATGCCAAGGGGCTGGAGAATACCCAGATGGTATATGAGGTGTTGCTCCTCCAACCTGAGTTTGTCCTCATCATGGCAGTAGAGGAGGCCATGTATGGACATATCTGAATGGAAATGTGAAGCAGAGTTGAAATGGGTGGCAACCAAGAGATCCTGTCTGTTTTGGCGGACGGAGTGGAGGTGCTCGACGAAGCGGTCCCCCAATCTGCGTCAGGTTTCGCCGATGTAGAGGAGGCCGCACCGGGGGCACCGGGTGCAATAGATGACCCCAACAGACTCACAAGTGAAGTGTTGCTTCACCTGGAAGGACTGTTTGGGGCCCTGAATGGTGGCAAGAGAGGAGGTATAGGGACAGGTGTAGCACTTACGTTTACAGGGCTAAGTGCCGGGTGGGAGATCCGTGGGGAGAGACATGCGGACCAGGCAGTCATGGAGGGACCGATCCCTGCGGAAAGCAGAGATGGGTGGAGAGGAAAAGATGTGCTTAGTGGTGGGATCCTGTTGAAGGTGGTGGAAGTTGCGGAGGATAATGTGCTGGATCCGGAGGCTTGTGGGGTGGTAGGTGAGGGTAACTCTGTCCCTGTTCTGGTGACTGGAGGATGGGGTGAGGGCCGAAGTGCGGGAAATGGAGGAGATGCGGGTGAGGGCATTATTGATGATGGCAGAAGGGAAACCACGATCCTTAAAGAAGGAGGATATTTGAGATGTCCTGGAATGGAAAGCCTCATCCTGGGAGCAGATGCGGCAGAGACGGAGGAACTGGGAATAGGGAATGGCATTTTTGCATGTGGCAGGGTGGGAAGAGATATAGTCGAGGTAGTTATGAGAGTCAGTGGGCTTATATAAGATGTCAGTGGACAGTCTGTCTCCAGAGATGGAGACCAAGAGATCGAGAAAGGAGAGAGAAGTGTCTGAGATGGACCAAGTGAATTTGAAGGCTGGGTGAAAGTTTGAAGTAAAGTTGATGAAATTGTCGAGCTCAGCATGGGTGCAGGAAGCAGCACCAATGTAGTCGTCAATTTACCGAAGGAAAAGTTGGGGAGCAGTAACAGAATAGGTTTGGAGCTTAGACTGTTCCACATAACCAACGAAGAGGAAGGCATAGCTACACCCTTGGTCTGAAGAAAGTGGGAAGAGCCAGAAGAGAAGTTATTAAGTGTGAGAACCAGTTCCGCCAACCGGAGGAGGGTGGTGGTGGTGGGGAACTGGTCAGGTCTATTATCCAGGAAGTAGCGGAGGGCTTTGAGGCCTTCTTCATGGGGAATGGAGGTGTATAAGGATTGGACATCATAGTAAAAATGAAGCAGTTGGGACCGGAGAACTGGAAGTCATTGAAGAGGCAGAGGGCATGGAATGTATCCCGGATGTAGGTGGGGAGGGACTGAACTATAGGTGACAAAATGGAGTCTAGGTAGGCAGATACAAGTTCAGTGGGACAGGAGCAGGCAGAAACTATGGGTTTACCAGGACAGTCAGGCTTCTGGATCTTGGGGAGGAGGTAAAACCGAGCGGTACGGGGCGTGGGAATTATGAGTTTAACAGCTGAGGATGGAAGGTCTTCAGAGTCCAGAAGGGCGGTGATGGTATGGGAGACAATGGTTTGATGTTTTTTGGTGGGGTCCTGTTCCAGGGGTAAGTAAGAGGAGGTGTCAGAGAGCTGCTATTTGGCCTCAGTGAGGTAGAGGTCCATCCGCCAGACTACTGTGGCACCACCTTTGTCTGCGGGTTTAATGGTGAGGTTGGGATTAGTGCAGAGAGAGTGGAGGGCAGTGTGTTCAGAGGGAGTGAGGTTGGAACAGGAGAGAGGAGTGGTGAAGTTGAGATGGTTGATGTCTCGGCGACAGTTGGAACTGAAAAGGTCGAGTGCAGGTAGAAGGCCCGGGCGGGGTGTCCAGGAGGAGGAGGAGGGTTGAAGAAAGGAGAAGGGGTCATCAGTAGGGGGAGGGGAATCCTTGCCAAAGAAGTAGGCTCGGAGACGTAGGTGACAAAAGAAGAGTTCAGCGTCATGGCAGGCACAAAACTCACTGAGGTGTCCCCCTCCACCAGCTGCCTATCACCCCTCTCATGGTTCTGCCACCTTCTACTACCCATTGTGTTTTCCCCTATTCCTTCTTCACCTTTCCTGCCTATCACCTCCCTGCCTCCCCTCCCCCACCCCTTGATCTTTCCCCTTACTGGTTTTTCACCTGGCACCTCCCAGCCTTCTCCTTCCTACCCTCCCCCCACCTTCTTTATAGGCCCCTTCCCCCTCCTTCTTCAGTCCTGATGAAGGGTCCCGGCCCGATACGTTGACTGTTCATTTCCAGCGTGTTGTGCGTGTTGCTTTGACCCCAGCATCTGCAGAGTATTTTGTGTTTACATTGAAAATGGATATTGCGAGATGGAAGATGAACCTAATTTCTGTTCTAGTACAGAGAGGAAGCAATGAGAGATGAAGTGCTGGTCTTGGACTGAACACAATTAAGAGCCCTGCAACCATATGTAGGGGCCAGGAAGGTAAGAAAGAAAGGAGAAAGTTGGGGGTAGATCACATGGACATAGAGGTGGCATGGAGATCATTTGTTAAAGTGATTAAATTTCCAATGTAAGGATGAGACTAGGAGACATCACATATACCACTATTGATAATTTTAAAAAAAGAATTGGTGAAGGGGTTTGAGTAGGTCAGGAATGAAGAATACTCAAAAAAGCAGACGGAGAGGGTTGGTTTTAAAATTAATGCCAGGGTGAATGCTTAATACACTGTTGCTTGAACTACAAGCATAATAGTATAGATGAACTTTTAGAAGGATTTCTCCTGCAAAGAAAAGAAGCATGTGACATGTAGAAACATGGACATGAAGGTAGGAATATGTGGAATTTAAATGCACACATGCTTAACTTTCTCCCCAGGAAGAATGTTCCAGTTTGAAGTTAACCTAATATAATCTAAAAGTGCAATGTGAAGCTGTGCTTTGGAAATGAAGTTGGTTTAAATTGTTTGGGACTACCTTTATATTTGGGACAGGGTCTGCATTTAGTTGATCATACCTTAATTTGCTTTACTGGAATTTATCTTAAGCCTGTTCCTATAGGTAATTATGAATTGGACCATAATTGTTCTGGCTGCTCTACAGATCATTGTGATTTGGAAAAAAATAAATGAAAATATCACGTGTAGAATTTTTCTGACAAGTTTATGCATGAGAATCCTGTTATCTTGACTTTTTAAAAATACTTTTGAGCAAAACAGATGAAGAGGAAATGTGTGAAACTAGCCTGAAACACCTCAGTAGAGTTGCATCTGAACCATCAGACTAAAGAGAAATGATAGCATTGTGATGGAACTAGTGGTTGTGTCATTGTGGGAAGGATCCCACACAATGAATTCCTTTTTTTAAAAACAAGCAATCTGATCTTATCAGTGTTTCACTTCAGCAATGCATGATGTCAGTATTCCCTACATTCTTGAATTAGAAACCTGTTGGTTAAAGTTCTACACTAAAGTAAGCACATCAATGAAGTAGTTTTGGTGAGAATGTTGTTACTTCATTTCAAATTCTAAAAATATCCTTATTTATCTAACATAAGTGATCTGATGACAGCTTTTACAGGCACAAAGATTTTTATGTTGCATTATTAATGATTACCAACAGAGTTCAATAACATTTTTGTTTACTTCTTACTTGTAGAAACTTGCTCTGCTACAAAAAAGATAATAATTAGATTTAATGGATAACAACTTCCATTTAAAGTGGCAAAAGCAGCCATAAGAAAATATCAAATAAAAAGACAATTTTGAAAGCGTGCTGCAGAAGGATCTGTTAGGGTCCATGATCAAACCTGGTTAAAGTATTGGATTGGAATGAACATTTTAAAAGAAGACAGTGAGGTGCAGAGTTAGAGTTTTGGTACTTAGGGTTTAAGGAGCCAAAACCAAGGCCAGCAATGATGAGTCTATAAAGTCCAGAATTAAAGGTAGGAAAATTGGAGGTCTGCAGAGATCTCAGAGGTTGCATGGTTGGTGGAGGTCGCAGTAACATGGGGCACAGGGTTGGAGGGGGATCAGCGCATGTGGTTAAAAATTATCAAACCCTGGGGCCATTGGAGGTCAGTAAACACAAGTTTAATTATCATTCAACCATGCATGAATATAGCCAAATGAAACAGCGTTCCTCCGGGGCCAAGATGTAAAACACATTACCACAGTGCATAGCACATAGCATATAGTTATGATTTCAGAAAAACATACTTTCATAATTAGAACAAAAATATTGCCCAAGTCCCTGAGTATTCCTGGTCCAGCTTGTTCTTCGACTGAGTGAACCCTGGAAGGCGGTACCGACCAGAGGGGCCAGCCCACAACAGAGCACGAAATCCGGTGACATACAGCCAGCCCCAGCATTTCCTTCATTGGTAACTGCAACAGGAGAATTGGAGGCATGAGGGCCTTGTCAGAGGCAACACAGCTCCCCTGCCTTTGGTCTCACCAATGAACCTGTGAACTGGACTTGCAGCATTCTACATTACCAATATTCAGCAGGATCTTGCGATCACAATGAAAACACTCATGATAATCACTCGCACCTTTTTTTGGACTGTACACCGTCTTGGCACAATGATATGCAACAAGTCCAGCAACAGCACAACAATGGTACCCAGTAAGTCCAGATCCATTGCTTTCAAACAATTCATTAATGGGATAGTCCTATAGTACTGGATGTTCTTAGTATCCAGCAGTGACCTGCGACACTAAAAGAGAGATACAGGATGTGCAAATACATCTTTGATTGGACCAGGATTGGCCATTGCGTCCAAGCGCACTGCCATTATACTGGAAACAAGGTCAATATAATGAATGTAATGTGAGTATAAACTTAGACAGTTTTGGTTAGCAACAAATGTGAGTCCATCTTAGGAGATGATAAACTCATGGAACGGATGAGCTGCGGTGGCTGAGGTTCAGACAATTTTACAGATAAAGAGGTAGGCAAAAGTTGATAATGCAGCTGATACATACTTGAGAGCTTACTTCATGATCAAACACAACACCAAGGTTGTAGAAGTATGGCATGGCTTCAGATGTTTGCCAGGGATGAAAAAAGTGGAGTTTGTGGTGGATCCGAAAACAGTGGATGGTCTAATTTTGTAGCCTGTTCAATCAGTGCATCGTACCGGTGATAAAGATATTGTATTTTTAGGGTGGTTGATGGAGTGCCAAACTAAGCAGCTGGCTTTGTCTTGGAGAATGTCGAACTTGCTGCTTTGAACATGAGAACATAAGGAAATATGAGCAAGAGTAGGCTACAGCTGCTCTAGCCTGACTCACCATTCAATTTAATTACAGCTGTTTTGTCCCAGTGCTCTTTTCCTCTTCTGTATCAGACACCCAAGCCCTCAAATCCCTGATCTTTCAAAAACCTCCAAAGATCTAACCTCCACAACCATTCAGGGTAGAGCATTGCAGGGATTTACTACCCTCTACAGGAAGAGAGTCCTACACAGCTCAGTTTTATTTGGTTGCGCCTTAATTTTGTAATCATGTCCTCTGATTCAAGATTTTTCCCATTATTGGAAACATCCCTATATCCACTCTATGCCTTCTCAAGATCCTTTTTACTTTAATAATGTCTTCGTTATTCTAAACAACAATGAATATGAATCCATTCTCTTTAGCCCCTCATAATAAGGAAATTCTCTGAGCTAAGGAATCAGTCCAGTGAATGTCTTTTGAGCTGCAACCTATTTCTAAAGATCAATCCTTTTGAAATAAAAGTTATTTGACTTCCTTTCTGCTTTCTAACTTGGTGTGATTCATGCACAAGAATATTAGATGCCTCTAGTTTTGAGTTCCTCTTGCTGAAGTACATGACCTCATACTTTCTCAATGAACCTTCATTTGCCAAGTTTTTCTCATATACTGAATTATATCCCATTGGAGATCCTCATTGCTACATACCCTGTCACCTACATATTTTTGTATCATTGTAGAAATAAACATGCAATCATATGAAAGTATCCAGATTTCTGCCCTTATGGGCAGGGAAGCAGTTCAATGTGGAGCTAGAGTTTTGGCCTGAGAAACTTCCACATTGATGATGTGTGGCGCGGATGACAACTGTGACTTTTTCCTTTGTACAAGCTATGACTCAAGCCAAAATTCTGCCATCCCTTTGATGGTTATTAACTTCATTCTTGCTAAGGCTCGTTGATACCACGCTTGATCAAATGCTGCCCACTAGCTACTAGCAACCATGTTGAAAATATCTTTTGTCCCCACTTTTTGCCTTTTGCCATTCAGCTAATCCATTCTAATGCTTTGCTTCAAACACAATGTGCTCTTTTTAGCTGACTCACATGCTGCACCTTGTCAAAGGGCTTCTGACAATCCAAGGAAATAACATCTACTGACTCTCCTTTGTCTAATCTGCTTGTTACTCCCTCAAAGAGTTCCAATCTTTTTGTCAGTCTGCGCTGGTGTTATCAAACCACTTTTTGCTGAACCTTAAAGTTCCCCACTCTTCCAAGTGTTATTTAACATGGAGGACTACCAATTCATCAGCTGACGAAGGATGGCAGTGGCTAATCATGAAAGGTTTTCTTGATCATGCTTCAACCTCATAGGATCTGAGTGAACGCTGAGGACTCCAAGGGTCCTCCCTCTGTGTACCAATGTGTTTTCTGGTAATTCTTATGATGAAGTATGGCAAATGTTTTGTAAGGTACATACCTTATTAGACCAGCTGTCAAGTTAAACTTATTCACCAGTTCCCAGAAACCATATCTAAGGTATAATTTTTTTTAGATTCAGATTCTAATTCTAATTCAGATTCAGATTTATTTTAATCACATGCACAGTGAAATGCGCCATTTGCGTAGTCAACAAACACAATGTGGGGAAGTGCTGGGAAAAGCCCATAAGTGTTTCCACACATTCCGGCAGCAATGCCCACAATACTCAGCAGAACAATGCAGAACACAGCAAGTGACAAAACCACAACTGCAACACAAGACCTTTCCCTTCCTCCCACCCACTCACACATACAGATAGTCCTACAACCCCGGGACTGGCCTCCGGCCTCTAGGCACCAGGTATCAGGCTTTGACTCCTGGACTACCGATCGATTTTCGGGCTGCAATCTTCAATTTCGACCCCTGAACTGCTGATGGTGGGATCCCGAACTCCATGCTATAACTCTGGTCGCTGGTGTTCGGGTGCGTAGTGAAGGCTTGGACTGTGAATGTCCT
Organism: Mobula hypostoma; assembly: GCF_963921235.1. Taxonomy (NCBI): domain Eukaryota; kingdom Metazoa; phylum Chordata; class Chondrichthyes; order Myliobatiformes; family Myliobatidae; genus Mobula; species Mobula hypostoma. Next base: position 111,737,601 of record NC_086103.1, on the reverse strand, counting down.
TTGTCACCTGTTCATATCACTGGCCTTTGAGTATGGAGCAGAGGCTTGATCTCTAACTTCTTAACACCCCTGTTTCTAAACCCTAATCTGACATCTAACTTCCTTACATCACTGTCCTCAAACCCTAATGTGACTTTTAACTCTTCTCTCCATCTCCAAAACCATCTGTACGAGCTTGTGGCAATAAAGGTGACTGAGTGTGTGAGACAAATGCACCTAATAGTCATCTTTTGCATAACAAACTTTCCCAAGATATTCAGATGTGCAAGGAGGGACAGTGAGTGCCTAAAAAATCATATCATTGTTAGTAAAAGATTAATGTCTCTGGAAAACAAAATTGATTGCCTCAGATCAGGGCTGCAGAACCAGAAGGACATCAGGAACTGTTATGTACTTTGCTTCACAGCGACATGGCTCACCCCAAGCACTGCAGCTTGAGATCTTCAACATCCACTGCAAGAACGGATGCTGGCATCAGGTGAAGGGAGAGATGTCAGCATTTACTTCATGATTAACTCACCATGGTGCACATACATGTTAAATCTGTCTCAGTGCTGCTCCCCTGACCTGTAACATCGAGCAGCAAAGTGTTACCTGTTCTACCTGATCAGGGAATTCTCTGCTATCACCCTGGTAGTAGTGTACATTCCTTCCCTGGCAAATGTCAAGCTGGCACTGGAGGTACTGAGCTCTGTGATCAACAGTCATTAGATAGTGCATTCTAATGCCTTCCCAGTCATTGTAGGGTCTTCAATCAGGCCAGTTTAAAAATTCTGACAAAATTCCAGCCAACGTGTCACCTGCAGAACCAGAGGAGCCAACATGTTTGATCACTTTTACACTGCCATCAAGAACTGTGCCATCCCACACTTGTACTCTGGCAAGTCTGATAACTTAGCTGTACTACTCCGGGCATAGAGATGGAGTGTGAAGACCACAGCACCGATGGTGAGCACCATGAAGATGTGCTTTAGCGAGATGGAGAAACACTTACAGGACTCCTTTGCATTGATGGACTGAACCATATTCAGGGATTCATCTTTGGATCCAAATGAGTATGAAACCAACTTCATTAAGACCATAGGACATAGGAGCAGAATTAAGCCATCTGGCCCATCGAGTCTGCTCCACCATTCAATAATTGCTGATCCTTTTTTTTTCCTCCTCCTCAACCCCAGTTCCTGGCCTTCTTCCTGTAACCTGTGATGCCATGTCCAATCAAGAACCTATCAATCTCTTCCCTAAATACTGGCTAAAGAAATTTCTCTACATCTCTGTTTTGAAAGGGCGCCTTTCTATCCTGAGGCTGTGCCCTCTTGTCCTAGACTCTCCCACCATGGGGAACACCCTTTCCACATCTACTCAGTCTAGACCTTTCAACATTTAAAAGGTTTCAATGAGATCCTCCCTCATCCTTTGAATTCCAGCAAGTGCAGTCCCAGAGCCATCAAACGTTTCTTGTACGATAACTCTTTCACTTCTGAAATCATTCCTGTGAACCTCATCTGGACCTTCTCAAATGCCAGCACATCTTTTCTAAGATGAGGGGCCCAAAACTGTTCACAATACTCAAGGTGAGGCCTCACCAGTGCTTTATAAAGCCTCAGCATCCTTACTCTTGTATTCAAGGCCTCGTTTGTCTTCTTCACCACCAACTCTACCTGCAAGATAACTTTCAGGGTATTCAACACAAGGGCTGTCAAGTCACACCGCATCTCAGATTTCTGGATTTTCTCCCCATTTAGAAAATAGTCTGCACATTTATTTCTACTACCAAAGTGCATGACCATGCATATTACAACATTATATTTCATTTGCCACTTTCTTGCCCATTCTCCTAATCTAAGTCCTTCTGCATCCTACCTGTTTCCTCAACACTACCTGCCCCTCCACCAACCTTCGTATGATCTGCAAACTTGGCAACAACGCCATCTATTTCGTCATCTAAATCACTTATATACAGCATAAAAAGAAGCGGTCCCAACACTGACCCCTGCAGAACACCACTAGTCACTGGCAGCCAACCAGAAAAGGATCCTTTCATTCCCACCCACTGCCTCCCACCAATCAGCCAATGCTCTAATCATGTCCGTAACTTTCCTGTAATACCATGGGCTCTTAACTTGGTAACCAGCCTCATGTGTGGCACCTTGTCAGAGGCCTTCTGAAAGTCCAAATATACAACATCCCTGCATTCCCTTTATCTATCCTACTTGTAATCTCCTCAAAGAATTCTAACAGGTTTGTCAGGCAGGATTTTCCCTGAAGGAATCCACACTGACTTTGTACCATCTTGTCCTCTGTCACCAAGCACTCCATCACCTCATCCTTAAAAATTGACTTTAACATCTTCCCAACCACTGAGGCCAGGCTAACTGGTCCATAATTTCCTTTCTGCTGCCTTCCTCCTTTCTTAAAGAGTGGAGTGATATTTACAATTTTCCAGTCCTCTGGCACCATGTTAGAAGCCAGTGATTTCTGAAAGATCATTTCTAATGTCACCACAACTTCTAACACTACCTCTTTCAGAAATCTAGTGTGCCGTTCATATGGTCTGGGTGACTAATGTACCTTTAGGTCTTACAGCTTTTTGAGTACCTTCTCTCTTGTAATAGCAACTGCACTCACTTCTCTTCCTTCCGCATTACAACATCAGGCATACTGCTAGTATTAAGACCTGCATAAACGAGTGTGTGCTTTCAAGAACATGCTGAGCTTTTCCAAACCAGAAGAGCTGGATAAACCAGGAGGACTGCTGAGGGATATATCCGTGGCATTCAAGACCAATGAACTAGAACCCTACAAGTAGTCCAGGTATGACCTACGGAGGGCCATCGTGAGAACAAAAAGGCAATTCCGTGTGAAACTAGAGACATGGTCAGATGCGTGAGAGATGTGGCAGGGTATGCATGCAATTTCTTCCTATAAAGCAAAACCCAACAACGTAAATGGCAGTGATACTTCACTCCCTAATGAATTTAATGTCTTTTAAGCTGGCTTTGAAAGCGAGAGTAACACTATACCTATGAAAAACCCCACAGCGTCTGGCAACCACGTGTCTGTCTCTGTCAGAATGTACCTCAAGAAGTGAACTCTTATGATGTATCGGGGCCTGGCAGGGTGCTGAAAACTTGTGCCAACCAACTGCCTGGTGTTTTCAAGTGCATCTTCAACCTCTCACTGCTGCAGTCTGAGGTTCCCAACTGCTTCAAAAGGGCAGCAATCAAGAAGAGCAGGGTAAGCTGCCTCATCGACTATCGACCAGAAGCCCATTTACCATAATTAAATGCTTTGAGAGGTTGGTTATGGATAGAATTAGCTCCTACCTGAGCATGGACCTGGACCCACTGAAAGTCATCTACTGCTGCTACAAGTCTACAGTGGATGCAATCTCACTATCTCTTCATTTTGCTTTGAAGCACCTGGACAACAGCAAAACACATGTTAGGCTGCTGTTTATCGATTACTGCTGGTGGGCAAGGACCACAGTATAGGTTTCTTCCGCTGCTAGATATGGAGAGGACAGGGATGGTGAGGAAGCCCCTGAATTATTGTTGGGGTGTGTCTGTCTTTGTTGGTCCCAGTCTCCCAGAGATGGGGCTGATGGATTCTAGAGTTAGGGGGATAGATAGGTGATTCTGTAGATGTGAAAAAGAAACACGGATGGTAGTTTACCCCCCAGGTGACAGGTTCCCCCCAGGGAAATGTTTCTGAACGTGTCCACAACATCCTGAAAAGGGAGGACGAGCAGCCAGAAGTTGTGGTACGTATTGGTATGTAGAAAAAGGGAGAAGGACCTGAAAATAGACTACAGGGAGTTAGGAAGGAAGCTGAGAAGTAGGGCCTCAAGGGTAGTAATCTCGGGAACGCTGCCTATGCCACGTGACAGTGAGGATAGGAATAGAATGAGGTGGCAGATAAATACGTGGCTGAAGTATTGGAGCGGGGGCAGGAATTCAGGTTTCTGGATCTTTGGAAACTCTCCCAGCTCAGGTGTGAGCTGTACAAAAGCGATGGGTTGCACTTGAATCCGAGGGGGACCAATATCCTTGCAGGCAGGTTTACTAGAGCTGTTGGAAGTGGTTTAAACTAATATGGCAGAGAGATGGGAGCCGGTATGATAAAGCTGAGAATGAGCCAGCAGGTTTACAAGTAGATGATGTAATATGTAATATGAATGTAAGGAAGGACAAGCCAGTGATTGGGTACAACTGCAGACAGAGCAGAGAGTTAAATTGTACCACAGAGGCAAAATTCATAAGGGCGAAGAATGCAGGACTGAAGGTGTTGTATTTAAATGCACGTAGCATTCGGAATTAGGTGGACAAACACATGGCGCAATTAGAGATTGGTCAGTATGACATTGTAGACATCACTGAGTTGTGGCTGAAAGAAAGTCATAATTGGGAGTTTAAAATCAAAGGATATACTTTCTATCGAAAGGACAGGCAGGAAGACTTAGGCGGTAGTGTGGCTCTGTTGGTAAGAGAAGGAACTACATCTTTAGAAAGAGGCGACATAGGGTCAGAGAATGTTGTATTTTTGTGGGTGGAGTTAAGAAACTGCAAGGATAAAAAAAACAGCTTTTTGGGGATCATAGATAGGCCTCCAAATAGTAGCGAAGATGTGGGGTTGAGATTGCAAAGGGAGCTGGAAAGGGCATATAATAAGGGTAATGTCACAATTGTAATGGGGAACTTCAACATGCAAGGGGATTGAGGAAATCAGGTTGATGTCAGATCGCAAGAGAGGGAATTTGTTGAATGCCTTCAAGATGGCTTTTTAGAGCAGCTTGTGCTCGAGCCTATTTGGGGAAAGGCTATCTTAGGTTGAGTGTGTAATAACCCAGATCTTATCAGGGAGCTTAATGTAAGGGAACCCTTAGGAGGCAGTAATCATAATATGATTGAATTCGTACTGCAAATTGAGAGGCACAAGTCACGTGTATCAGTATTGCAATGGAAGGAAGGGAATTTCAGAGGTATGTGAGAGGAGCTTGACCAGGTGGATTGAATGATGGCAGTTCAAAGGTGGCTGAAGTTTCTGGGAATAGTTCACAAAGTGCAGGATAGATATGCCCCACAGAAGTGTCATGGAGCAGGAGTGAGTGCCTTGCTGTTACAAAGGAAACAGTGCAAATTGCAAATGTCACTCCACTCTTTAAGAAGGGAGGAAGACAAAAGAGAGGAATTTATAGGCCAGTTAGCCTAACCTCAGTGGTTGGGAAAGTGTTGGAGTCCATTATTAAGGACAAGGTTTTGGGGTACTTAGAGACTAATGATGAAATAAGTCAAAGTCAGCATGGTTTCTGTAAAGGGAAATCTTGCCTGACAAATCTGTTGGAGTTCTTCGAAGAAGTGACAAGTGGGGTGTACAAAGGAGAGGCAGTGGATCTCATTTACTTAGATTTTCAGAAGGCATTTAATAAGGTGCTTCACGTGAGGCTTCTTAACAAGATAAAATCCCATGGCATTACAGGAAAGATACTGGCATGGATAGAGGAATGGCTGACAGGAAGGTGACAGTGAGTGGGAATAAACGGGGCCTTTTCTGGTTGGCTCCCAGTGACTAATGGTGTTCCTCAGGGGTCAGTATTGGGATCACCACTTTTCATATTGTTTGTCAACGATTTAGATAGTGGAATTGATGGTTTTGTGGCAAAGTTTGTGGATGATACGAAGATAGGTGGAAGGGTAGGTAGTGCTGAAGAAGCAGGGAGTCTGCAGAAGGATTTAGACAGAGTAGACAGACGCATGGGGATCTCATTGAAGCCTGCCAAATGTTGAAAGGACTAGATAAGGTGGATGTGAAGAGGATGTTTCCTCTGGTGGGGGTATCCAGAACTAGAGGGCACAACCTCAAAACTGAGGAGCAACCTTCCAGAACAGAAGTGAGGAGGAATTTTTTCTAGCCGAAGTGTGGTGAATCTGCGGTATACTCTGAGGTTGAGGCCAAGTCCGTGGTATATTTAAAGCAGAAGTTGATAGATTCTTGATTGGTTGGGGCATAAAGGGATATGGAGAGAGGGCAGGTGTATGGGGTTGAATGGAATCCGGGATCAGCCATGATGAATTGGTGAAGTGCACTCAATGGGCTGAATGGCCTAATTCTGCTCTTATGTCTTCTCTCAGCTACCCGGAGTATACCTCTTCCCACCCTGCTTTTTGTAAAAATGCCATCCCCTTCTCTCAATTCCTTTGTCTCCACCACATCTGCTCTCCTGATGAGGCTTTTGATTCTAGAACTACGAAGATGTCCTCCTTCTTCAAAGAAAGGGGTTTCCCTTCCTCCACCATCATCAGAGCCCTCACCCGCATCTCCTCCATTTTGTCCATGTCTTCCCTCACCCCATCCTCCCTCCACCCCACCGGGAATAGGGTTCCTCTTGTCCTCACCTACCAGTCCACCAGCCTCCGCATCCTGCATACAATTCTCCATAACTTCTGCATCTCCAGTGGGACCCCACAACCAAGCACGTCTTTCCCTCGCTCCCACTTTCTACAGGGATTGCATCCTATGCAACTCCCTTGTCCATTCATCCCTCCCCACTGATCTCCCACCTGGCACTGATCCTTGCAAGCCGAACAAATGCTACACTTGCCCCTAACACTTCCTCCCTCACTACCATTCAGGAACTCAAACAGTCCTTCCAGGTGAGGCAACGCTTCACCTGTGAGTCAGTTGGGTCATCTGCTGTATCTGGTGCTCCCAGTGTGGCCTCCTGTATATTGGTGAGACCTGACATAGATTCGGAGACCACTTCGCTAAGCACCTATGCTCCTTCCGCCTGAAAAACTTGGATTTCCTAGTGGCCACCCATTTTAGTTCTACTTCCCATTCTAACGTGCCAGTTCATGGCCTCCACCATTGCCGTGGTGAGGCCACATTCAGATTGGAGGAGCAACACCTTATATTCCACCCAGGTAGCCTCCAAGCAGAAGACATGGACATCGATTTTTCGAACTTCCGGTAATGCTCTCCCCCTTCTTCACCATTCCCCACTCCTGTTTCCTTCTCTCACCTCATCTCCTTACCTGCCCATCACCTCCATCTGGTGCTCTTCTCTCTTCCTTATTATCCATGGCCTTCTGTCCTCTCCTATCAGATACCCGCTTCATCAGCCTTCATCTCTTTCACCAATCAACTTCCCAGCTCTTTTCTTCACCCACTTCCCTTCTTCCAGTTGCACCTATCACCTACTACAGTGCCTTGTATTTCTTCCTCCCCTCCCCCCACATTCTTACTCTGACTTCTCATCTTGTTTCTCCAGTCCTGATGAAGGGTCTTGGCCTGAAACATCAACCGTTTACTCTTTTCCGTAGATGCTGCCTGACCTGCTGAGTTCCTGCAGCATTTTGTGTGTATTGCTTGGATTTTCAGCATCTGCAGATGTTCTCATTTGTATTTGTATCACTGGTTGCTACTCAGATAGCTCCCGATTAAAATCTATTATGTGGGGGACTGAGAAATGACAAAACAATTAAAACACAGATGTGGTTCTATGTTCACAGAAGAGGAATACAAGAAACTTTCCAGAAGCTGCAGAAAGGGGAACCTATTAATAAAGAACTAAGGGAGGATATTATCAGTGACAAAATAGTAAAAAAGTTGAAAACCTACAGCACAATAAGGCCCTTTGGCCCACAAAGCTGTGCAGAACATGTACTTACTTTAGAAAGAGTAATGGTTGAGGCTATTTCTTGCAATGGATGCTGATGACTAGTGGTGTGTCACGGGGGCTGATGTTGGAAACTGTAGAACACAGAACAGTACAGCACAGGAACAGGCTCTCCGGCCCACAGTGTTGTACTGAACTAACTAAATTAGCAATCAAATGCCCAAGTAAACTAATCCCTTCTGCCTAAACAGCATCAAAATCCTACCATTTCCTGCATATTCATGTGCCTATCTAACAGCCTTTTGAAAGCCTCTATTGGATTTGCCTCCACCACCAGCGCAGGCAACTCATGCCTTTCTTATATGTTGTTTGTATAAATGATTGTACGGGCCTGTCAGCAGAGACAACAGCTCTGTGAAAAGGTGTTTCTCTAGGTCGACAGTGGTTATTTAAAAAGAGCACTTCATGGACGTTTGTCCGTTGTACAGCGGCATCAACAGAACTCTACCAACTAAATAAAAGTACAGAAGGGATAAGCAGAGCGGCCATTGTTGGGAGTAGGCCAGTGGCGAGAGTAGAAGCGACAGGCTTTGGCTCAAAGGGGGCTTCGGCTCTGTGTAAAGCATCTGTTAAGGTTTTCTTTTTGTTTTTTTTTCCCTCAGAGTACTGAGAAATTATTGGCACACAATTCCCCAGAGACTTATTTATATTGTAGAGCGTTAGGTGCCTATCAAAGTAGTGAATACATTGGAAAACATTTTCTAAAATTTTATACATCATGGAATAAGCCCCACAGATTGAAGTGTGGCTCATGTAAGCAACACACAAAATGCTGGAGGAACTCAGTAAGGGCAGGCAGAATCTATGGAAAAGAATGAACAGTCGACATTTCAGGCCGAGACCCTTCGGCAGGACTGGAGAAAAGGATGAGAAGCCAGAGCCGTACGGTAGGGGGAGGTGTGTGTGTAGCTTGTGGGCTGCGGAGTGAGCCGGGAGCAGAGTGAAGGCTTAAGGGCTTTGGCTCATCGGGCTTCGGCGGAAACTGGCGAGGTGAAGAGGGTTTGATTTTTTAATTTTTTTCCTGTTATTTGAGGAAAGGAGGAAGTATGAGTGTGAGGGCAGCTTGTTGTTCTCGGTGTCGGATGTGGGAGGTAGTGGAGTCTCCCAGCCTCCCGGATATCCACATCTGCACCAGGTGTGCCGAGCTGCAGCTTCTAAGGGACCATGTTAGGGAACTGGAGCTGCAGCTCGATGACCTTCGTCTGGTCAGGGAGAGTGAGGAGTTGATAGAGAGGAGTTACAGGCAGGTGGTCACGCCGGGGCCACGGGAGGCAGACAAGTGGGTCATGGTTAGGAGGAGGAAGGGGAAGAGTCAGGTAATAGAGAGTACCCCGGTGGCTGTGCCCCTTGACAATAGGTACTCCTGTTTGTGTACTGTTGGGGGGGGGGGCAGATTACCTGGGGGAAGCAGCAGTGGCCATGCCTCCGGCACAGAGTCCAGCCCTGTAGCTCAGAAGGATAGGGAACGGAAGAGGAGGGCAGCAGTGATAGGGGACTCAATGGGGGGTCAGATAGACGATTCTGTGGACGAAGTCCGGAGACCCGGATGGTAGTTTGCCTCCCTGGTGCCAGGGTCCGGGATGTTTCTGATCATGTCCAAGACATTCTGAAGTGGGAGGGAGAGGAGCCAGAGGTCGTGGTACATATAGGTACCAATGACATAGGTTGGAAAAGGGGAGAGGTCCTGAAAGAAGAATATAGGGAGTTAGGAAGGGAGTTGAGAAAAAGGACCGCAAAGGTAGTAATGTCGGGATTACTTCCTGTGCTATGCGACAGTGAGAGTAGGAATGCAATGAGATGTAGGATAAATGCGTGGCTGAGGGATTGGAGCAGGGGGCAGGGATTCGTGTTTTTGGATCATTGGGACCACTATTGGCACAGGGATGACCTGTACAGAGGGGACGGGTTGCACTTGAATCGTAGGGGGACGAATATCCTGGCGGGGAGATTTGCGAGGGCTACTGAGGTGACTTTAAACTAGAATGGTTGGGGGGAGGGAGTCAAATTAAGGAGACTAGGAGAGGGAAGGTTGATGTAGGGGAAAAGGAAGGAAAAGATAACAAAGTTTGCTCCATTAAGGATAAACAGAGAGTGGGAGGTGGAGAGTTTCTTAAATGCATCTATTTTAATGCTAGGATCATTGTAAGAAAGGGGAATGAGCTTAGAGCATGGACTGATACCTGGAAATATGATGTTGTAGCTATTAGTGAAATGTGGTTGCAGGAGGAGTGTGATTGGCAACTAAATATTCTAGGATTTTGTTGCTTCAGGTGTGATAGAATAGGAGGGGCAAGAGGGGGAGGTGTTGCATTGCTTGTCAGAGAATATATAACAGAGGTGCTCTGGCAAGATAGATTAGTGGACTCGTCTAGGGAGGCTATTTGGGTGGAATTGAGGAATAGGAAAGATGTTGTGACGCTTATAGGGGTGTATTATAGACCACCTAATGGGGACTGAGAACTGGAGGAGCAAATTTGTAAGGCAATAACAGATATTTGTAGTAAGCACAAGGTTGTGATTGTGGGAGATTTTAATTTTCCACGCACAGAATGGGAAGCCCATTCTGTAAAAGGGCTGGATGGTTTGGAGTTTGTCAAATGTGTGCAAGATAGTTTTTTGGAGCAATACATAGAGGTACCAACTAGAGAAGGGGCAGTGTTGGATCTCCTGTTAGGGAATGAGACAGGGCAGGTGACGGAGGTATGTGTTGGGGAGCACTTCAGGTCAAGTGATCTCAATACCATTAGTTTCAGTTTAATTATAGAGGAGGATAGGACTGGACCTAGGATTGAGATTTTTGATTGGAGAAAGGGTAACTTTGAGGAGATGCGAAAAGATTTAGAAGGAGTGGATTGGGACAATTTGTTTTATGGGAAGAATGTAATAGAGAAATGGAGGTCATTCAAAGGTGAAATTTTGAGGGTTCAGAATCTTTATGTTCCTGCGAGGTTGAAAGGAAAGGTTAAAAGTTTGAGAGAGCCATGATTTTCAAGGGATATTGGAAACTTGGTTCGGAAAAAGAGAGGGATCTTCAATAAATATAGGCAGCTTGGAGTTAATGAGGTACTCGGGGAATATAAAGAATATAAAAAGAATTTTAAGAAAGAAATTAGAAAGGCTAAAAGAAGATATGAGGCTGCTTTGGCAAGTAAGGTGGAAATAAATCCAAAGGGTTTCTACAGTTATTATGTTAGTGGCAAAAGGATAGTGAGGGATAAAATTAGTCCCTTAGAGAATCAGAGTGGACGGCTATGTGCGGAGCCAAAAGAGATGGGGGAGATTTTGAACAATTTCTTTTCTTTGGTATTCACTAAGGAGAAGGATTTTGAATTGTGTAAGGTAAAGGAAACAAGAAGGGTAGTTATGGAAAGTATGACAATTAAAGAAGAGGAAGTACTGGCGCTTTTAAGGAATATAAAAGTGGATAAGTCTCTGGGTCCAGACAAGATACTCCCTAGGACCTTGAGGGAAGTTAGTGTAGAAATAGCAGGGGCTCTGACAGAAATATTTCAAATGTCATTAGAAAAAGGGATGGTGCTGGAGGATTGGCATATTGTTCATGTGGTTCCATTGTTTAAAAAGGGTTCTAAGAGTATGTCTGGCAATTATTGGCCTGTGAGTTTGATGTCAGTGGTGGGTAAATTGATGGATGTATTCTTAGAGATAGTATATATAATTATCTGGATAGAGATAATACCTGATTAGGAACAGTCAACATGGATTTGTCCGTAGAAGGTCATGTTTGACAAATCTTATTGAATTTTTTGATGAGGTTACTAAGAAATTTGACGAGGGTAAAATGGTGGATATTGTCTAAATGGACTTCAGTAAGGCCTTTGACAAGGTTCCACTTGGAAGGTTAGTTAGGAAGGTTCAATCGTTAAGCATTAATATGGAAGTAGTAAAATGGATTCAGCAGTGGCTAGATGGGAGACGCCAGAGAGTAATGGTGGATAACTGTGTGTCAGATTGGAGGACAGTGTGTAGCGGTGTGCCTCAGGGATCTGTATGGGGTTCAATGTTGTTTGTCATATATATTAATGATATGGATGATGGGGTGATAAATTGGATTGGTAAGTATGCAGATGATACTAAGATAGGTGGCGTTGTGGATGATGAGGTAGGTTTTCAAAGCTTGCAGGGAGATTTAGGGAAGTTAGAAGAGCGGACTGAAAGATGGCAGATGGAGTTTAATGCTGAAAAATGTGAGGTGCTACATTTTGGTAGGTCTAATCAAAATAGGACATGCATGGTAAATGGTAGGGCATTGAAGAATGCTGTAGAACAGAGGGATCTAGGAATAATGGTGCATAGTTCCCTGAAGGTGCAATCTCACGTGGATCGGGTGGTGAAGAAAGCTTTTGGTATGCTGGCCTTTATAAATCAGAGCATTGAGTATAGGAGTTGGGATGTAATGTTGAAATTGTATAGGGCATTGGTAAGGCCAAATTTGGAGTATTGTGTACAGTTCTGGTCACCGAATTATAGGAAAGATGTCAATAAAATTGAGAAAGTACAGAGGAGGTTTACTAAAATGTTGCCTGGGTTTCATCTCCTAAATTACAGAGAAAGGTTGAACAAGTTGGGTCTTTATTCTTTGGAGTGTACAAGGTTGAGGGGGGACTTGATTGAGGTGTTTAAAATTATGAGGGGGATAGATAGAGTTGACGTGGATAGGCTTTTTCCATTGAGAGTGGGGGAGATTCAAACAAGAGGACATGAGTTGAGAGTTAAAGGACAAACGTTTAAGGGTAACATGAGGGGGAACTTCTTTACTCAGAGAGTGGTAGCTGTGTGGAATGAGCTTCCAACAGAAGTGGTTGAGGCAGGTTCGATGTTGTCGTTTAAAGTTAAATTGGATAGATATATGGATAGGAAAGGAATGGAGGATTATGGGCTGAGTGCAGGTTGGTGGGACTAGGTGAGAGTAAGAGTTCGGCACAGACTAGAAGGGCTGTGATGGCCTGTTTCAGTGCTGTAATTGTTATATGGTGATATGATTATATGGTGTGCAAGAAGTACAAGGTGGTAGGTGATGGGTGAAACTGGAGGAGGGATTAATGGAAAAGAGTAAATGGAGGAGAGGGTGAATTTAAGAGCTGGGAAAAGATAAAAGGCTGGATGGAGGAGGGAGAATCTAGTAGGAGAGGATAGGAGACCATGAGAGAATGGGAGTGGGAGGGGCACCAGAGGAAGGAGATGGGCAGGTAAGGAGATAAGGTAAGAGAGGGAAACAGGAGTGGGGAATAATGAAGGGGGGGCAATTATTGGAAGTTTGAGAAATTGATTTTCATGCCTTCAGGTTGGAGGCTACCCGGTCAGAATATAAGGTGTTGCTCCTGCAACCTGAGCACGGCCTCATTGCGGCACGAAAGCCATGGACTGACATGTTGGAATGGGAATGGGAAGTGGTATTGAAATGGGTGGCTACAGGGAGATCCCACTTTTTCTGGCAGACTGAGCGTAGGTGCTTGGCAAACAGTCTCCCAACCTACGCCAGGTCTCACCGACATACTGCAGGCCACGGCGGGAGCACCGGACACAGTAAATGACCCCATCAGGCTCCAGGTAAAGTGTCGCCTCACCTGGACACACTGAATGGTCATGAGGGCGAAGGTGTGGGGAGGGACAAGTGGACAAAGGAGTTGTGTAGGGAGTGATCCCCGAGGAAAGCAAAAGGTGGTGGGGGGGGGGGACCATGGAGGGAAAGATGTGTTTGCTGGTGGGATCCCATTGGAGATGGCAGAAGTTAAAGAGAATTACCTGTATGTGCTGGACACGGAGTCTAGTGGTTTGTTAGGTGGGGGGAAGAGGAACACAACCCCTGGTGTGGCGGTGGGAGGATGGGATGAGGGCAGAATGAACGAAATGGAAGAAATGCGGGTGAGGGCAGGGTTGATGGTGGTGGAAGAGAACCCCTTTCTTTGAAGGAGGACTACATCTCATTAGTTCTGGACTGAAAAGCCTCACCCTGAGATCAGATGCGGCAGAGATGGAGGAACAGAGAAAAGGGGATGCCATCTTTACCAGTAGCAGGTGGGAAAAGATATAGTCCAGGTAGCTGTAAGAGTCAGTGGGTTTATAAAAGATATTAGTAGATGGAGAGAGTGAGAAAGGGGAGGGAGGTGTTAGAAATGGACCAAGTAAATTTAAGAGCAGGGTGGAAGCTCGAGACAAAGTTGATGAAGTTGACAAGCTCAGCATGGGTGCAGGAAGCGGAAATATACTATACTGCTTTGGTTGGAAAAACAGAAAGCTGACATATTATTTAAATAAGGTCAGACTGGGAAGTGTTGATTTGCAAAACAGCCCCTGGTATCCTTGTACACCAGTCACTGGAAACAAACATGAAGATGTACCAAACAGTTAAAAAGGCAAATGGTGTATGTCATGAGCCCTGTTGTCTCTGAGGCTTGCTGTAGAGCATTGGACTGCTAATGTTTTAGAGCAGCTGTATTTATTAATTTTTATCTTAACTAGACATGACTTTCTCCATCACGGATGTCAGTGGCGCCAACTCGACCCAACAGTGTACAGGTGGCAGGCTCATGACTACCCTTTTTAAGGCATCTGTTAGTCTTGCGAGACCATTGATCTGTGCCTGGAAAGCCTTCACTCTCCAGGGCGCAGGCCAGGGCGAGGCTGTATGGAAGACCAGCAGTTGCCCATGCTGCAAGTCTCCCCTCTCCACGACACCAATGTTGTCCAAGGGAAACCCGTGCCAGTCACAATTAACTTGACAAGATTAAACTAAACACACAAGGGCTTAATGGCTATAGTTAAAATAACAATTAGTAAATACAGGTGCTCAAAAACCCTAGGCAAGAGAAGATCTGCAGATGCTGTAAGTCCGAGCAACACACACAAAATGTTGGAGGAACTCAGCAGGCCAGGCAGCATCTATGGAAAAAAGTACAGTTGAAGGGTCTCGGCCCGAAACGTTGACTGCACGGTTTTTTCCATAGATGCTGCCTGGCCTGCCGAGTTCCTTCAGCAGTTTGTGTGTGTTGATCAAAAACCCTAGGAGCTCAACACTCTATGGTAACTCGCAGGGCTCATGACAGCCTGTTGACATTCATAGAAAAAAGATTTGAGTACAGGAGCAACAATGTCTTAATATAATTATGTAAAGTCTTGATGAGATCACATCTGGAGTATTGTGCCCAGCTTTGCTGAGCTTGTTAAAGAAAGGATATAGAGGAGATGCAATAAGGATTCCTTAGATGATTTCTGGAATGGCAGAAATGCATTACAAGAAGGAATTATGTCATCGGTCCCTATGCGACTCCCCATCCCTCCCCACTGATCTCCCTCCTGGCACTTATCCTTGTAAGCGGAACAAGTGCTACACATGCCCTTACACTTCCTCCCTCACCACCATTCAGGGCCCCAGACAGTCCTTCCAGGTGAGTCGACTGGGGTGATATACTGCGTCTGGTGCTCCTGATGTGGCTTTCTATATATTGGCGAGACCCGACGCAGACTGAGAGATCATTTTGCTGAACCCCTATGCTCTGTCTGCCAGAGAAAGCAGGATCTCCCAGTGGCTACACATTTTAATTCCACATCCCAATCCCATTCTGATATGTCTATCCATGGCCTCCTCTACTGTAAAGATGAAGCCACACTCAGGTTGGAGGAACAACACCTTATATTCGGTCTGGGTAGACTCCAATCTGATGGCATGAACATTGACTTCTCTAACTTCCGCTAATGCCCCACCTCCCCCTCGTACCCCATCCGTTATTTATTTATGTACACACATTCTCTCTCTCTCTCTCTCTCTCTCTCCTTTTTCTCCCTCTGTCCCTCTGACTATACCCCTTGCCCATCCTCTGGGTTTTTTTCCCCCTCCCCCTTTTCCTTCTCCCTGGGCCTCCTGTCCCATGATCCTCTCATATCCCTTTTGCCAATTACCTGTCCAGCTCTTGTCTCCATCCCTCCTGCTCCTGTCTTCTCCTATCATTTTGGATCTCCCCCTCCCCCTTCCACTTTCAAATCTCCTACTAGCTCTTCCTTCAGTTAGTCCTGACGAAGGGTCTCGGCCCGAAATGTCAACCGTACCTCTTCCTACAGATGCTGCCTGGCTTGCTGCGTTCACCAGCAACTTTGATGTGTGTTGCAGGAATTATGTCAAATTGTTTTGTATTCATAAGAATTCAGGAGAATCAGAGAGGACCTGTTTGAAACTTCTGAATTCTGATAGAGATTTGAGGAGAACATTTTCTCTGACTGAGATACCTGAATAAGAGAGCAAATTCTCAGATTGCATCAGAGAAAATTTAATTTGAGACAAGATGTTTCTTCACTCAGATATGGGGAACCTGTAGAAATTGCTACACAGACAATGCCAAGATGCTGAATATATAGTAGATAAGAAGCAGACTGATAAATTTCCAGATACAAAAGTTTTCAAGTAGTGAAAGAAGAAAACAGCAATATGGTTTTGTAAAAGAGGATAAGCTGTGATCAAAGGTGAGCCAGCATGGAAGAGTCAAATTACCTACTACTGCAATGATTTCTATGTTTCAAAAAGTTTGTGTCTCTGTCAACAATGTACAGATGTTACTTTATATATTTTTGAAAATGATTCTTTGATATTATACAAAGTTTTTGCATGGTTAAAATACTTTACCTTCTTTTGCAACTATTGCACTCTGCCGGAGGTAAGGCCATTCTTTAAAAATGTGGAATTATATAAATAATTTCAAAAAATATATTTACATGGAAAATTGAACTCTTCTGAGCACTTGGCAATTTAAAGGAGTCTTGGTCTGAACAAAGATGTAGACACTTTTCTTCCTGCCAAAATAGAATGAATTTCATTCATTAGGGTGTTAATTTTGAGGAATTAATAAATCCCTCTTCAATTGCTCATCAGGTAAATGGAAAGCTACCCTTTGCTTTTTTTCCTTAACTCTGGAATCTTAGGATTGTAACTATGTTATTTTCCATGTTGCCCAGCCCAAAGTGCATTTAAGGAAATGGGGTTTTAGACTCCCAATACTGACCATCTTGCTAGCAAATGGTGAATAAAATTGATGACTTCAGAGCTAGGAGGCTGAATCAGAGGGACATTAGGACCGCGTGTGTCCTTTGTTTCACAGAATCCTGGTTAATCCCTTCCATACCGGATGCAGTGAATCAGATCGACGGGTTTACTATACACCCTATCCTCATTATATACATCTTCAAACAATGAGGATTCACAGTTATGCGAGGAATCTATTTCTACCAACTTCTCGTTATATGCATCCAAAACTCACAGTTATGTGAGGAGCACTGCTTTCCCGCCAATACAAGTCACGTGCACACGCCTCACAGTCTCACTCCCTTCAGTCTCGCATTGGTTTTGGCAATGTCTGGATGTGCGATCTTGCGCTCTTAAACTTTTGTGTTTTTACCTATGGTGCAGTGATTTTGTGCTTGAAATATTTAACTATGCCTCCTAAGCGTCCGATGTCAAGTCCTGGGCCATCAGCTAAGCGGCAGAGAACCGCTTTAACTCTTGGAAAAAAAGTTGGAAATTATAAACAGGGCGGCATCAAGTGAAGGTAACACAGCTCTGGGACACTACCCTGTGCAGTTGCGGGCTATGATAGCTGAGTTAGGCATCACACCAAAGCAGATGTTTAATGCAGACAAGACCAGGCTTTTTTGGAAGCGTATGCCAAAACGCACTTACATAAGTAAGGATGAAAAAACTGCATCAGATTTCAAGGCAGCAAAAGATAGATGACTTTGCTTATGTGTTCCAATGCCGAAGGAGACTGTAAGATGAAGCCTCTCTTAGTTTACCATTTGCTAAACCCCCGTGCTCTTAAGGATTTGAGTAAGAATATGCTTCCCGTCCACTGGACAGCTAACAAGAAAGCATGGGTCACTGATCAAATCTTTGAAGATTGGTTTGCTAATCATTTTGCTGTTGAGGCTGAATGCTACTACAGAATCTTGCCTTTAAAGTTCTTTTGTTGATTGACAATGTGCCAGCCCATCCTGAACATTTGGACAGCATTCATTCTAACATAACAGTGCACTTCCTGCCGCCTAACACAACATCGCTGATTCAACCACTCGACCAAGGTGTGATATCCACATTCAAGGCATATTTTTTACGGCGAACTATCTCTCAGATGCAGCAAGCAACAGACGATTTTGAAAATCCTGGGTGTTTACCAACGGTGAGGGAATAGTGGAAGTCCTTCAACATCAGACGTACCATCAACAACATTGATGAATCCTGGAAAGAGGTCAGGCCTTCCAATCTGAAGCAACTGGCAGAGTTTTTTAAGGCTGCGGAACACTTGGCACAAATAGCGATGGACATGGACCCACGTTTAGAACGGAGTCAGCATTTCAGTCGTTCCCTACAGTCAAGCCTTCTTCCCTACAAGCAAATTTATGCTGAAAAACAAAATGCTGCCAAGCAAACAATCCTCACCACTTTCTTCAAACCGCTGTCATCTCCTGCTGCCGGCAGTGCTGAGAGTTCTGTGAGTCTTCCTTCACCCCTTGCTGTCCTTGATGATCCTGACGACACACAACCATTCACCTCATCCGTGTAAAGCTGCCCGACACCACAACAACCACTCATCTACCAGAGCCAACACACCTGCCACTGTTGGTGAGTACTGTACACCCTAGTATGTTAACTTTCTATGATTTATTACGTTGAATATTACCTTAAATTGATTAAATATAATACGAATGTTGCCTTGTGGTACTGCTTTTGTGTCATATTGGTATGAAAATGTGAATGAATTACAGATAAAACATATTTAGGAAGCCCTCAAGAACGCATCTCTATTTTCTCCATTTAAATAATTATTCATATTATGCGTCGACTTCGAGGAACGTATCCCCCACATATAATGAGAATAGGGTGTACACTGTCAGGATAGAACTAAAGAGTCTCTCAAAATCAGAGGTGGAGGAGTATGCCCCATGATCAACTCCTCTTGTGCATAAATATATCAGTGCTGTCCAATTCTGTTCACCAGACCTGGAATATCTAGCAGTTAAATGTTATCCATTTTACCTACCACGGGAGATTTCTGGAAGCATCAGGCTTAGATGATCTGAGCAATGGGATCAACATGCACGAAACAGCGCACCCTAATGCCTTCACCACAGTTCTGGGGGATTTTAACCAGGTCAGTCTGAAAAAAAAAATCACTAAACAATTACCATCAACAGATCACTTGCAATACCAGAGGAAACAACACATTGGACCATTGTTACACCACCATCAAGAATGCCTACCGTGCTATTCCACACCCTCACTTTGGGAAGTCTGATCACCTGGCTGTACTTCTACTCCCTGAGTATAGGCAGAGACTGAAGACTGCAGCACCAGTATTGAGGACCAAGAAGGTATGGACAAGGGAAGCACAGGAGCACCTACAGGACTGCTTTGAATTGGTGGACTGGACTGTATTCAGGGATTTATATTCGAACCTGGATGAGTATGCTGTGGTTGTCACCGACTTCATTAAAACCTGTGTGGATGAATGTGTGCCTACAAAGACTTACTGTACATTCCCAAACCAAAAGCCGTGGGTGAATCAGGAGGTACGTCATCTGCTGAAGGCTGGATCTGTGGTATTCAAGTCTGGTGACTCAGGCCTGTACCAGGAAACCAGGTATGATTTGTGGAGGGCTACTTCAAGGGCAAAGAGACAGTTTTGAATGAGGTTGGAGGCAATATTGAATGCACAACAA